>NC_063219.1:35841572-36171885 GCF_020740725.1 Corvus hawaiiensis | reverse complement strand
GAACACCCTGGAGAGTGGGGGTCAGGCTAGAAAAAATATTTGCAAACTTTTTTTAATGACACTACCTGATCTGATGGGACTCCTAGTAATTTTTTTTTTTAATGCAGTTTTGTGGCAAAAAAGGGGAAGAGGTTGCTTAGAAAACCTTGCAGTAGCACATGTTGGCACTGCCCTGGACTGTCATGGAAATTGTTTCTAATTCTTCCAACTTGTAGTGCAATTGGAAAGCAGGAAGAACACCAGCCACCTGTGCTAAAAGAATTTGTAAATCCATATTATTTATAAATTAAGAGTGTAAATAGCAGAGGAAATGAATGGCAAGCATCCAGCAGTCGAAGATACTTGTGCATCTTGTATTGAGTTTCTTCTGAACCGAATTGCTCAGTTTTTAAGACTATTAGTAGTGTGACTTTAACACAGTCTTAGTGACACAGAATTACACAAGACCTTCGATCCTTAAGTAAGTAACTGTGATTACTTTGAAACTTTGATTACTTTTGTACATTTCTAATGGTAAATGTGATTAATGTGACGATGCCGTCTTTGGGATGGAGATCAGCTCTATTTTCCTGCCTCTTTTTTCCAAGCTTCCAAATTGTTTTATAAAGTGGCACCTTTCCATGCCAGACAGTAGAGCATGGTAAGCACATACACCAAAGATCTGGGAGGTCAGTAGTCATTTTTCAGCTGACTTCAGGAATCTTTAATGTGCTTGACAATATTTAGCCAAGTTTTCAAACGCTATTGTTCCTGCAGGTCAGGCTCAGAAGCTGCAATGCAGGAAGACTGAAACAAGTCAAATAAGCCAATTGTTCTGTAAAAACAAGCAATCAGCAAAGTTCTAGAAAATCCCATTTTGGCAAGAAAACACTGCAGCTTTGTTCTTTGGTGTTATGATGTTATGGAGAGCCCTCAGCAGAGCTATAAATTTGTGTTACATGAATGTTTATCTCCAGACCTCTGTGCATGTAGTTTATAATTTGAAACACAATCTATGCTCTTTTCTCAGGCATTTGTTGCTTTGCCTCTCACATCTTGGTGTATTTTACAGGAGGTCTCCATTTCCTACAGGCTTAGGTGATTCAGATAAATTAAAACAAGCATCTCCACAGACAGTGTTATTTCAGTTCATGTGACATATTCCACTTCACCGCAGATTGCCTGTGGTGCACAAATCTGTTACTCGTGGTAACAAGTTCCTGTGTCCACGACTTTAATCTGTTTTTAAAAAATGGATTTAAACCACGGTAAAAATGATTTATGAGGTTTACAAAGTCTTTCCACTAGTTTAGCTAGATTAATTTAAAATCATGCTAAGTCAAATAACAACTTGGGGTAGATAAGGCCTTATTCTTTCCCTATCTTTCTCTTTCACATGTCCCTTGTTCTTATAATCTCTTATGACTGTGTATATTGCATGACATATTTTGGTATAATTTAACAACAAGAACTGTTGAGCTTTTCCCTGGAAGCTGCAGGAGATGGCCAGATTTTTGGAAGAAGATAGTTACAGCTTGCTGTTGTAAAAATAGTACTTATAGTACCTCAAGCTCATGGAAACTGCCCACATGCCCAGTCAGCTAAATGTCTAGGAAATGTCTCAGTCTTTGAAATCCACAACACAGTGATTTAATTTATGTCCATGTTTGGATAACTGGCTGAAACCTGACTGACTTCAGCAATACAACATTTGGGAAGGAAAATAGGTTGGCTTCATAATGTTGCTGCACAAGTCCCATGATGTGTGGGTGGAAATTTGATGTACAAATTTCACACTTCTCGGGATATTTGCACGTGGAGTTTGTCTAGTTGGTGCATGTGTGATGGGAATAATGTTGTGGGACAGGTAACTATTGGATTGCTCCTATAGTGGAAATAAAGAAAGGGCTATGAAATTACTGTCAACTGAAGGTAGACAATTTCTAGTTAAGCATAGCAAAAGGAGGTAATTTTGGAAGAAATTTTAACATCAAGTAGTTGTATATAGTGATGTCAGTGCTGAAGAGAGTCGATTGCACCAGCTTCCAGCCCATTCTGTTCACACCCTGCTTCTTTGGCCTGGCTCTTAATCCTGCTGCTGTCCCACCTCTGGAGAACAAGGTGGAGGAGAAGGCTGGGAGTGGCCTCATACCATATTTAAAAGGCATCTTTGGATTAAAAAATGCTGATGAAAGAGACTTTAATTTAGCTCAGCTGGAAGTGCTGAGGACAGGCTCTGCCTGCTGAATCCCACCAGCTGGGTTCACCTTGCAGGGGATACCTGAGAGGTGCTTTGTGGGTTTGAGGCAGGTACTGCACGGTGCCTGGGAACGGGGGATTGAAAGTAGGCAATAGTGAGGATTATGTAAGGAAAGTGGGAAGGATGAACAGGTAAGATTGGGAATCTGGCATTGCATTAATTGTGTGGTACCAGGGAGTAGGATGGATTAGCATCCCTGGATTAGTATCCCTGCCTTCTTTTCAGGCTTCTGAAAACAGGCTGTGATGCCCTTAGCGAAAATGAACAAAATAATACCCAAACTATCCTCCAAGGAGTCAAACACTATTCAAGCAAATACTGAGAAAAAACAAGTTCAGAAAACTTCTGTGAAAAATGTGACTCTTTTCCAGGAACAAAAAACCCCAGCAAAACTAACAAACTTTGCAAAACTTCTTAAATGTTGCTCCACCTCCAGGCTGTCTGGGTGGGATTCAATACGAGACTAACCTAACTATCAGCATCTACGTGCAGCCAATGTGTCTCATCTGCTGTACCAGGGGAGACTTGATCGATGAAGCCATAGAGCCCTGGGGAGTGGCTGGGCTCTGGCTTCCCATCATGTTCCTCTGCAGATTCCTGTGTCTCCACGTGCTGGATCTCCAGTGGCGATGGATTTTAGGCATCTGGCTCACAGACAGGCTTATGAATTCCAACATGGAAATGTAATGTTCGTGTCCTGCAGCTTTCTTGCCATGACCTCAGCCAGCCATGCTATTTTGGAGCTTATAAACTTTTAACTCCATCTTAATGAAGTTGAGCTAGTAGAAAGTCCCATATAAATAATTTAATAATATGTCTGGATGAAATGGCTGCTATCTAACTGCTAGAAATAACAGAAGTGATTAAATTAAATTCAATATACACATTAGCCAGTGAACTACACAGCCATAAAAGAATGAAGAGTGTGGTCTAAAGAGTTGTCTCTTTTCCTCCCACAGCTTTATAATTATATCTTCAGGGAAATGCCACAGCTCAGCACTTAACGATCTGCCATCAGAGACATTTACGAGGGGATTTTCAGGGAAGGAGAGAGTTGAAGGTGTCTTTTGTACCAAAAAAAGCAGTCATTGAATACTCTTGGCAATCACCTCCTGAGAGGAGCATTGATCCATATATTTACATATCATGTGAAGTTAATAATTCTGAGTTTTTCCTCAAAGAAAATCCACAACAAGGTCATGATCTCTCAGGAATTGTTTGGAAAATAGAGCATAAATCTTGAACAACGTCAGTCTGTCACTGCCCTACAGCAGATTTGTGTGGTTTGAGAGAGTGCAGCTAATCAGTTCAGGACACTGATTGTGTCCCATGAGGGTGGCTCTGGCAAACTCAGCCCCTTTTCAACACTGATACACAGGGTACACTGGGAAAGGGGGAGACATTTGCAGTGTAGGAAGCAGTGGAATGAAGTATTCACGAAGAATTAACAGATGGCACGGAGTAAACAAATGGAGAAATAAGCAAAATACTTTTCCTACTGCCAGACTGTAAATCAAATTGAAATATCCTGTGTTGCTGTAGCTGGTACAGATATTGCTGTTAGGTATTACTGTTACCTTGGATGTGGAAACTAAAAGTTTGGATGACGACTAATCTCTTAAAGGCTCAGCATGAAAAACTTCCAACTGAAACACATATTTAGTTTCCCAAATGGACAAGGAAAAGTCCAGGCTGTTGAGTGTTTCTTAGACATTTCAAAACATGGCTTTCATAACTACTCATCTCTTTGAGCAGATTAGATTGTCCAAATGGATTCTGAGATGCAGGAAAAGATCAAGTACCCTTAAGAAGAAAAAGACAAACTTAAACAGACCTGTGAGTGCATTTATTTGACTCACTGAAATGTTCAATAAGAGTTGAAGAAGTCTCTTCGATTAAGTTGCATGCACGCCTAATCTAGTGAGACAGGGATTTGCAAGGGGATATTGTCAGACTCCGAGTGAGGTGGTAACAGCATCCACTGCTTTGTCATTTATAGTGGCTGTTTATCACTTGCATTTGTCCTAGCATAGGCGGTCAAAGACGTAAATCACACTCATGGCTACTTGGAGCAAAAATCAAAATACAATTTATTATTACATTTTATCCGTTTTTAAGGTGTTAGCTCCCGCTGACCTCGTTCACGGACTGGAGCCTCACAGAGTAGTTCAGCTGCTTGTGTAAGAGATGCTCTTTTCTTTTGAGCATCCTCTGCTGCAGGCCGTGAGCAGGAGAGTCCCTCATCACTGCTGGGATTTTGCAAAGAGGGAATTACCAAAAAAAGCTGGTTTAATTTCAAGCTCCATTAGACACAATGTTTGCCAAATGGAAGAAGACCAAATTGGTTGGAAATCTTGTCCTGAAACCTGTATGTTGGTATTAAAAATCAGAAAGAGTAGGTAGTAATAAACAGAAATCATGTAATGTATCATCTGAATCACTCCCTTTAAATCGCTTTGAGTCTTTTAAATTTTTTTTTCTTGTGAAAATGTAAAGTACTTACTCTGGGACTATTGATTACAGAACTGTAGTACCAGTCTGGGATTTCCAGAACTAGGTTGTTGAAATCAGTATTTGAATGACTTGAAGGTAATTAGGCCATGTATAAATACATATATATATATGTGTGTGTGTGTGTGTGTGTGTACATACATACATTTTCCTTGAGTTTTCTTTATCCTTCTTTCGAAATGTTCAAAATGCATGCATGGCACTGTATGATGTGAACACTGCAGTTGCAGGAAGGAAATAATATAATTAATAAGGAGTAAAGATGATTTTAATCCAATCCATTATTTTTACCACAAATTTTCAGTGGCAATGTTTTGTTCCTCAGTCTGCATACTGAAGTGGTTGTCTTCACACAGAGCCTTTCCCCCAGGAAAATCTACGTTCAGACATCATCAGATGAGCTGCCACTGTGATGTTGATGTGTTATTCCTCCTGCAAACGTTGTGTTGTCAGCGATGCTGGGGGTGAAGGGCTCCCGCTGAGGCACCAAGTGCTGGGTCCTTGAGTAGGTCAAAGGGTGTTTTACAATTTCACATTTATATTCAAATGACAAAGTGATACTCAAGTTTTTAGGGTCTGGCACAAGTCATCTGCTTGTTCTACATCCAGCTCAAGTATTTGTAGGGCAAGTTGTTGTTGGAAGAGGTTGAACATGAGCCAGCTGTGGCCAAAAGGGCCAGTGGCACCTGGCTTGTAGCAGCAGTAGTGTGGCCAGCAGGACCAGGGCAGTGATGGTGCTCCTTTGCTGGGCACTGGTGAGGCCACACCTCAAGTCCTGGGTCGGTTTTGGTCCCTCACTTCAGGAAAGACATTGAAGGGCTGGAGCATGTCCGGAGAAGGGATTGGAGCTGGTGAAGGGTCTGGAACGCCAGGAGCAGCTGAGGGAGCTGAGGAGGCTCAGCCAAGAGAAAAGGTGGCTCAGGGGTACCTTACCACTCTCTACAGCTCCCAAAAATGAGATTGTAGTGAGGTGAGGTCAGTGTCTTCTCCCAGGTAACAAGCACTAGGACAGGAGTAAATGGCCTCAAGTTGTGCTGGGGGCAGTTCAGTTTTGGTAGTAGGGAAAATTTCTTGTCTGAAAGGTTTTCAGACATTGGAATGGGCTTTCCAGGGAAGCAGCAGAGTCACCATCCCTGGAGGTATAAAAAAGATGTGTGGATGTTGCACTTTGGGAGCATGGTTTAGTGCTAGGCTTGGCAGTGCTGGAGGAGTGGTTGGACTCGATCCTAGGCGGCTTTTCCAGCCTAAGTGATTCTGTGATTCTGTGTTCAGTAGTCAGTGTAAGAAGTATCTCTCTGACTGTACTAAGAAGTGGGTCAGGTCTCTGCTCTGATGTATGGGTTCAACTGATCCAGCTGCCAGAGTGATGGATAAGGAGGTGTTTGAACTCATTTCTGCAGGTTGGGCTGATGCTGTTGGCTGCGTTGCAGGCCCCGGTGCCATTTGTAGGCCTGCCAAGGCCAGGAGTAGCTGTCAGGCATCTGAACTGCATGGCTCTAGTCTCCATTTTTAAAATTTTCCCCACAAGAGCTATTACCAGAATTGCCAGTATTGAAACTATCCTTGCTTGGAAAAATGGGAAGCCTGGGGAGGCAATAGTGATGCAGGATTTCAAGCCACAACCCCATAGTGGGGCGAGGAGGCCTCAGCCTGGAGGTGTTGCCATGGGTAAGGTAGACAAGGCAAGCAGGAGAGATAAATTGGTTCAATGGACCGGATTTAAGTCAAATCTGATTTAAAATGGATATACATTTGTATGCTTGTTTGTTTGGAAAGATGGGATCAGTTGCCAGAGTCACCCGTGGGGACTGCGCTGGCCGCCCACGTGCGATGTTGATACGCAGTGCCAGCAGCAGGCCGAGTGTCCTGGAGTGCCAGGGAGTGAATGTCAGTCAGCTCCTTTAATCTCTGTCAGCATGGTCCTCCCTCACTTCATCTGCTGAAGAGAAAGTTTTAAAGGATGCATTTAAAGAAATGTTTTCAAGATTCACTGGAGGAAGTGTGTTCCTGGGTATGTCCTGGCTCTAGTTTAACCCATGGCTCTCTAGGCAGGTGATTTTGGAGTCACCTGCAGTGCCAGGGATGGAGCATGTAGTTCTTACTGTGCCTGGTAATACAGTGATTGCTCTGTAACTCAGGAGGGAAATAGCTCTGTGGGTGCTGGGCACAGTTGAAAAAGTCAGTGTTTACCAAGAGGTCAGAAATCCGTAGCTGAAGCCAGATCCATCCTTGTCTGTCACTTAAATTTTGTATATGTACCTTTTGTGTTCAAGTATATATATGTATTCCTCTTTCTCTCTCTGTCTGTCTCTCTCTCTCTCTCTCTGTGCATGTATATCAAGGTTAGTAAGGAAAGAAATTGTTATAGTCTCATATAAAGAACTTTAAAATAAATACTTTTCCATCTGAGTTTAGCATGCACCAAGCAATTCTCACCACTTTAGTGCTTAATTTTTTTGAAGATCTGACTGGTCATTTTGAGTACATGCTGCATACATTGGCATGTTTGCAACTGTCAAATGCTTTGGATGCTGCAGGGGGACAGGAGACTTTTACAGCTGGGAAAGAGCAGCTTATATAGCCTTTCCTACAGAAGCCTCCTCTCCCATAGCAGTGATTTCTACTTCCCAGGGAGCGGAAGACAGCACACACTGCTCGGCTTTATTGCAAGGCACTGCACCAGCTGAAGAAATGGATCCACTCATTCAGGACAAGTAAGCAAATTCAGCTGGCTGATGAAAGGAAGCCTAGACAACGGTGTTCAAACACTCGCTCCCATTTCCTCCCCCCGTCCCCAGATGTCTGGTTTCAGTTTTAAAACATAATAACATTTCATTAAGGAGTCATAGCAACCCCTCACTAATTTGTGAAGAGTACATCGTGAGCTACATTCTGTACTTATGAACATTTGAGCACTTTAGATCTTGTTTCATCTCATTAGTGGATTTTTATAGGACCTGAGGGTTTCAGCACTCTCTGACTCATTAGTCAGCCTGTGGTGGGGCAGGTTATATACTACAGGAAGCTATTTCCCCATCCTTTAAATGCTTGCACAACCCTCAGCACGAGTCCAGTCAGAAATGTTTTCTCCCATTAAACAGGCAGAAAGGAGTGTGCAAAGGTATGTTGTTTTCCTTTCAAAGACACCGCTTCGTACTACACTGTGTGTAACAAAGTCGTATTGTGCTTGGTCGCAGACAGCTGTGCCACCACAGAGATGCCATTTCAAAGAGCTGGATATTTAAATTGCTGGTTCTGGAAAAAATTTAGCCACAGGATGGCATTTACAGGAAACAGCAGACCAGAAGAATGTGTCGTGTTGGAAATTGCTTGGTGTTAATATCAGAAAGAGTAGGAATTCTGTTTTCCCACTCATTTAGTGGACCGAAACCTTTTTTCCTCAAATGCTCCAGTTAACTTCGGTTCGTGCAGGATTTAATTTGTATAAAAATAAGTATTCTTTTTCCTCTGCTAAATTTATTAAGCAGTGCACCATTTAGTAAACTGTCAGTGGCATCTGTTGGAGAAAAGGCAGATAAAATACTGATGCACAAGGAGGTAGTTTTTCCAGATTTTGATATGTAGTTTAACAATTTATGAAAAAATTCCCGGGGTGCATGATATATTTGGAAATAATCCACCAATCTGCTTTCTGTGGCTTTGTTTCTAATATTGCTTTTCTTCCCCGTCACAACGCACAGTTTTTCTCTGAAACACACTAACAAATAGGAAAAACAAATCCAAGTGTGAATGAACAGTGTGATGTAAACGATGGAGCAGGAAATGATCTTAAATTTGTTTGCAATATGCTGTAAGTCAAAGCATAGGAAACTGCTTTAATAACAAGCAGTTGATAATCATGTTAATTAGGAAATTACAGAAAAAAAAATGTGCCACTTGTGTGATAATTGCCTTATTAACACTGCATATACTGTATTCATTTTTCAAGGATTATTGTGGAATTCACATTCACATGTGCTTTTGCAAAGATAGTAGGGATTTGCTTCATTATAGGTGGAGCCTTGGTGCTATCACTGGGAGAAGATAGCTGGTAGGGTCCTTAAAAATCCCTGCCAGAATGGAAGTGTGATGAAGATCAATACCAGATCTTATCTAAATAAATATTTCTGAGTTTTACAGTTGCTACCTGGCAAACTGTGCTTATGGAATAATAACTTTACAAATTGGAAATCTTTTGCCTCATTCATGAAGCGTAGCTACACAAACACTGCATGAGTTTGTTACCAATTTTTATGCGTGAGTCTCTGGGTGCCTTGTGGTTTTGATGGGGAATGGAAAACTGAGGGCTCTTGGAGGGGGCTTGGACTTGAAAGGAAAAAAGGCAATATTTGATTTCAAAAGGCTGAAGTACAGATAGAAGCAACACCAATGCTTCTCTTCCCTCTCAAACAGCTGAGCAAGCTGCTAAGTAGCAGCACATCATCCTCCAAGAGCCTCTTGCTGCTGGAGCGGTCAGAGGACACAGCCATGAGGCCCCTAAACCTTCTGTAAGGCTGAGGCTGCCAGGGATGTGACAGGGGATGGATGTGCTGCCACTCCGGCATCGGAGCAGCATCAGCACATGCTGCACGTCCAGCTTTCCCTGACTCACGTGAATCCAAAGTACTTTGTGCATGCTGGATGGTGTTCGAAAGGGTGAAATTGCTGCATTTAGTCCCCCTCACACATTTCCAGCAGTTAGTTCAAGCTGACACTGGCAGTTTTGCTGAGAGGACCCTGCTAATTGGACCAGCCCAGCTCAGTACCTGTGTGCCCACTGGAGTGGCCATGCATGAGGAACCAGGCAGAAGCTGAGAACATCTTCAGGCTCTAGTGCTTGTTCCATTTTATCCATGTTTCTTGATTCATTTCTTCAGCTGTACTTACACAAGGGTAAAAACTGTGTTTCTAGAGCTGTCTGGCAGCACAGCTTTCCAAGCTTGGGGTTTTTTTAATGTTACTTCAAGCAAAGTGCTTCCCATTCTGCCATGCAGAGCTTATGTCTCTGGAGCAGAATGGCAGCATCCGCACACACCTGGACTTGTGCCATTCCTGTATCAGCCTTGTGGAGATATCCAGGCCGTGGGCACTGGAACAGTTTGAGATATCCATGAGGAACATTCTCAAATGGAAGCTGGAGGCTGGAGTCCTCAGCTAGGATTTGGGATAAAATGTGATTTTTTTCTCTGATCAAGATATAAGCTTGATGGGAACAGTTGTAGCTCTGCCTGGAAGCAGAGCATCCTCTTCCTATGGTGGGCTTTCAGCTCGATGGAAGATCATGAGGAAAGTGAGCCAAGGAAATAATGAGGAAAAGGACTAACATTTTAGGGAAGGTCTGTGCACCTCTTTGTCTTTGGACTTTTGCCCTGGGTTGACACAGATTGTCCTGTCGCATTTCCTTCCAGAACTGGATAATTCTGTCACTCTGACTCCATGGCCTGACATAAATCTTGTTTTTGTGATCAGCCCCTCAGAACCAAGGGAAGGTGCTTTTCTCTGATCTTTTTAGGGGCAAGAGGATTTGCTGCAAGAGCATGGATGACGTAAAGGGCCCAAACATTAACTTCTGTCCTAAGCTTGTATCACTTGTTGTCGGGTGTTTTTCGGTAGTCCAGGGCAAGTTAACAGAGTTACTTCAGCTCTTTGCTTTCTGTAACTTCTAGAGAACAAGAGGGCATCAAAGCCCTGCAATGGCTGCTTTTAAAGGCTGTTTTGAGAACTTTTCTTTGGCCAGTACCCTGTGTGGGTGGAGTGTTTAGTGCCAGCCACTGATTTTTGTTCTTCATGCTGGAAGTTGTCACCTGATGACTCAAAAGGGATTATCTCCCTTCATCTCTGCTGGCTTGCTTCTGTTCTCAGAATCACACCTCTCTTTCCCACTGTTCTTTCCCTGTGTTTTTCCTTGCTCTGTCCCTGGTGTGTCCCTTCTGGAATTCATGATGGGTTTGCAGTGCTGTCCAGGGGCTGAGGGGGTGTTTCCAACAGATGCCTGGAGAATCATAGGAACGTGCAGGACGTGCTCCAGATCTGTGGTGCTGGTGGCTATTGGTAGGACAGGGGCTATCCTCCACGTTGAGGTGTCCAGTTTGGAGAAGCCAATGGGCTGTGCTGGTAGCCAGCACTGTCTCCCTTCCACAGAGAACCCCACTGCTGGGCTTCTGCTAGGAAAGATTTATAACCCCTTCAAAAGTACTAATAAAAAATATTTTTGTAGGTAAATTTGCCACACTTAAAGCATGACTTCTTATCTATAATCACATCTAAATGTGATTTTCCAAAGTCTGCCTTTGTCCGAAGCATTTGTCCTTGGCCATGGTCCATCCAGTGTAGCAGCCCAGCTGCCCTGATTTGATTAGGTGGATGACTTACATCTTTACTGTGCAGTGATACTCTGATCTGGACACCAGTTCAGCAGACACTGAAGTGTCAGTGGAGTCAGGACATGCAAAAATGTATTGCTGGACTGCCTTAGACGAAGTCTTTGGTGAGCTGGAAAATGAGGAAGGAGCAGGAATTGCCTCAGGGGTCTGATTGACTGCTCCATTATGAATCAGCTGGAGTGACTGGAGCCACAGAGTGTCACAGTGCTGAAGCTGGTCCCTCGCCTTGCATTGCAAACACAGCCAAACACAGGTTTTTCAGTTGCTTTATGATTTTACCGTGTTGATGCTGAGCCAGAGGAACAGGCACAGATTTCATTTCCTGTTGTTATCAATAACAGTGACAGTTCATAACTCCCCAGTGAGTTAGATAATACTTTTGTTCATTTTTTACTTCTATATAAATGAACCAAAAGAGCTGACAATAAGCACACGGTAGGCAAGAGCATCCTGATGTACATCACGTGCAGAATTTATACAGTGATTGCAGTAGTAAAAACAAGGGAATATTCCAGTTTAAATCCACTCTCTACTTTGATCTGGCTCACCTACATGGCAAACAATATTTCTTCTAGCTATGAGATAGGTGTCACCTTTTATAAAGATATGAGGAAAACCAGTAATTGTTCCAGTCAACGATGACATTTGTCATATCCCATTTAGTGAACTCAATCTCTTTACTCGTTCACAGTGGTGTTTGTGAAATCCTTGATGTCTGACACATTGATTTGTCTGTGTAAAAAGCAGAAATACCTGACACTTGCCACAGAACAAAGTTTCCCAGCAGGTGTACAAGCTGCAGGTCCTTCAGGGCCACATGGTGGGAGTTTCCTTAGCTGCAGCCCAGAGGATGCATGGAGAGGGATGGGGGAGGCCTCGTCCTGCCACATCCTTCTCAGGAACTGGGAACTGCCACCAGGTCCCATGTCTGAGCAAAGCCTTAGAACTCCCACAGTCCCTTACTCATGGAAAAAAGTGTTTATCTAAGGCACTGCCTCTCAGGTTAAAAAAAAAAAGAAGAAGAAAAAGAAAAAAAAGCTAATATATAAATGTTGGTATTTTGATTTAATAACATAACTGACTCAATTGATGTTTAATATCTCATTCCATGCTGAACAGAGTCCCCAAACTCATAATGTACTGCTTATCTAAATAGCAAAATACATTTTTTTCTGGTTTAAAGGTCTATTAAGTAGATACTAGCTGATTTTAAGATACATGTACTTCATTCTCTGGTGTAAAGAAATTGTATTCTTCCCAGTTCTGTTTGATTGCAGTTCTACAGAGCAATGTTTCTTCTGCTCAGATAATTTTTTTCCCTGTAAATGTTTAATCTGAGGATGTCATTTGACTTCTTTCTCCGTTTAGGGCACCAGTACAAGTCATGCTGTGCAATGCACATTTTACATGGTATTCTGCTTTCACAAAAAGCTAATGAACATGAGCTTTTGGGATTCACTGGAAATGGTCTACTTAATGCGGTGCTTCTGTAGCAGATATAGTCCTTTCCAAAAGTTACTGCTTCTCCAGTCCTTGCAGCTATTCCTGTCAGATACACAGGGGAGCACTGGCAAGGACATGGAGTACACTGGCTCTTTTTAGTGCCAGAATGACTCTAATCGATCTTATTTATTCTTTACACTAGCATTCAACAGGAAGAAAAGCTCCAAATTCAGACTTGTGGCAGCAACTTCATTAGGGCATGAATAAGGAATACAGAGAACTTCAGTGCTTGGGACACTTCTTAACAGACATTTCAGAGTATTTCCATGTCAACATGATTCTTAACTCTGATCTTATTCTTTCTGAAGCCCACAATGACTTTCCTATTAAATGCACTGGCTCAGCATTGGCTGTTAATAAACGAGGGTGATTGTCCTTCATTCTAAACCTTTCAGCCCAGATCATTGTAAAAGTGGTATTAGTGTGATTAAGAAGATCCAGGCCAAGACTATTTAACTGCTTAATCTTAGAAATAGCACAGATTGCAGTGTGAATGCCTGGGCTGCAAGATCAGCACAAGAGGTGCTTTTAAAAAACACATGTGAGAAATCCTCTTGCCTGTCCATGAAAAACATGAGATGAATGTCTTTGTCCCACTTCTACAGTGAAAGCAGCAGGGATGCCCCATCCCTGGAAGTGTCCAAGGTCAGGTTCGATTGAGCTTGGAGTAACCTGGGACAGTGGAAGTTGTCCCTGCCCATGGCAGGGGATGGAACTGGATGGTGCTTAAGGTCCCTTCCACTCCAAGCCACTCTGGGACTGTGCTGTGCAGGGAGACCAAATCACCCTCTGCTGGGAAGTTTTCTGGGCCCCTCTCAGAGGGCATTTGGGGGCACGGAGGAGTAACTCAGCAGTTACGTGGCTACTATGCCCTAAAAAGGGAGCAGACCGCAGCTCAGTGTTCCTCTGCTCCCTTGAACCAATCATTTTTGGAATCAGTACAGTTTTAGGCTGGAGGGTTTGTTCCCCCAGTCTGAATTTCCATCCGCTTTAGATACCAAAGCTGTGTGCTGCCAGCTCCCTAATGAATCCCTTGTTCTTTAATGTATCAATCTTGATAATTCCTCTGTGAAGTTAGAAAAAGCACAGAAATTTTAATTGTGGCATTAAAAGCCACCTAGATCCTTGTACTGAAATCCAAAGGTACCTGTGAGATTTCAAAAAAATCTCGTATCAGGAAATCTGACAGGGAACTGAATCTGCATCCTTTTCATTACAGACTGCTGCTGTAATGATTCAAGCATCTTCTCCTCATCAGGGACAGTGTATTTACTGTGCTGTCCATTAGGGAGATGATTGCTCCTGGAAGAGATGCCAAAATACCACTTTTTTTGATGTGCGAATGTTCACAGTCACCTGTATAAATAGCAGTAGGCTGTTGGAGAAAACTGTATTGATGCTTTTTGCCTTTGCTTCTGGGATTTGGTTTATTTGCCTTTCATGATTGGTGAGAATTCTGTAGAAGTGCTTCCCCAGAACAATGCTGTGAGGAGCAGGGGGGCAGTGGGAGAGCGCTGGGGGTCCTGGGGGGCCGAGCTGTCAGATGGAGCTGATTTCTGTCGGCAGCTGTGAGCTTAATTTAAAAAATATTCTGTGTCTGCAGCAGGTTTTATTTCTAGAGCCATACTTTGAGCCCGAGGAGGGGCAGGGTTGTGCGAAGAGTTATCAGTTATTGTTGCCCTGTACGCTGCTGCACCGGAGCGGCAATAGATGCCAATGGATTTCCGGTGGATAATTCAATGGCAACTTTCTCCTGAGCACTGCAGCGTGGGAGCCTTTGAAAGAAAGAGGTTAAGAGACAAGTAAGTAGGATTGGAGTGCTATTATTACAGCTATTTTTCTTTACTTCTAATACATGTCATCCTCTTTTATTAGGAGCTGACTGTTGAACCAGGAAAACTGATGCCACAGTGTACAAATGATGCCTAGGCAAGGAAGGATCACTGATAAGTGGTCTGTAGTATATTGACCTTTCAGAAAAATTGAATAAAAATATACATGCTTTGAGACTTTCAAAAGTAAAAGATCACCTGCATCCTCTCTTTGTGCACAGAGAGCTTGAATACCTCTAGCAGTGACATGGAAAACAAAGCCACCACCATCTCCACCGTAACCTCCCAGCCACAGGAACAAGGACAGCAGGCATTGTGTCTCACTAAAAGCACAGCTCTTGCCATAGCAGGGAGCTGCAGAGAGAGCTGGGAGTACCAGGGATGTCAAATTTGAGTGAATGCTTCCCATGTCCCAGTTGTACAACTCTTAAGCTCTCCATACGCTATTCAAATATCACTTAATTAATGTTTGCTGTGGTGTGTGATTTAACCATACATTCAGGGCTTCTTTGTTCACTTAGCAGCAATGAGATGTCATTGCAACATCTACTGAGAGACTGAGGGGGAAAGTCAACTTTTAAGTGCAGCTTTGTGAGCTTCTAGTGATTTCCTACAAGTTTGTACTGCTTCTCTCCCAAAATCACACTCTTGTCTTTCCTGGTTTTCCATACCCATAGGCACCCAACCTTCCTGTTCCACATGTGAGGTCACTGTGTTTGTCTCAAACATTAATTTTTCATAGGTTAGAGTTTGTAAACACCTTTCTCTTTTCCTACCAGGCTGTTCAGATGTGAAACCCACCTACTTTCCTCTTTGTCTCCATAAACAAGGTTTGTGCATCCTGCTATGCAGAGCCTGTTACTCTTCAGCATTCTGGGACTCTCAACAGGGAGGTTTTGGTTGAGCTTTTGCTTGGCTGCAAGAAGGAATCTGGGGGGGAAAAAAAATCAGCCAGCTAGTCACAGCTTGGTTACATCCCAGCTTTCTGCTACATTAGGAAAGAATTCTCTTAGAGCAGATTTACAGCAATTTACAGCTGAATATAGCTTGGATGAAGGAGGTTTTGGTCAGGCTCATCCCATTCTCTAATGGAACCCACACATGTCTGCAGAGAGAAAGCATAGGTGATGAGGCTGAGGATGAGCATGAAAACTTTTGGAAGTTCTGCATGTGGATGTTCTGTAAGCAGAGAATACACTCACACATACATACATCTATATACACTTGGATCAGCTTTCCCTTAAGGAATGCAGCTGAGGAGATTGGTCAAATAAGGCTCTTTAAACCCCCCATTTGTAGATGAGTGCCTGATTTCAGCCTGTGTGACCTCACAGGGACACCGAGTGCCTGTTCTCAGGAGCTTGGAGCAGCCTGTGGCTGCCTGAGCGCTGGGCTGGGGCCTCTGAGCTGTAGGAGGTGGTTGCTGGGGAAGAAAATAATTTACACAGGAAACGGCATTCCTCAAAGAAGATACAGAAATAAAGGATAACTGAAGGGCTCTAAATCCTCCAAGCATGGGTTTTCTTCTTCTAATGCTTATTGTCATCAGGGAAATTAGGAGAGGTATAACAGAAAGTTAGGAAGAGCTGATTTCCAGAGTGTGCCATGTACCATACTGCAAGGTAACTTGGAGTTGCCCAATTTCCCCTTGATGCTTTTTTAAATTGTTTTTTACACACTTCATCCTTGTTGGGATATTGAGAAGCTGGGGACAAAGAGAGAAAGGAACAGGCCCAATGTCACTTGTGAATTTGACTAAGATCTGAGCTTTGTGTTCTGCTGGTAGACAAATCAACCAACTGAAGCGTTAAAAGATGGATTTTCTTTTAAATGAATTAGGTTGGATTTCGCTTGATGTTCCACATCACAGAACTGTCAATCTTCCTTCTCTGAACCTAGAAGCTGTCGGTCATATGGAAGTGAAGGCCATATGTGTGTGAGGGTGGTGGAAAATTTTCATTTTGACCTTCAGCAGTTTTCCTTTGAGTAACACAGAACAAAACTGATGATGTCTTGCGAGTGACCAAGGCCTCTGGTGAGATCTCTGAAATAGGGACAAGAACCCTGTTAAAGGAAAGTGTCTTTCTCTAATCCGGGACAAAAAGCTAGCAAGGAGACTGGGAGGTTAGGGGGAGCAAGTAACATGTAGGGAGTGAAAGGAGAGCCAAGTGGATTGTTGTCAGGTGAGGCTTGGCTCAGTTTGGCACAGATGGCCTGCGAGTTTTGGCTGAGGAACAGCTGGAGGTGGCATTGGAAATCTGACTCATTCTTTGGTCTGATGTGTACAGGCCATTCTGTCATTTTCTTGGGGGGGGAAAAAAAATCCTTCACTTCCCAACTGCTAGTGCAAAACAAAAGAGGAGTTTTTATTCTACATGGACACTCCCTATCAGGATGTTGGGTGGGTCAAAATTACCTGGCAGCAAAGGTCTGGGATAATGACATTTTGTAAGGCACTGGCTCTTTAATAAGGTGGAATTGAGAGCTGATTAAGGGAATCATCATCTAAAGAAGCAGCAGCAGAAGGTATTGACACCCCCACTGCGAGCCCTTCCCAAGCTCCTGCTGCAGAGGAGAGCACCTGAGCGATTGCCTTACTGCAGGTGTGAATGCAGTTGTGCCAACAGCGGGGCAAAAACGAGAGAGAAGGAGATGGCAAAGCCCAGCTGTGTTTCTGGACACTGCTGGAACTCTCAGGAGCACGAAGGTTAATCAAATATACAAATTCTGCAGGTACACAGGAGACTACAGGTGACTCTTCCTCCAGGGCAGTGCAGAGTCTGACCCTTGAGCTTCTCACTTTCTCTTCTGAGAGAGCCACACAAAAATGCAGCATGTTAATTTACTTCAGAGATCGTAATGTAAAATGAAGGGAGAAATCCAAGCCTTTAGGGCGAGATTTTTAATCTTCAGGTTCAATTTAGATTGTTTCTTAAAGTATGCACTGAAATAGTGGTACATGAGTAATTAGCAAATTAATAGCTCACCAGGTTGTGCAGAAATGTCAGCCCCTACAAATGTCATTGCTATTTCTTTACAAGCTCAACTTTTCATTTTGAGACCAGTAATTTTGTCTCCATTGAGACTGGGCTGTTTCACTACTGATTAACAAAACAATATTTATAAGAAGGCTGAAATTTTAGCATTTTGAAGACAGCTAAATTGACAGTAATTGACACTTCTAGTGTCTACATACATAAATGTTTGTTTGTGGAGGTGGTGTTCTCCAGGCTGCTGGAGACAGGGGTGAGGTTTGTTTTAGAAGATGTAACAGGACATTTTGTTCCCCTTTAAGCAGTAGTGACACGTGCTCCATGCTATGCTCTGGGATGAAAAACTCATGGTTTGCTGTAGGAACCCAGTTTCAGGGCTGGGACAGACTGGTGAGGAGTGAAAGTGTGGATTGTGCTGCAGTTTCTGTAGAAATCTGTTTTACCATTGCCAGAGGCATCCCGGGATCTGGTAGCTCAGCAAGGAATTCAGCTCTTTTACAAAGTGCACAGCACTCCAAAAAAAAGCAAATGAATAACAAAAATATTGCATTGCTCTACATTACACCTACCTGAAAAAAATGCAAAATGAGGCATGATTTCCATTCTGGTACTTGCCATTTAAAATTAGTTACCCCCCAGTTAGCACTCGTTTTTTGTTTGACTGGATAATTAGATGGTGATTTCGTTTTGTTAGAGTAAGTGCAACAAATTGATCACATTATTTTCAAAATGCTTTGCTTTCTTTAAAGTAATTGAAAAGCTGGGACCAGAAAACCACTATCAATACCCATATCTATCTAATTTAAACTTTTATAGAAACTTTTTTAGGAGGGAAAATATATAATAAGATGACTTTTGATGCTCATAAAAGTAAAATGGGGGTGGGTTTTTTGTAGTTTTTTTTTAAGCTAAACATCTTTATTATAAAGTCTCCTGTAAGAAGTGTTTGAAGGTTACTGTGAGATAACAAAACTGGTTCGTAACTCCTTTCTCAGTTGTTTTATCCTAATTAAAATCCAGAATGTTTTTACTGCATAATATTTATTTGAGGTTTGCAAAGCCCCAGTAACAATTTACTTTTATTGTTTCAGCAGTTCAGCTTAGTTTCATTTTGATCACACAAGAGCTACCAAGTAAACAGTTCATCTGCATACCAGAGATTATTTTATTTTTCCTGGTGGGAATTTTTCCTTGCAGATTAACTCTTTCAGCAGCGACTTTGACATCATTGTAATTACTCCTCATATATAACCTATCACATCAGTAGGAGGAAAAAATTAAGAGAAGCAGCCATTAATTTTGCTCATTCAAATTGTGTTTGCTTGTGAGAGGACAGGCTATTATTTCTTCTTACAAAAGTCATAATGAGAAATTTTCTGAGCTGATTGTTCAGATCAAGCAAAGGGCACTGTGCATTTGATTAAAGTCCACCCGAAGTCTTGAGCCTGGGAGTATTGAATGGGAAAGCAAACATGGTTTTTAAATCGCAGAAGACTTAGGTAGACCCTGGGCATGGGCCAGCTGGGATTTTTTTATAAGAAAAAAAAAAATTAGGGCTAGATGGACTGGAAAGTTAAAACTCGGGGAGGAAAAAAAACCCAGACTCAGGAATATTTGTTGTAGGAATTCATACCTTGAAAAGCACTGTTGATAAGGTACAGATAAAATCTTTTCTTGCCTAGAGTAAATGCCACTTAATTTTTTAAGTTCATTTGATTTGTAAATTCAATCTTTTTAGAGATTATTTCCCTCCTATGCTGTTAGCACCTTTGTTTCCCCACACGCAGCACCAGGAAAATAACAAGCAATATGAAATTTGTAAAAATACCCGTCAGCCTGATGGCCCTTTTAGTTGATTCTATCCATAATCTCTGTGGGCAGACATGCCATTTCACGGGAACCGATCAATAAGGCAGCAGCAGCAGCAGCCTGGGAGCTCCAGCAGGGTGTTAATAAATCCCACTTTTCCAGGGAGCTGTATATGAACTCACGTTGGAGTCACTTGGAGTTTGGTGAGCTGATCAATGGCAGGCTTGGACTCAAAAGCCAAATGAAAAGGGAGAGAAATTATTCTCCTCTCTCAAGTAGCACTGCCACGAGGAATATGAGAAACTTTATTGTGTCATAGGACTTGCTGCACCAAGCAAAGTGCTCAAGTGTCAACCTCCAAGTTTTGCTGGTGCTTGACTGTGTGGAAGTTACAGGAATAAGTTAAGGTGGCATATGTCAGTCTCAAAGAGTTACTGCCATTTACACAGGCAAAGCAGAGGGGAAAATATTTCACGTCACAGTAGCACTCCAGGGAACTGCTCATCCCTGACTTTCTCCATCAGAGAAGAAGTTTCAGCTTCACATCTGCTAAAAAGGAGCAGGGAACAATTTTAGATGTTCCTAAATGTATTTTTCCATGAAGAAGGTATTCACCTGTGGGAAAGGGTGAATAGAAAATGATGACTATTCAATTCTAGTCTCTGTCTCAGAGTGCTGCAGTTGTGCCCTGGCCTGGTGCTCCCCTCCCTGCTCATCAAGCACAGCTGTTGGATGAGACATGGGACAAAATGTCAAGAGATGAATTGGTACAGCTGTACCCATGGGATCATGAGCACCATTCTTGTTCCCACTACCCTTCTGACTCATTTACTTTGGTCTCTTTGCTTTGTCTTATCTACCCCAATTAAGTATACAAAGATTAACCACATCCAGTGTTGGAACTCACAGTAAATGTGCTGTGTGTGTGTTCTGAGGGGAAAAAGAGAAAAACCTTTGTAAGCAAGCTGAAGTAGCAGATGGAGAACCACTAAGATTGCTCTTTCCTCAGTTAGAAACTTTATTACCCATGAAAAGGCTCAAAGAACAGTGCAGAATTTAGACTTTTTGGGTTAAAAGGACGTGATACCACCATTTCAAAAACTGCTGCATTTGAAAAGGAGCAATGGAAATACTTCCTCTGGGTGGTGAAGGGCTCAGCTGAGGCGGTTTGCTGGGTGGTGATAGTTACACACTGGGATGCATCTTGTCTTCTGTATCTTGGTGGAAAAGTGCATCCTTCTCGACTTGACCTGCCTGGACCACAATATTTTCCTTGTGGTTAAACGAAGGATATTTTTTAGCTGATAATTCTGTGCGGTGAAAACCACTGTTTGATTTTTGTGAAGCCAGCTGGATTCTTCTGGTATTTCCATGAGTTTCAGCATAATTTTGTGCTCACGAAAAAAGTTTTGGAAATATTAATTGAAAAATTGAAAATGTCTGGTTTCCTGAAAATGTCTATGGCCTGATAACCAAAAAGAGGAAGGACACAAAGTGCTGTGTCTAGTTGTAATTTAACAGAAAAGATGGGGGTATATAAATGTAAGTAATTTCTGCCCATGGCATTTCTTTTTAGCATTCACTAAAGTGTTTTCCCAGGGATTTTTTTGCAGAGGACAAAATACAAGTGTCGAGTGGTTTTGTAGATTGATATTTGGAACCTAAGCAGCTTTACTTGGATGCGCTGGATCTTGTAGGGTGTTTTATCTCTGGGTAGGAGTCTGTTCCTGTGCTCAGCAAAGTCAAAGAAAGAACTTCCATTGATCTGACAGAGTTATTATTAGCATGAGATAATTATGAGGAGGTAGATGAGTGAAAAAATTAATAAGTATTTATGCATAAACATGATTATAAATTTAAAATTAATGTTCTAATTATATTCTTTTCATATTCCGGGATATTAATTTTAAATTCACTGCTTTGGTGATTAATCTTGCCTTAAATAAATCTGCCAAAATATGAAACCCAGGGAACACAAAGGGACAAGAATGGAGTCAAAAGAAATTCTTTGAGCTGTGTGGATATTTATAAAATGGTTCCTCTCTAGCACTTACCTAACATTAGGATTTTTTCTCTCTCAGTGTCTGTTTT
This sequence comes from Corvus hawaiiensis, assembly GCF_020740725.1. Classification (NCBI taxonomy): domain Eukaryota; kingdom Metazoa; phylum Chordata; class Aves; order Passeriformes; family Corvidae; genus Corvus; species Corvus hawaiiensis. The sequence goes on along the minus strand of NC_063219.1, from coordinate 36,150,524 downwards.
GCCTTGTTTGTACACTTGCTGGTTGAATCCTAAGTGAAGGCAATGGGAGTTTTTCCATTAACTCCACTGAACTATGAAACAGGCACCGCATGTCACTGCAGACATCAGCCCATCAGTTTAGGCTTAGTGTCTTCTTTTTTTTGAATGAAACAAAATAATAACTCTGCAGGGCAGCTGATTGCCTTATTATTTTTCATAAATCTACATTACTGTCGCACACAGGAACTGCCTCTGTGCCAGAGAAGAGATTCAATTAAAAGGCTGCCAGAACAAACGTACCTGCCCTGCATCCCAAAGTCAGACACAGTTTGGTTCCACAAAACACCGGGGCAGCTTTCTCAGATGGAGTCCCTCTCCTTGAAATGTCTCCCCGCCATGTTTACAGAGTTTTCATGAGGAATACACAGCTGAAGTGTCTTTTACTGCCCTGATGAATCATAGCTCACTTATTCTTTATCTAGACAGAGATCATGAGGATAGGGGTTTTCACTACAGGCGATAATAGAGCTTTCATTTCGCCAAATTTTTACAAAAAGTATCTAAATGTGTCACCTCTTGTTTAGTGTAGAAGCTTTCTGATGCCTTAAGTTTTAACCTTCATATTTTTCAAATTCTGTACTGCTTGGTGTGTGACTCTGAAGTTTCTTGTAGCCTGTTAATTTCTGCTCTCTCATGCTAGGTAGACATAACAAAGCCTCTGCCGCCATGCTTTCCAAGGACTCCAAGACTATCCTAGGCAAAAAGTATAAACCAAAGAGCCACTAAGGGGGGGGCAAGCTGTGGGGAAAACTGAAGCTTTAATGGGAGAATTAACCCTGCTATGCAAATGAACCAAACCTATAAAAGGGTGAAGAACTCGTGACCTGGGGTCCATCTTGGAGTCCATTTTGAGAACAGCTTCAAGCTCCCCAGGGTGTACCTTTGAAGGCTTTTCAAATAAATACCTCTTTTAATCCTTTACTCCTGTCTAATCTCTGTTTCTAGGAGGCCTCTCAAGGCATCATTCTAGTCCTTCACAAGATATCTCAGTGCTAGGTGGGATCATGGTAGAAGATTCCAGTAATCAAAAGATATAAAAAATAAGTTACTTTTGTCAGAAACCACCCCTAAATTGGGAGGATTTGTTCAGGTGCTCTGCACTTCCACCAAGGGTCTATTTTTTATGTGTTCCCATGGTCTTACTTGGAAGTAAAAAACAAACAGAACATTCAAATCAGAAATTCTCCTTAAGCCTTTCCCCTATTATTAATGGGGGAGTATGTTTAGAGGGTATTTAAATTATTTACTGCCAGTATAATAAAAGTGCATTGAGGTCACATCTTTAAAAGCTTGTATTTAAAAAAAAAGGTTGACTTTTTTATTTAATTATGTATACGAAAGTAAAGTTTTTGCACCTTGAGCCAGAACTTAGTAGATTGATCCAGCATCTTGATTTCTTTTTTAAGTATTTTTTATCTTTCCTACTTGTTGCTAAGTTTTTTGACTTTTTGACATCAGTCACCTCTTTCAGTAGCCTTTTCTTTCTTTATGTGCAATATCTAAGGGCAGCATAAATGCTCTCTGGAATCTCACATTTAGTTATTCACTTTGATGTTTTTAGTAGGCTGTTCAATACTAAACTCTGTTTTGTTATTTTACAGCAACAAAAAAAGTATTGTTATCAACTTTTCCACATTAACTGATCTCATAATTCTTGATTCTGAAGCTCTTCAGCTATTGGTTTGGGTTGGGAGGGACCTTAAAGATCGTCTCATTCCAATCCCCTGCCATTACATCAAATGAGCTTCTCATTAGTAAGAAAGTCTGCCTTTGAGGCTTCATAGCAAATTCAGACCAGTGCAGACCTCATTTGTTCTTGGCGCAAATGTCCAAAGAGCAAAAGAGGACAGGGGTTGGGAGTTATTGGAACAAAGAGAAACTGCAGGTAGATTTAAAAAAAAATAAAAATAAATCATTAGTAATAAAGTTTGCATGAGTTGCATCTAGGATCAGGATATTTAAAGGGAAAAGTGTAATGTTCTGCTTTAAGGAGAACTTGAGGAAATCCTTCTGCAGCAATGTGCATCAGCACAGAACAGAGTTTAATGTCAAGGGATGCCAGTAATTGTGCCATTACCGGTGCCGACTGACAGGCAATTTAAAGCTAAGCCCACATATTGATGGCCTTTGCATGTGAGCTTCCCTGCCCTGGGTGCCTTGGGGAGTGATGAGGATGTGAGAAACATCCCCGCCTCTTCCCTGAGGGACTCTCTATCTCTTAGGAGTAATTAGGCTGAGGGAGGTGTGGGGAGGTGTAATGACCTTTTTTTACCTGTGCCCACGGTGCAGGTGGGATTCTGCCCTAAGCCAAACACGGTCCCTCAGGAAGCCTTTTCGAGGTGGGTTTCTAGCAGTGCAGTTGGCTCCCAGCCTTCCAGAAAGCCTTGGACACAGCAGGTATTTTCCTACTGTGGCTCATTTTCAAAGCCACAGCAGAACTGGAGACAGGGTTTGAGGAAAATCAGTTTAGACCCAAGACAATTTAAAATAGTTTTAAGAGTAAAAAGCAGTGAAGAGCCTGTGTTGATCCTGTTGTAAAAGGTGTGTATGTCATATCTGCCATGAGCTCCATTAAGTTTTCATTTCTCTGAACTTCTGGCAGTAATTTTTTTTCTACAGAAAGAGCAGAAAAAATCCCCTCCAGCAAGATATAGATATTTTTATTCCAGCAAATGCCTAATGGTATGAGGATTTCTTTGATGACATGAAAGATTTATTTAATGCTGCTTTATCCTTTGGTAGCCCAACCAAGGAAAACAACACTGGTATTTGTGGATTGCATTTGAAGGTGGGGGGTTTTGCTTCCTGAAGTGCCATTGCAGAGTGTGTGAGTGAAGCTGACAAAGTTCTCGATTTTTTTACACCTTCCTAAAATTATACAGAAAGCAGGGCAATATTATTTAAGAGTAACAGCACATGGAAAACCTGCAAGAGTGAGTGAGCTGGGGTCTCCTTGGAGGATGATTCCCTTTACCCCTCTCTCTACAACATTGTGGAAAACAGGAATTCTGGATGAGCTTTGTCTCTGTCCAGAATCTCCTCTCCTGCTCTGGGGTTTCTCTGCCAGCGAGCTGCGACTCTACCAACTGTTACAGAAACAAAAGCTCTTTCCAGATCACATCACCCAGAAATAGCCTGCTGTCTAAAGGTCTAAAGTCCTTCCTAGCCCAGCTCCCTGCTCTCTGTTTTAACATCCCATCCCCAGTTCTGTGGGGAAGATCCTAAATCTGCCAGGTATTTTTTTCCTGCAGGCCTGGCCTGGAGCACCCTGCGGACTGGGCTGCAGGATGCTGTGCCACGTCCTCCTTTCAAGGCACAGGGCACAGAGGCTGCTGCAGAGAGAGGTCAGAGCACTTTGTGGCCAGAGATCCAAGGGAAATGCAACTTCAGACGCTCTCAAACACAAAATCTTGCAAAGGCTTTTTCAGGGCAACAGATATGTAATATCTCAATTTTATTCTGAAGCTGTCTGACAATAAAATAACAATGAGTCCCTGGCCTGATAATGACATTTCAGGCAGAAGGTAACAGAGAAAAAATACTTTCATTTCTCAGGAAAAAAGTCTGAATATGCTGGTTATATGCTGACATTCAGAAATCCTCAAGGAGCAGCCAGTAGACACTAGAGGGCAAAATGTGGGATTGCCCATTTAGTTTACAGATAGCTGGATTTAAAACAAATAGTGATGTGAAATTATATGCACAGTGCAATGTACTGACAGGCTTCCCGAGGTGTATTCTGCAGAAAATACTTTGTGTGTATTATCTCTGTGTCATAGACAGACCAGGGTGTGGGATTGTGGATGCAGATCCACTCCTGGATCTGGCTCAGGAAAACAGATGCAAGAATTTTGTTTGATCAAACCCATCCAAATTACTGATGTAATCATTGTTCTCTGCTTAAATTGAGTTTCCATAGCAGCAAACATAGTATTATTAATTGGTAGGAGAAGTAGGTGAAACACCAAAAATTACTTGAGAATTTGTAATACTATTTTATTTCAACTTCCTCTGATCAGAAACAGCTTCCAGGGGATTTGTTAATGCATTTTCAAATACACCTTTAAAAGTTTCTTATTTAGTTTTAGCAACTAAATGCATTCGTTCCACCAGAACAGAATGTATCTACCAGACACTCTGAAGCCTGGAGCTCCCCTCCCTCATACATTGCTGAGAAACTTTGTGTTGGGGAGCTGGAGATCACGGATGACACTATTCCAGCTACCTACATCAAAATTTCTTGATTGCTTTACAGACTTGGCTTACTTTGCAAATCCTGCAAGTACATTTCAATCAAGCTTGAATTTGACTTAAAAATAAAAATATTTCATCCAAGAAATTGGATTTTTCAATTTATTATAACTTTAAAAAAGATTCAAGCTAGTGTGGATGACCCAATATAGTATGACTATGATGTTTTAAAAATCATCAAAGCAATTCTTTCTTATCATGTGAATTTGCTTGCAAGTTTGACCTTACTTGCTACATTTTCTACATGTACTGCAGTGCTTTAACCACATCATTTCCAGTAATCTTTCAAGGCTGCAGCTCTACTTAGAAAGTCAGATGGATAATAGCATTTCATTGATGTCCCTTTTCTTTATATCAAATTAATCTGAAAATTGAATGCATTGAAGTTAGAGGAAAATTGAGGGCGAAGCAACAGCTCTTTCTTCCTATGGAAATTATTTATGATTTTTCTATACATCTCATAAGTTAAAAGGTGTAGTAGACAGAATGATGTTCCTCTCTTCATCTGTGATATTCAGGAAATGATAGCTCTTACTTGTGTAATCTTACTGCTGTTGTAGTGAATCGATTGCTGTACGAACTGTACAAGTTACACTCTGGCATTTCCTACACAGATAAATCAAAATAAGGCTCTTCTGCACATTGGAGTGAGACTCGGAAGAACAGATGACAGAACTTATTAAGGCTGTTAATCAAGTTAGAAGGGGCTGTGATTCCTCCAACATACAGAGAAGTGGTTTCTGAGGTTTCTAGATAAGATTGTTTCTTCTTGATCAAAGTTCCGAAAACAAAGTAGAAAAAATAATCTCTTGTTGTATTCAATGGTTCTGACTTTTTTATTCTAAAATTATTATTACTGTCATTGTGTGGGACCCCAACACTGGTGGGTAAAGTTCTCCACTTACCAAGGATCCCAGAATCATTGAATAGTTTGGGTTGGAAGGGATCTTGAAGCTCATCTCATTCCAGCCCCTGCTAAGGGCAGGGACACCTTCCACTACCCCAGGTTGTTCCAAGCCCCGTCCAACCTGGCCTTGGACACTTCCAGGGATGGGGAAGCCACAGCTTCTCTGGGCAACCTGTGCCAGAGCCTCACCACCCTCACAGGAAGGAATGTCTTCTTTAATACTCTGCTCTCTGTCAGTTTGAAGCCATTACCTTTGTCCTGTCACTCCAGGCCCTTGTCCAAATCTCTTCTCCAGCTCTCTTGGAGCCCCTTTAGATGCTGAAAGGTGTCTTAAGTTCTCCTTGGAGTCTTCATTTCTCAAAGCCACGTTAAAGAATAGTGAGGAGTGGGTAATCAAAAATTCAGATTAACACAGCATTGATCATCTCAGGGACTCTTCTCTTTTTTCCTGTGTGTTTCTGGCCCCAAGATACAAAAAACGACAGCTTTTTAGTAAAACCCAGAAGCAAAGTGATAAGAGCTGAAGGTTTTGAATGGGGAAGTTTAAAACCATGAGCTCTTGCAAACAATACTCTCCATACAGTGTTTTATACTTACCATTTTTACTTAATGTGTGGGCTCAGTCTTTGGAATAGCTTTAAGTGTTATAATTACAGCTCCGCTGAGTTCATGGGGCTTAAGGCCACAGCTCTTGAGCCACGTTACCTATGAACCTGGTGTCTGCACAAGGTGTGACACCATTAGCTGGGCAGAGCTGAGTGCATTTGAGTCACATCTGTGCTTTGGGGAAATCTTCATCTTATTCCAATATAATTAAGGAAATCCAGGCCACAGTGGTTCAACACAGAGTGTTTTATGCTCACTCAAGTAGTGTTACAGGGAGTTGCTGAAGAGGTGTATTAAATTCTCAAGGATTGTAATCTGGGACTTTGATTGCCAAGCAAAACACCGAGACGGATATTTGATGTCTTGAATGTCACATTTTTCCACTTGTAAAGACAGTATTGTCAAACAGGATAATTCACTCTCCTGCAAAAACAAGTTCTGTAAATGGAGTTTGTATGTAGTAACTATGTAATATATCGAATCTTCCTACACTGCATGTTCTTGGCAGCACAACTGGTGCTCCAGGGACGGGCCAGTGGTGATTCCATGGTGGGAACAGGCAGCCTGTGCAGCGTGACCAGGAGTGCACACTCTGTGCTGGTTACACAGGCTGGGGGAGACAGGCCACATCCCAAGCTGGGGTTTTACTCTTTGGATCTTTGTGCAGCAAGAGAGGAGTGAAATTTTGCATCGTTTGCATGTCTCAGAGGACAGAATGGAAATTCCCACTAGAACAAGGTCAGGATGATAAAAGCGACATGAAAGAGGGTCTTTTGAGAAGGATGGCATTGAGAATCTTGGGCTTTAGAAGGAGAAAAATGTCTCAGGGAGTTGGTAATGGGACACAGATTATATTTCCTATAGGTCACTGTCTCTGTTCCTGCTCGGATCAGTGGTGGTGGCTGAACATCACAAGGAGCCAGTGGCTGGGTTAGGCCGGCGCTGTGAATGTGCCGACTGTTCCAGCCTGTTTTCTTGTGGGATTATTCACATCTCAGAAATGCCATCTTGACTCTGACTAACTGCTGTCCCCATTAGCACTGTAAACAAGGAGGTCAAGGACCCAGCTGGAACAAAGACTGAGCTATTGCCTCCTTTCAGGCTACACTGAGCCTGGGAGCTCACAGGGAGGATAAGAGTCCCTCTGTAGAGAGATTTCCGTCTGCAAGGCACTCTTCTTAAAGGGCTGAGATGTCCAGCCGCACATAAGAACTCATTAGAAATTAAAATAATGTGGTTAAGAGGTTAAAAATGAGTAATTCAGGCGCTCACAGAGAGAACAAGCAGTATATACCTAAGAGAAAAACTGCAGTGTTATTTTGAGGATGGTTTTCTGCCTCAGCCTGAAAGCATTTTTTAAAAAATCGTAATAGTATTTACGTTTCTAATTTTATACATTTCTATTCCCATGTATTTCTAATCCCATTTTCATGGGCATTAGGCACTGAAATACATTTAATCTCATTCTCTCCTCCTAAAACAGAATCTGTGCTTCATGACCCAGTGATTCCCTCCCTAATGGAGAACTGACTGACACCTTTTACAGTGAGAACTACCTTGAATCTTCCAGTCTCTAAACTCTGCTTTGCTGGATGAGACAAACTATGTGTTAAAATTTGGAAAATAATAAAAAAGAATTTGGAGGGAACACCATCCCTTTAATTTCCAGCCTAATGATGTTATCATCCCTTCAGGTTGCTCCAAGAGCACGTAGGGATTAATGAGTTAAGTAAGAAATAATGAGCATTTATTTTTCCAGTTGCAGCTTTTTACTGGAACACAGAACAAATGCTGCTTATCCACCCAACTCTGAGAAGTAAATTTAATGCTTCTACCCCCAGACCTCAATGGTAATATTATTTATGTCACAGGGATGCTGATTCAGACATTGAACACTGCGAAGGATTAACTGTTGGGTCTTTGGAAAGGACCCGAGTGCTGCACAGCCCAGCACCCCACCATCCTTTAGTATCCACAGCCCCAGGGAAGTGCTCCCTGTCCTTATCGATTGCCCAAGGGGGAGAGATAAGACCTGGAAATGGAGTCAGCAGGGCCGAACTGCTCCAGGGCTGAGGATTAAAATTGGGTTGTGGAGGCAAAGGGTCAGCGGGACCCTGCCACTTCTACAGACAAAACCAGCTCTGATGGAGCACAGGGATTCCCATCTCACTCAGGAATGAGCTCTGGGATCACAATTAGCATTTTGTCTTCTGTATTGCAGAGAGTGAGCTTCTCTCAGCTCCCTGCCCTGAGGGCTCCAGCTGTTCTAGGAAAAGTTGTCCTCTGGACACAAGAGTATCTACTTGAATCCACAGAGCTATTCCTCATCAGTGCTGTACCTGCACAGCTGTAGGTATTTTGGGCAGTTTCATAGGAGAAACAAAAATGTAGGGTTAGGATTTTTTTGGACCCATTTTTGGATCTTGTTCACCAGCTGGCATGGTAATGGACAAAGCCAAGAGGGATGTGGATGTTCCTTGGTAGTGGCATGACCACATAATCTCTTTTATTAATTAATAAACTCCATTGGAAGCTGATTGGCTTTATGGTGTACTTTTATCTCTGCTGCCCTTCCTGGGACACTGTCCAAGATGATGGGGTCTTACAAGGAGCTGTCAATCTAAGCCTTACTATTCCTAGAGGAAATATACAGTAATTTACACCTTGGCAGTGCCATTCTTGAATACTTCCTTCCTCCTGATACCTACTCCTTCTTCCCCCTGTCGCATCCAGCCTTCCCTGGGTGTTTAAAGATATGTGACATAAACCTGATTTTCTTGGTTTCAGGCTAATTAGCAATATATTGGGCCTGTATGTTTTCAGAAGGAAACCTCAGGTAAGAAGTGTAATATCAACATAAAGTCTAATTTTTCTGTCAGTGTTATTTTGGAGTGATTCAGTATGTGTGTCTGCAATGTGACTAGAAGGTTGATAAAGTAATTACCGTTTTTATGAATCTTGGAGTTATTATTCCCTTAGTACAAGCCCTTGTAACTTGTCAGCTTCAGGGGGAACATTCATCACAATTTTTTTTTTAATGGCAACATGATATGAAAATGGCTTATGCAAGAAAATTCACCTTACATGTTCTAATAACTGCTTTCAATTTGTTCTTCCCATCAGCACCATTAATATGCAAATACAATACAAAATTATGATGTCAAATCGTAGACCTAATCAGTATATACTACTTTGTGTATATTTGCTATTATTATAGAAAAATGCAAAATACATGAAAAAAAAAAAAAAAAGCCTAATCATTGTTCACCAAAAGAATGAGAAAAGACAGGAAAAAAGGAAAAACCAATATTGGAAAAAAGAATTAGTCCTCTGGGTCAGCCACTGGCAAGTGTTCTTTTTAGACAGCCAGAATGTATCAATAAGATCCTTGGAAAGCAATGGTTTGTTATGTATTTGTTTTCTGTTGAATCAGAAGATCATATTGACCCTCAGATTTGTGATTTTGTCTGATTTGCTCCGGACCATTTTGCAATATATTTAAATAAAATTTCTTTTTTAAAAAGACTCCTGTTCTACTGGGGCAGCAACACATAGTCTGTTGTAATATTTGTATTTATTTGTAAATTTGAACTTCTTGATACATATGTAACTTTTAAAGTATTCAGAGGAATGCTAACTTGTATCCATCTTTGTGAAATGAAATTTCAAGGAAACTGAACAGGGTGTATGCACAGAATGAGTGCAAATGGCACAGAATTAATGTGTTAAAAAAACGCTGAAAAAATATGAGAAGAAGAAAAACATTGTTTCCAACTGCTAATTTGAGTTGTCCATCCCTGAGCTCTAAGAATCCACAGGCTGTGGTGTAAAAGTAATTTATTGGAAATATCAATAGGCAGTCATAAAAAAGTGATGTCAAAAACAAGAGTGGAAAACCAGCCATTAACCAGGGTTCTGTCAACCTGCTGCTTTTCAAATGTGCAGACCCACAAAACCCCACCCTGATGATGTGTGACTTGGGCATGTTACTTAAAAGGGGTTTTTTTGGGTAAGAAAAACAAAACAAGAAAGGCAGTGCATTAGGTAAAATTACTGGAAAGCTGGGTGAACTTAGAATCAGTTTTATTTTAACACCATATATTAATATAATTTCCAGTCCAGTTTGTTTTGTTCTTTAATAGCCCCCCTGGCAGGTGAGCCTGCACATATCTATAATTTCCTTCTAAGCATCATCTGATGGCAGTGATTATAACTTTATAAACTCCATCACTGGATCCTCCCTGAGAGACCCAGACACTAATGGGAGATTTATGAATTGTGTAAGTACTCGCTCTAGAACTGAGATCCAAAACCCACCCTCCAGCTGCTAATTTTTTGGTTAAAGGTTACCCAGACATCTAAATTCTAAAGAAACCCCTTGTTATTTTTGAAAGAGGTGCCAGGCTCTGAGGGGATGTAAGCAGCCCCCAGCTTTATAAAGCATGCAGGTGCTGGGACCCCCCACCATTATAAAACATACTGGGATCATTCCAGAAACTGGTTTATTTGCCCTGTTTCCTGCCAGAAAGCCCCAAGACCTGGCTGTGCTGTTGGAGGGAGGGAACACTGCATATTCTGAGCAGAACACTACAAAAAGTAGTGATTTCCCCTAAGACCCCCATATTTAGAGACACACCATTGCAATAGAGCAAGGTAGTTACATTTTAAAAATTTTATTTATGTTCTATGGTACATTTTTTCCAAGACCACAGATTAAGCTGCAGAGCATCCTGCAGGATTTCAGATTTTCTTTTTTTTTTTTAAGATGATAAAAGTTCAGGTCAGGTGTGATTAAAGAGAAGAATTCAGGTCAGCTGTGATTAATCATTTGCCTCCTCGTTGGACTTGGTGGAAAACACCTGAACCCAATAAGGATTCAGGAGGCAAGGGTGGACAAAGAAAAGCAGCAGCTTTATGGTGCTCTAAGAGAAAGCAGCTTCTAGGATTTAATCTGGGAAGAAGGAATAATCAGGAGTATGGAGTAGTGCAGAATGAACAGGGTGAGTGATAATATTTAGATAAAATACACAGTTTGGGGGTGAAAGGAGAAAGTGATCTTAATTAAGGGGGGATTTGAGTCTGGAAAAAGTGTTGCTTTTTATGCTCTGTGAGGGTGAGGCTGGTAAGGGAGAGGGAAAGGAAATGAGAAAGGACACTACAGAAACCTTGAGGCAGTGATTATGCTGAAAGAATAGTAAATTGTGTGAAGATAAGGAAGGTGAGGCAGGGGATGCTGTCTCTGGGGTTGGTCTTCAGCATTCCTGACCTAAGATCAAAAACCTTGGGGGCTCCAGGGATCTCAGGTGTGAGAGCTGTTCTGCTGAGAATTTAATGCACTGATTCTGCCCGTATTATAAATTATTCTTGCTACTGGGTCTCAGGTTGCACTTGGGGGAAGAGCAAAGATTGTTTTCAGTGTTCAGAAACAGTGAAGTGTTGTTCATGTCTATTGGTAAGAGAAATTTGCTGTTTGCTCGCTCAGGGTCTGTGGGAAAATGTAGGGGGTGAGATGAGGTGGGGGTGAAAGGAGCTGGTTTATTTTTGTGGAAGACCCGTTCAAGCAAGTTGAAATACAAAAGAGAGAAACACCCAAATGTTGTATTATTAGCCATGGTTGAACTGGGACTGCTAATTGCTTACTGAAATGGGATCACAGCAGTGCTGCAATGGCTGAGAGACACAGGAGGGCAAAAAGAAAAATGTGCCCTGGGGGAAACCTGGACTGGAGCTGGTGTTGACCCTGGCAGAGCTGATAAGGTTTTGTAACCTCCAAAATGCTTCTTCATAGTTTCTTTGTAGTTGGATGTGAAAGCATGGTGGGTTTTCATGGCATGAACCAGCTTGGAGGTTTATTTGTGTATTGATAAGGCTCCTTCTGATAAGCAATGCTGTCTTGCTATCAGTTGGAATAAACCATATCCAACATACATAATTCTTAGAGCAACTTGGATTGAAAAATATCTGCATGTGTTGCTGTGGCGTGTCAAAGAGCTTTTGCGAAGCCAGATTCTGTCCCTGGTGAAAGCAGGGGAGAATCATTGAGGTTTTTGGATATAAGTGGATGGAGAAATGGGTTTGACTGGCTATTTGAAAGTGATTTGTGTGTCTGGGTTTTATCAATTCTGTTTCCAGAAGCTTGATGCAGCTACTCTGGAAAGCAAAGAATATTTCTTTGCTCAGGCACAGTGTGCTGTATCCACACATCTAAATAATAACTGTACAGCTTTTCCAGCTCTGGATATTCTGTGGCTCTATGCAATGTTCAGCAAAGATCTCGTTCATATTTCCTTGTATTTTGGAGAAGAGGAAAAGAGGCTGCTGAAATGGCATAATTTAGTCAATCTGGAACATAGATGGGGCCTGACCCTGAATTTAATTAGATAATTTAAATCATGTTGACTTCCATAGCTGAATATTTTGATTTAACACTGAATTACTTTAGTTTTCCCGTACTCGTCTGTATATCACAGACTCAGCATTCTCTCTGTTGCATAATATCTTATTTTCAAGGTCAAACTTAGACTTGCCTCAGCCACTTCCTCCATTGTATTAAAATGAATGTTCCTGGCAATGTCAGCAAAATGCATCCGTGTAATCAGCCTCACACAGTGGATCCCTTCTTAATCTGAATTGAGAAGCACTATCTGGTGCTGGAGGCTGAGTGGCAGCCCCAGAGCTGCTGTGCAATTTGAAATGCCAGGGTTACGTCTCGGGATGTTGTAGTGTTCCCTCAAGTCCCAGAACAATTTAAATTGCTCTTCTCTTTTCCTACCTGTGCTGTTCAGCGCTGAGCTTTGTAGGCCGGGGCTAATGGGAAATGTGTCTGCCCAAGGGAGAAGGTGAGTTTTGTATCAAGTGCTTCCTTCCTTTTAAAGAGGTTTGACTGATTGCTTCTGTTTAAAATGTTATATAAATAGTGATGGGAGAGTTCCTTCACTGAAATATCTGAGATTTGTAAGAAGTTCCTGTTTTGTGCACGGTTGACGAAGGAACAGCCCTCAAATGTAGTTGTACCTTTATTTATTTGAAAAATGGAAGCTTGCCAAACTTTCAAAATCCCCTTTTCAGCAAATGGAAGCACAAATATTATTTAATTTTTAATATAAAGAAAACAACAGCCTTTCCAATAGATTTTAATTTGAAGTAAATTGATTTTTTTTTTTCTTAGACCATTTCTGACCTTACTTACCTGTTGGCATTAATGCCAGTGGTGTGCTCACAAAAGCCAAAGTGGAACATTAAATGCGACAAAGGATCCCTCCAATTTGTTCTAAACAATTGTAAAGGATGTGATAACCACCACTGAGAGATCTAGAGATTATCAGGAGCCTCCAAGATAAGGTTGTGTCTCTAATTAGCTGTTAATTAAAATCTTGATATCTGGCCTGTATCCAGTGGCAATTCCAGACAAGATGGTAACATCATTCTGTAGTGTAGTTCAGTTATTCTAGAATGCTTTACCTGCATTTTTTACCAACAGTTGGCACATGGCTAAACTGCTAAAACAATTTTTTTTTTTTTCCTTTACTTTTCTAGAAGATAGGTATGAAAAGGGTGGGGTAAGGCACAGAATAACTCCATCGAATCATGGGCTTGGTGGTGTCTCACTGCCAGTTGGTATTATAAATTTAAGAAGAATGCTTGACTTAAACTTAGGTTTTCTTTAGAAGGATGTGATATGATTGAAAACAGAACAATCAAAATCCCACCAAAAAACCCCAAGCATGTGTGCTGTATTTGTTGAGTTTTACTTCAGCTATTTACCATCAGCTATTGCTAGTGTTTCACTCAGTTTCTGAAAGGATTAATCAAGTATCTTTTATTGCAAGCAGTCCAGAAATGCCATGCCCAGGTGGTTTGTTCCCTTCCATCTTGAACAGAAGATGATTTTTGTTGGCAATTAATTCTGGTTGATTTCTCAAGATAGATTTCACAGGTTTATTAAACTTTTCCATTAACTTTTTTCGGGGAGGTTTGAGCATCCTCCTGGAGAGATGATGAAGAACGTAATTGGAAAAGAAGTTAGATTTTTCAAGGTGACTGTTGGGTTGTCTTCATTGTTGTTCAGTAATTGTTCAGTGCAAAACTGTCTGAGCCCTGCTCGAAACAGAGGCCAGAGCCCATCCTGACCTGTCTCATGGGCTCCTTGGTGCAAATACTCTCTCATCTGGAGAAAGGGGTGTTCACAAATGATTGGGGATGTGGTTTCAGGTTTGGTTGTTCCCCTGGGAGATGGACATTTTGGGTGAACTGTCTGCCTTAGCCGAGGAGTTTGACAAGTTGCCCAAATGCTTTGATGTACCTGCTCTTAACCATTAGGGTCCTCACAAAATGGAGGTTTGAAAGGGAAGCGGTAAGGTAATTCTTGTTGTTTGTCTAGTGGATGGTGATACCAGCCTCCAGGAGAAGGCTCTGGTCTGAAACTGTGGTGTGGATGTAGGTACACACCAAAGGATTCAATCAGAGGTAAATCCGGAAGGAGCAGGATTTCAAACCCATACATGCAGCATTTTATAAACTTTACTCCTAGGCCAGTCTTCCTGCAGTGTATGTGCTTTGGGGCACCAGTGCTGGGGTTGTTCCTGTGTCCCTGAACAGAAACCTGCTCTATTTCCTGGGAATTTCGGTGTCCTTTTCTGGAGCCTTCCTGTGACATCCCTGATACCAGCAGGAGTGACTGAGCATGATGCAGCATCTGCTGGCTCTGGGCACGGTGCTGTTACAGCTTCAGCAGGGCTTTGTTTCTCTACGAGAGCACAAGCAGGGCTGGCGGTGTGACTCAGAAGCTGCTACGCTTGACTGAATATGAGTGTGTGTGCCCTGCTCACATCTTGGTTTCATAAAGCTTGTAGCAAACAGTCTGAGTGGCCGAATATCTGTTTGGTTTTTGGCTATTCCCCCCCCCCCCGGAAACAGGACACTGCTGCTCTTGCACTGAAAGCTGGTAAAGGTTAATGTCATTTTGAGCAAAGCTCTTTGCTTATTTTATGCTCATCTTATGAAAGTTATATAAAAATAACAACTCTGTGGCTCTTCTGAATGTAATTTTGCTAAGGGAAGATCCCATGCCTTCTGAAGTCGATGGCAAAATGCTGTTGACTGGTTCAGCCTTTAACCTTCTGTGTATGAACCAGACTGTGCAGGTGCACAGAAACTTTTTCTGTGACTTTGACTAAACATGCAAGTTTTGCAGAACATTAAAACCAGGAAAAATGCAGCACATGTACTATTTATACACTGAAGAACTCCAATTTTCTTCAAAGGCAGATCTTCTACAGTATCATACAATTACTTTCAACTGCTTATATGCTTTTACTTCCAGGACTTGCCTTAAATGTGTTTTAAAGACAGGAAGGAATTTTTACCAGGAGATAGCATGAAAGATCAAATATTTTCCCTGTCTTCAGTTTCTTTATCTCTTTAGAAGGCTAGAGACAGCAGCAGGTAATTTGGGGTGTACGTTTTTGAAGAATGTCAGCCTTTAGCTGTTCCCATTACCAAACCAAGCTTTCAGAAAAATGTGGTCACTTCATAAGGACGGCTGACCAGAGCTGCCTTCTTTTAAGGAAAAAAAGCTGTTGGTCTTTATCTTCTATTTAAATAAAAACTGAAATAACTAAAAAGATGAAAAGTAAAAAGGGAATAATATTCACCAAACAGAATATATATATGAAAAGGAAGTAGCCCCCCTGGTAGGGTTATATGAGAGAGGAAAACATATTTTTGCCTGGCTTTGTGCTTGTCTACATGAGTAATTAAAAAGAGGTGGCAGACTTGGGTTTGAAAACAGGAGGAGTGTGTGCTTGCAGCACTCTGTGTGTGCACTTAATCCTACTTTTAGAGTTCATGACAGTCCTTTTCAGAGTCTGGTTTCAGAAAAGATTATGACAATTAGCTACAATTGCAAACAGGTCATTGGTTGTCCAGAAACAAGACATGAAGTTTGTGTGGAGGAAAAATAGGAGGGGTCTTCAGGGCTGTGAAAGTTAAATTTGAAGGACAGTGAGGTTGTTTTCACTTCAGTGTGTTCTCATAATGAATTTATCACATACCACGTTCCTCCTCTTCATCCTCCCCTTCATCTCTTCTTTTCATGATACTAAATAAGCAGGATTAACATTTCTTAGAATGAAAATACTTGCTGGCACTCCAGCATTTTACTTAAACAAAAATGGGTTTAGGTTCCATAGATGGGCTTGTTTCCTTGCTTATGACTCCTTAAATGTTCTTGTATTATCAAAAACCTAATAAAAATTAAGGCAGTATGGCTTCTCATAGCTCTGTGCCCCAAATCCATCCTGTTCTCTCAGCTTTATGCTGATGGCATCCCTGGGTGCTGCAAACCCTGGCTCCCCTCCAGCCATCTGCAGGTCCCAGGCTGTGTAAATTCAGAAAGGAGAGATCATAAACACATTTAATTGCTTGTTTGAGTTTCATTTGTGTCTTTGCAATTTTCCCACGTTGCTTTGTATGTGCCCTGTAAAGTGTAGTCCAGTAGCGCCATTAAATTTGCTTATATTCACTGTGGATATTAAAATGCAAGTTTGAAGCTGGTGAGAGGAGAAACAAGTGAGGTTGAACTTTTCTCCTCTCCTTTCTGAAATGACACTGTTCAGGAGTCTCAGAAGGCTTAAGGAAGAAGGTAATATTTTAATTGCCTTGCATTTCTCCAGGAGATTAATAGTGCTGTCAGTGCAGGAGAGGGCATGGAGCTGAAATACACGCAGGAAGATGCACGACAAGAAATACAAACCTCACTGATGGCTCTGAAGGTCCAAATCTTGCTCTTCTGAGTCCTGTGAGCTGTGGGGATTTAAAGCCAGCTGGTTGTGGCTGTGTTGTGCTGCACATGGACTAGATCGGGGCTGTGGGTCCCTTCCAGCTGAACTGTTCTATGTCACCTGCCCCCAGCTGCAACATAAGTGCGTATATAGGAACTTGCTCCATAATTCCTACTGGAAAATCCATAACTTTTGTGTAAGGAAAACATTTATAAGTGAATCTCTGTGCCTGAGTCATTTGCCAGGGCATAGAGGAACAAGGGAGCTGCTGTTTGAGCTGACTGGCAGGTATGTTACTGAGGGGGTGTCAGGGGCTGTGAAGCTCTCTCCTGGATTTACTTGTCGCCTTGCTTCTAAATCTGATTCCTCAATTTCTTATGCTGAATGGTTCCCCCCTCTAATTATTCATGCTAGCATGAATATGCATCACTGCTCATGGTACAAACCTGAAGGGCATCACAAATAAGTGGGAAGATGTGCTGCTCTTAGATTTTGGCACTTTTTTCCCTCCAGTATTCTTCATGTTGACTCTTCAGCTTATGTTAAGTATTAAAAAAAAACCCCAAACAAAAGCCTTATTGTAATGGAAGAAATATTAATGTCAGAGAAAGAAAACATCAAAATTTGCTATTTGGTGTTTGGGCCTTGGAGTGTTTTTCAGTTCAGGCTGTCAGCTGGTAGGGGTTGCTCAGCTCAAACAGATGTTCCTGTTCTCAGCCAGAGTCCAACTGCAGAGGGACAAACTGGATTTTTCATCACTCATGTTTCTCGTGAGAGAGGGAGTGATGTGAAACTTAGTTTGTACATTACCAGGGAGAAAACAGCTGTTTCCATGAGCTCCAACTCCAGATTTCCAGTAATCTTTCTGCTTAGCCCTATGTTGAGACTCCTTGTTGCCTGCAGACGCCAGTAGTTTGTACAGTGTGTGGTGTGTGCAGAGGGTGGGGAGAGCTGGCCTTTGTGGGTAAATTATACCTTCAGTGCAGGGTAGTGGATTTATTTGTTGTAACTAATGGCTTCCTTAAATGGAAGTTACACTGCAGGTAATGCTCAATTCAAAGTCTTTAGTATAAATATGTGCAACAGGGTTGGGGGTGCTCTTATTCAGAGCACTAAGCGCGTGTGAGATGTGGTACAAACATTTCCTATATATGGGAATTGTCAAGCATCTCTTAGATCAAAGGAAGAAAAGATAGGCTACTTAAAAATAGTAAGAAAAAATATAGCTAAGCTCCTATTTTATTATTTGTCCTTTTAAGAGATGGAAGAATGACTCTGCAGAATAATCTACACTATTGTGATGAAGTTCTAGTTAGTCTCATGTTTTTCCTCAGCAGGAGAGATGCATGTGAGCTTAGTCGCCTGGTTTTATTCACCCTGGTGAATTCCAGTCATGATTCATTCTCACTAATGAGATCACAGCACAGAGTCCCCCTTCCACTGACACGCTGCCTCAAAGGCATTAATTGCTTCTCCAAAAAAAAAAAAAAAAAAATATATATATATATATTGGCAAAGCCACAGAGCCTCGTTGTGCTATTGCAGGTGCTTAACCAACCTTTGAGCTTGAAGAAAAATGTGATTTATTTTATTTCACTCTGTGCCAAATGAACGGATGAGGGATTGCTCTGCAGCTCAGCTGACACGAAAGCAAAGCCTGGCAGGTAGCAGCTCCCTGTGAGCGCTGCCAAAGGTCAGTCCCTGGCTGGGTGTTGGAGCCCATGTAGGACATGCTGATAGAGATAAGGGTGATGAACTCGTATTTTCTAGCCTGAGAAATTGATAGGGCAGCAGAACTGATAGAAATGTAGTGTAATGCCTTTCTAAATGGGCTTAAATAGGATTGGCACTGGAGAGGTGTTGGCAAATTATGGTGTTTTCACTTCTACCTTTGTGAAATGTTCGTTGCAATTGGTTCCTATTGTTACCACCAATCAGAAAGGTTGGCCTATAGGGCAATTACTTTCTTTAGCTTAAACAGTCCAGGTTGTGGACAATATTGTGCTTAAAATATATTAAAAAAATTAAAATGAATAAAGTGTTTTTTTACAAACCAGTTGTTTCTTGATGCAAGTTAAATTCAAGCAGGTGTGTATTGCAGGTGTAGATGATCAACACTTTATGACAATCCTGTTCCTAATTTTCCTCTAATTTCCTTGATTGCTTATGAGTTAATTGTGTGTGTAGTGAAAGAGACTTCAGAATGCTGCTTCATCAGTTAATTAAGAGTAAATCAACACATTTTAGAAGGTGGTAAAATAGTTTTAGACTTTCATTTATGTTTTCTTGAGCTGTACCTGCTTTTTGAAATTTCTTCTTCTTCTTCTGAACTCTGTGCTCTGCAAACCTGTTGTGTAATTGCAGTTGGTTACTGAATGAGAAATTAAACAACTGTTCACATGCTAATCAAGAGCTACTTTTGTATTTCCAAATCTCTCAAACACCTTTGCGTGCGGAAGGAATGCTGAGACTGAGGGATGATTTGGTTCTAGTTTGCTAAGGAGTTTACATGAGCATGTATATAATTGCACCTCTTTTTGCCAGTTGATTTTATTACAGTGCTTAATGGTTTGTTGAGTAGTTTATAGGATAATGAATGTCATTTCCTTGTATTATACTATAAATAACTTGGCAAATTTTTGATTAGGATAATCACGGTAGCTTTCTCTACTGCTGTAATCAAGCTTTGCTTTTTGCATCCAAGAAGTAATGTACATCTATATCAAGTTAGACCAATTATGTTTTTCTAGAGAGTACAAGATTTTGTGTTGATTGTATTTTTTTTTAATAGCACTTCCCCTTTTGAATCTTAGCTCTGCTTCTGTTGAAATTATAATTAGCTCAATTGGCTGAGTTTTATTTACTTTAATATTTTGATTAGAAGAATGAATAAGACAGAACTTTTGTTCCGTGTCAGATTTTGGAGTTTGGCTTTCTGTAGCATTGGAAGACAATCAGGCATTTCCCAGCATAATGTTTAAGGATATTGTAAAACCACATGAAGCTAAATGCTTGCTTTGGTTTCAGTTGTAATCTCTAAGTCTATTAATTATAGAAACTAAGAATACAGAAGAAGTGAAGCAATTCAAGCAAAAGTTTGCACGTGTTCCAAGTACTGCGTGGAGTGATCTCCTGCATGGGGGAACCCAGTGTGCATGAGCTGATGTCCAGGACAGCTTGGAGATGCTCAAGGGGTCCCCAGCTCCAAAGGGCTGGCAGGATGGCAGTTTTGGAAGGGACCTTAAAGATTATTTAGTTCTGCCCCTTGCCATGGCAGGGACACCTTCCACTGTCCCAGGTTGCTCCAAGCTCTGTCCAGCATGGCCTTGGACACTTCCAGGGATCCAGGGGCAGCCACAGCTTCTCTGGGCACCCTGTGCCAGGGCCTGCCCACCCTCACAGTAAAGAGTAAGACCTGAGACAGCAGGACAGAGAGGTGCAGTTATGATTAAATATCTTCTGCCTGTCCTGTGCTGCTGTCCCTTGAGTGTGTTCTCTTTTGGCTGTTTCAGAAGTTGGTTGGAAATTTTTTCAATTAAGTTGATTAATCAGAAAAAAACCCAAGCCTTTTATGAAGTGGTTAATCTTGCCTGTAACTGGAAAGTTGTACCCCTTCCAGTGAAACTTTTTCCTGAAGGAGAGAGTCCTTAGGTTCAGGAAGGAATTCTTGAGGAGAAAGAGTCTAACTCCAGTTTTGCTCTTTTGAGCAAGAAGCTGTTTTCTACCACCTGCAACTTCATAAAACGTTCATAAAGTTTCTGTCTTACCATATTGCTGTTTTATAAATGGTGATATAAATGAAAGGCCAACCCCTCTTCTCCACAGAACCCAAAAACCTAGACAGATTCAAATTCACCATTTCCTCTGTTACTTTTGTAAATGTAGCCCAGTTTATGTTAAGGGCTGCTTGGTTTCCTGATTCAGCTATAACTGACAGTGTAAATATCCATTTCATTGCTGAGTTTTGGAAGTTGTTAATGTGGCTTTCACCACACTGCAGAAGGTTTCTGCAGCTTTGCAGCTCCTTTGCAGGGCTCCAGCTGCTCGCTTGCAGCAGTTTTGCAATTATGTCATCAAATACAAATCTAAACATCTGGCCATTTCTATAAAATACTGAGCCTGAGGAAACTGGAGAGAGCAGTGATGAGTTGGAAGAAAAATCCAGTGGAAATAGAGTTAAATGTCAATGTCTGCATTGTGCCTAGTTAATATTTCACAGGAATGCCGTCAACTTGTTATAGAGCCCAGAGGATTTACACATTTTTCTGACAGATGATCATGATTCCCCTCAGTACACTTAATGCCAACATCTGTAGGGTTCTGCCTAATTTGGGAAACAAATATATTCTGTCCTCGTCAGAAAAGAATACTTTGTATGTTCCAGGAAATGCTCGTTACCTTGGGGTCATTGCAATTAAGTAGAGGACAGAGATTTTTCAAGGGGTACCATTATGCTTCCCTTTTGGCTGCTGGCTTTAAATGCAAGTTGGCAGGTGCCAGCTCCTGGTCTTGGCACTGCAGTGAAAAAATGCTTTTGATCATGGCTCTGATTAAAAACATATGAAAATAAAGTATAAACATGGTCATTAGGGAAGTTTTGCTCATGTTGTCTGTGCTCTGTGAGTGAAGAATGTTGGGAATGTATTGTACACAACAGCTTTATGTCCTAACCATCACTTTCTTTGAGCTCCACTGTATTTTTTAACTATTATTTTATGCCTTTATTAGTCATTAGGGAAAATTTCTCAAAATTTAGCTTTTCTAACTTTCTCTACCTTAAATCATGGCCAGTCTTGATATTAAGGATGAGGACACCTGTATAAACATTCCTTTTCCTTGAGTCTCTTCTGCCTTCTTCAGAGCTGGTGAAGATCTTCCCATCAACCTCTGTTTGATTTTGCTAAATAAATAACTTTCACTTGATCTCTTCTCTTGGTGATATTTATTCCACAGATGATATTTCAGCAGGCTGGAATTCTAAATTATTTATGTCAGTGTGATAATATTCAAGGAAAAAGTTATGCTTCATGTTGGTGTATGGATTAGTTTTGTTTATACAAATGCAGTTGTGTGATACCAGTGTAGCATAACTGCAGGCAGAAAGAGAGGTGGAGTAGGAATAGAATTCCTTCTCTGGGAAGCACACCAGAAAACTCAGGGAAGGCATCCTGCCTGGATTAATGATATATTTCCATGCATAGAGCAGGAAAAGTCTGGTCAGGAGATGTGAAAAATTATAACAGGATTTCACATGAGCTACTTGGAAAACAACAGAAAATGGGGAAATGTTAGCCTGGGTTTGGTAAATAAAAAGAAAATAAGGCAACTTTTCAAGGAAGTCATTACTTTTAGATAACTCACAAAATTATTTTCCTACAGTTTGTGTAGTTCTGCAGATTTCTGTTATTCGTCACTTTTAAGTTATGTAAAGTAACTATCTATATTAAATTTGGTGTAGTTGAATTTTAATTTATGCAGCACTTAAGGCAGTTACCTTCAGGGTTGGGGGGAAAAAATCAGAATTTTTCATGAAGTGGTCTCTTTTATGTTGGTGGTGTTCAACTAGACCATGGCTAGAAAAACTTAGAAGGGATTTTACCTGCCACAGGATGCTATTGGGATACTTTTAAAATAAAATGTTTGCTTTTGAATGATAAATGTACTGTTATGTACTGAAATGTCAGCCCTGAGATTGTCTTGGTCCTGTGTTCCTTTGACAAGATGAGGAAGCACAATGGTGCCTATCAGTGAATCCGATCAGAATAAAAATGAATTTGCAAACCAATAAAGCGAGTCTCCCCCACTTTATTAGAAGCAGCATTGAGTTAAACAGGAGCAGTCCTGCATTTGGGTTTGAATGATAACCAGGGCTTCAGTTTCAAAGGTTATTTTCTCTGTCTACTTGATTCAAACTCAGTGTACCACTGATGAACTGTTCCTTCTGACTCACCTGTTCCTCTGTGGATTTGGATGTGCAGAGGTCCAGTTTGTAAGTGTATAAAAGATGTTTCATACAAGGTAGCAACTCCTTGGGATGCTTTTTGTTTTGCTTTCATCCTGATAATTTTTAATGTTTTTAGTTGTCTCTGTTTTCATCTGGTTTTTGTCTGTGGTAACATAATTTCATCTAGTTTTTGCTTCCTTAGTAACAGCCCTCTTATTGCTGTCCTTTTCCCTTTTCAGATGAGGGAGACCTCTTTCTTCCCCTCAGTTTTTCTAGGGCATTCTTAAATCCTGAAATCACAGAATAGGTTGGGGAAGAGACCTTTAAAGGCCATTTAGTCCAACCCCTCTGCCATGGACAGAGCAGGGACATCTTCAGCTGCATCAGGTTGCTCAGAGCCCTTTCCAACCTGATCTTGAAAGTTTCCAAAGTTGAGGCATCCACATCTTTTCCGGGCAGCCTCTGCCAGGGCCTCACCACCCTCACAGGGAAGATTCTCATTCTAATATCCCATCTAACCCTGCCCTCTGTCGCTGTGAAGCCATTCCCCCTTGTTCTGCCACTCCAGGCCTTTGGAAAAAATCCGTCTACTTTTGCTCTTTTCTCCAGGCTGAAAAACTTCCAACTCTCTCGAGCCTTTCTGCCTAGGAGAGGTGCTCCAGTTGCTGATCACCTTTGTGGCTCCTCTGAACCACATACGAATCACAAATAGTGTCACTTGGTAGAAATGAGTGATGTTTGGGCCACTGCAGAAAACCATGAGGACCAAACAATGTCCTGAGGCCAGGCACAGTCAGGAAGTAAAACCTGAAAATTTATTTTCCTGCAAGTGTCCAACAAAAACCTTAAAGACATTGTTTTCAGGGGTAAAACCAGTGGAGTTTGGAAGAGCTCTGGAAATGTGATTTCTAACTCGTCTATCTTTGTAAATTGTGAGAGCTTGTACAGTTCCCCTTAGTGCTCACAAATCCATGAATCTTTCTGCTGCAGAAGGTAAAGTTCATTTGGCCTGGCAGATTAATCTCTGTGGGAGGTTAAACTGGTCACATGTCCACCAAAGGAGGGAAATTATGGAGCCAACTCTACCTCCTCACTCTTCCTACTGCATTGTGCCGTGTCCCTTTTAAGCTAAAATCATTCCCAGTGGGATGTTTCTGATGGAACAAAAGTGAGGGAATGTGCTGCCCCAGGTCTGGGCTTGGGTAAAAGGCTCTTGTGTTGTGGATCTCCGTCAGCACAGCAGAAAATGGAAAGAGAGAAAATGACCCAGTGGCCAAGACAGATTCTTTTTGTGAAGCACAGTGTGGGTAGTTTGGCTGTCGGTGCCCCAGTCCATGGGTGTGATGGGAATGGTGTGCAGGGATCTCAGCAGAGACTTGAATCCTGCTGGGGCTCTGAGACAGAGCTCACCTGGAGTGTCCTCAGGAGGCTTCACGCTGCCCTTCCAGGAGCTGCTTAAAACACATCAGTGTTTCCAGCTGGAGATCTTGGGAAAGTCATGATCACCTATATTTGATTTACCATATTTTCTGTCAAATTCTAATAATAATGATAAAAATATTCCTTGCTCCATTTATCAAAGCAATTAATAAAATACTGTTTGACTAGACCATCTTATCCCATTTTTATTCTGATTTTCATTGATCAGAACTTTCACAATTTTGAAGCCTGTTTACAAGACTACAATGTCATCTTTCTGTTTCCTCAAAAGGCACGTTTCCAAAATGCTTTCAAACATCCAGCCATTTTAATGAATACTTCAAGGGATCATTGAAATATCTTTAAACAGGTGGTGTGAGTTTAAAAAAAAGTCTTCCCCTGTGTACCCATCTGCATTTATCACCTTAGGTCATCTTCAATATTCATGTCTTCTACCTGGAATGCTGTTTTTGTCTTCAGTGATAACGTGATTTTCTTCAAAAATGAAGCATATGGTTTATATTTCTTGTCAAATTGCCTTTAAAATCTCTTGGACTTTTTTCAGGATTGGAAGACTTATTTTTGCTTAAACTATCTCAGTATTTATGATGGTGTTCATTACCAAGAAGCAAATAACAGGAAAAATAGACTTCATTTGTGCATCTACACAAAGCAGCTTTCAAACATACAAATAGCTCTGTTATGTTGCTGGATCTTACCTAAAGTTTTCTCCCAGCTTATCAAAAATTTAGTCTGCAAGGCAATCTTTGGGAATATCTTCTAAACCCTTGCTGTGTTGTTGTTGGGTTTTTGTTGGTTTTTTTTCCCCCTTTCTTTTAATGCCACTGCAAAAAATGAATCTAAGAAAAAATTGTTTAAAAATGTATCCTTGAAGTGTACGGAAGGATTGGATGTTGGGAAAAAACACAAAACACAACAACCTGTATTTTTATCAGTCAGTTAAAAGTAAATGATGAAAAATGATTAGTTTATTAATTCCTAGAGCTCAGTTTAGTTAGACTTGGTTCAATCAATGTCAGTTTTCTGCTCTGTGAACTTGTTTGCTTAGAGTTTAAAGCAACTTGTTGCAATGTGGTAATTGTTCTTTACACGCATCAGCCTGCAATGGCTTAATGAGAAACAGATTTAAATATCCTACAAAAGTCCAACACTGTGAGGGAAAGCCTGGACTTCTCTTAGGTTTAGAGGATTAATTTCTCTGCTGATCCCAGAGTTTAGGTGGACTCAGGGCAGAGCTGGGGTGGCCAGGGAGGAGTTTCCTGCAGCCGTGGTCATCTCTAGGGGCACTCAGCAGTGAAGTCACTCAATATCACCAGTGTGACATGACTTTAGGGGCTGCTGTAGTCGCAATCTTGAAGTGTAATAGTATCTCTGATTCAATTCAGGAACTAAATTTTTGCCACACTTTTTAAGAGGAAGTAAATACACAGGTCTTTAAGGCCATCTTAGGAATTCATGTGCCGCCGTTACCACTGCCCAAACATGTTTCAGTGGGTCATAGCTATAATTCTTGATATGTTTTTTTATTTTTTAATTGTTTTTTTATTAGATAGAAAAAGAATAGATGTTCTGCCACAGGTGTGCTTTCTGTGAGATGACACTTCAAATCTACTTGAGCGTCATTATTGAAGAGACTCAAACAGTTTAGATCTTAATTGATATTAATAGGAATAACCCTCAATGACATGAACTTGGCAAGCCAGAAATTGCAGCTGTTCTCAGCAGCAGTGGCAGTAACAAAGATAATTAATTGTTTTTCCCTGGGAGATATATTTAGATTGCACAAACTAAATATTCCATTCCCTGAGCCCTAATTCAGGCTTGTATTTGTTCTGCAAATAAAGGAAGTGAAACTAAAGTTAATATTTTTTGACTGTCACACCATAATGTGAGCTATTACAATTATTTTTCAGAAGCAAAGTATTTAAAATATTTATTACACAAGTCTTCCAGTGATAACTTAAGGAGTTGATGTTGTGTATGATTTTTTTTAGCATAAAATGTGTAATAATTTGATATTTTTATATATTTTTAGTTGGTTTATGAGAGCTGGTACTGTACCTGGCCCCAGCTGTAATGTGCAAAGGGGATCATATTGAATATTGCAGAGCATGTGTTCCTGGCAGAGTTTCAGACAAGAAGTATTCCTGAGCGAGCACAACTTCATTTGCTAAGAACTTACAGTCAGCATTATAATCCTCCTGGATTATGAAAGAATACATCAAGGTTCAGTTTTGAAGTGTACAGGGATGTATTCATGGCACTGCAAAATGTTTATACCCATCGTGCAGGAGGCCTCTGTCTGATTTATTGATTACCAGGCTTTTAAATTCTTTCCATTTTCCTTAAAAAAGAGTGGGAAGGAATCTTCCCAGATACTTCCCCTTTCTCAGCTGCAAGTGGGCTGAGCACCTGGGGAGTATTTACTTCTGGTCCTGGTTCTTGAAGCTGTAATAGACACCTCCACAAGAATGTATATTCATATGCTCTAAGTGTGTGGTTTTTATTAACACTTATTTTAATAGTGGTTGTAAAACTCATGCATTTAAATGCAGCTCTTTAAAGGGATGGCATTTTGAGCGAGGGTTTCTTTCACCAGTTATTTATTTCTACAATAGAAAGTCTCCGGCATGGATGTAATTTTGTCTACGCTGATAACATCCACCCTGAAAGCCTAACATGCGTGAGATGCTCTGTTGCTTGCTACAGCAGTCATTTCCTATTATAGGTTTTCAATCTCTGATACCTTAAAAACATGGAGCCTGCCTCAGGCTGGGCTGGACACAGAGGCAACAGCACTGAGCAGAGCAGGTACCCTTCAGCACCTCCACAAATGCCTCCCTTCACAGTCAAGAAATGAGGCTTTATTTCCCCAAACTAATATGGCACTAAACCAGCAAACTAAACATCTACCTTTGTGATGTAAATATTGCCTAAGCTCAGCTTCTATCAAATCGTGCAGTTATTTGTGCTGCTCAGTGAGAGGCAGGGACTTTGCAGCAGGAAAATGTGTTCTTTATGAATGGGATCTTCACTTGCATCTTAAATGCAATCTAAATGATCCTTCATGCCCTGCACACAGGAAAAGCAGTAGGTATGATGAAAGTCTGATTACGTGTAATCAGCAGTAGTAGTGATTTGAATGTTTTGTCCTGTATCTTCCCTCAGCTTACTGCCCAGAAAAGCTGCTACTTCAGTGCATTCAAAGAAGTTACTTGGGTTCATCAGCTGTGTTAGTCCAGAACCCCAGTTCTCTGGATCTCCCTTGGTTATTTTGACCATTACATGGCTGCAATATCAGTTAATTCGGATGCTTTTAAAAAAAATATTAAAAATATTGAACAACCTAGGCTGGCATTCAGGTCCACAGCTTGTCAACAACAGTGGATTTGAGAGGTAAAACTGGTTTTGCCTGTGCTCTAAAGTACAGAGAACTGTTCTTAACAAATTCCTATCTGGGGGAAACTCTAGAAATGGGAAGCCACTAAAAAAACCACCTAAGAAGTATTGTTATTACTGTGGTCATAGATCAGGCCAACCCATCTCTTTCTGGAGTGTGTGTACGTACGTTCTGCAGGAATTGTTAAGGATTGTGTCTGCTCCAGTGATTTAGCTCAGCTACTGAGATGCTGTGCAGCAGCTGCAAGGAGCAACCAGCGCAGCACCAACGGAGCAGTCCCCTCAATAATTCTCTGACTTAAGCCCGCTCACAAGTGAAATCATTCTGCTGCAGAGCTCCGAAGCTGCGTCTGTCTTTGGGGGAGAATTGCCTGCTTGTATGGTTCTGCGTTTCTTTCTGTCCTGCTGCTAGAATATAATTAAAGTTTCTAAAAATAAATGCTTTCTAATATTGTTTTTTCTGTGTAGGCGGCTGCTGTTACCCTGCTCTTAGGAGAGGAGATGGTAGAAAGATGAATGTCACTTACTCTATTAAGTGGTCCATATTGCATAGGGGTATAATAGCTCTTTATTTGTTGCCTAATCCAAAGTCCCATGAAGTGTTTAAGTTAAAAATATATATTTGTATATATACAGAAGAGTCTGCTGGCTTCATTAGCTTTACAGAAGTATTTTTTCCCCATCAGAAGAGAGATTTCTGAACTGAAAAGTACTACTTTCACGTTAGCCTGTGAGAATTTACATTCTTAGTGCAAAGGAAATTAGTAGAACAAGCAGGGCCATAATTACTGTGCTTTTTACAATACTGACATTGTACCTAATTATGGTTTAGTCTACAAAGCACTCTGTTTGTTTAATAATCACAGCAGACATAGTCTGAGCATATGTTTTTGCATCACCTGGGTGTAGCTGGGAACGACTGGCACCGCTGTCATGGAAGTGGCAGTTGACAAGACTTTACCTATTTTACAGTATAAAGCATTGGCTCACCTTTGATATGCATGAAATCACTTAAGGGTGAGCTGGAATCAGCATTTAGAGGCAAAGCAGCTCAGTGCAAAGAGAGCCTTTGTTCTCTTTTTGTGTGGTAAAACCAGGGCATAATTTTCTTTGCACAATGTCAGCAGCTCGAAAAGCTGGTAATAAAATCCTCAGCACCCTTGCTAATGAAGTGAGATCTGCTATTGCTAACAAAGGTTAAACATCCCATCATCCTTTTGACCTGCTAAAATGATGACATCTGCAGGTTTGATCCTGAGTTTACCACCTGTCTGATGCCTTTTGGTTTCTATTTAAAGATGGCCAATTTTTCCTGAGTGTGAAGTTTTCTATTTCCTCTCCTGCCTCCTCTTCAGCCATCATGTGAGTTGTAATTAACTTTTCCTCACATACAGGAAGTCTCAAAAATAACTTAAAGATTTTTGGATGGAGAGGGGACAAAGAGGAACCCGAGTCTATATTTGTGATGGATTTCCTCCAGCCTGTTCCGTGGTGAGACCTTCTCCTATGAAACCTGATTATGTCATATTTGTTCAGGTGTCCACTAACTCCTTGTTCAGCACATCACGGTTATGAGCCTCATTTCCATGACTGCAGTGGAATTTCTTAAAAGTTAGGATTGTCTTGGCCACCCTTCAGTCCCCAGGCTCCGGGACAGATTGGAGAAAGCAGTTGTGTTAAAAATTAAATTATTTCTTTCTTGGTTTTTGTGCAACTAAAACATTTTGTGTGTGTGTGCGTGCAATCTTGTATACCATCCTATAGATTCTTTTCCTGATGCTGTCTTTAGTTTTATAATTGCCTGTTTCTCTTGATCATCCTGTGTGACACAAATAGCCTCAGGGACGGCAGGGATTTGAAAAAGCAATAGCTGAGGAACGACTTCCCACAGGAATGCTGCCTTCGAATTAAATGTTTCCTCCATAAGGACATGTGGGGCTCTTTTGGTTTTTGTCAAGTGTCCAAATGTCTTGGCACGAAACTTTTAAAATTATTCCGACCAAGTTGCTTGATAACGTTTTATCCAAAGTTGTCTTTATTTACCCCTTTTTTTTTATAGCTGTCTTTTTACAGTATTTTTTTTTAAATAGTAGTCAATGCTTATGAATTATAATAGAATGTCACCTTAATAAATCAAAGGAATAATTATCTAAACTCATGTATCCTTAGATTTCGTTTGTCTTTGAATAATTCAGTGCTTAATTTATATATAATTGCTTTTAAAAATATGTTAATGTTTCAAAACAGTCAATAAATAAATTTTTATGAGTTTTTTAATAACATTAAATAATTCTGAGTGATAATACTTGGTTTTCCTTCCATGATGAACCAGGGGTGACTGTAGAATACAACCTAAGACAAGAGCTTGTTCCTGAAATAAAGATCTTGTCACAGAAGGGTGACTCTTGAAAATAAAGGGTTTTGTTATCAGTCCAAACTTGAAGCCTGTAATAGTCTGCCCATCCTTTTATCAATCCAACTCTTCTCCTTAGTGTCAAGGCTATGACCATTTCCCTCTTGTTTCCAAGGAGCCAATGGGCGGGTGCACTCATTAATCCTGCGTGTGGTCACTCACGGCTCACACAACTCACCCAGCGCCATTCCCGCCGTCCTGGGGATGGGGAAATAAATCCAAGCAGAGAAGGTTTCAAAACTTGTTTGTGGGTAGCTGGGTGACACTGGGCTGATATCAAACCCATCTTTTAGGGATGGGATCCTTCTTTGTAACGTGGACTTTTTGGGCAGAATGCAAGCTGCCCTCGGAAATACCATTTTAAATTATTCAGCAGCAACCTTTTGCTAAATATTGTGCCTTGCTGCCTGTGAATAACATGTTTGCCTGTTCAGAAAATCTCATTGAAGACCTACTGACAGCAGCAGCTAATATCACAATTCATTGCTCTCTAGTGGCGTGAAAATTATTATTCAATGTGTGCATTTCCAAATTACACCTTAAATTATCGGTCTTGGATCATGCTATCAAAAAAGTCAGACCTTAACTGCAGAAGATCACAATTGTAACTACTTTCCCAACTGTTAAATTACAATTAAACCTATATTAGGTGACACTTTGGTGTGCCTTTTAGTTAATTCTTACAATTTAACTTGGAACTGTTGATTGTAGTTATTTAAAATAATGGATAGCATTTCAGTAGGGCCTAGCATAAATGTGGAGCCATTTGTAGGATTAGAGTCAATTTTATAAAGGTTTACATGAAAAATAGATTATTTTAGTTGGAAGTTTCTAATATTACTACTATATTTTTAATGTTTGGTGATATCCAACTTGAATAAAATAGTTAGCCCTGGTAATGAGATTTTCCCTTTATCTCTTTATGTAGACACTGTTTAGAAAGGTGTCTTAGCTTGGTTTTCCCCTAGTTCTCTCATCCTTTCAATAATTGAGTATAGTTTAAAGTTATCTTAGTATTTAACCCCATTTCTCTGTAGATTAATTATCCCAATGTAAGACAAATGTGTATTAAACATATGCAGTTGCTTACGGAAGCAGACTTGGCTGTTTCATTTAATGTAAGTCTCTTGTTGCACAAAACAAACCCGTCATATTTAAGATTTCTCTGGTCATTAAAATTGAATTATGTAATAGGCTCCCATCTGCTATTGAAACCTGCTCATCATTATTTTGTGTCATCTTAAGTGGGAGCATTCTGAGAAATGCTTAGTGACAGCAGGCTTGGCTCTCGTGGCTGTGAGAGCAGGGTAGGACAGGGCTTCCTTCCTTCCTAGCTGCAAAAATATGTTTATTGTCTTCTGAGAAGGTTTTCTCCAAGAGTTTGGTTTTCACTTCTCCAACCTTGCCATCTTCCACAAAATTTTGTATTTTATGCCTGCAAGTTGCAGGCTCCTCCCCGCGCCTGCCCCAGCCCACTTCGTTGATCGCTGTGGGATGAATCCAGCGCTGCCACCCGTCAGGCTCGGCCCCTGTCTGGGTGACACTGCTGGTGGTTAGCAGAGCAGCCAGTGGGAAATGGCTGGCGATGGAGCGACACAGGAGTGGGCAGGGAAAATGGATGGCCCTGCGCTGCTGCGCTGGAGTGGGAGCTGGGAAAATGGGATCTGATCCCTGCAGATCCCTGTAGTGACAGCTCGGAGCCCGCCAGGGCACATGTGGGCTCCGCTGGAAGAGTGAGCCAGGCAGGGCAGGAATTCCACTGCTGAATTCAAGGACTGCATTGACAACCTGTGAAGGAGCTGGGCTGTGTAACTTCATGAGAACAAACCATTTAGTTGATAGAAGACACTATGATTTCAGGATTAACCTTTTTGTTATCCTATTCAGGATAAGATTTTTGGCAAAAGGAATAAAATTTGTGCTTGAGTCCTAAAACAACAACACGCAAATCAAGCACCAGTGATAAGATAGCCTCAACATTCTCCTCTGGAGAATTAAAACAGAAAGTAAAGAAGACGGTTCAAATCAGTCCAGATATTTTATAGTTCCTTCCGTAATGCTTTGGATTTTTTAATCCTTTATGATAACTTATTTTTTCTGTTTTCTCCGTATAACTTTGTTTTCTCATTATGCATTCACCTGAGTTACCTAGATCTTACCTATCTATATCCTTCCTTCATAAAGTTATCTGCACTTTAAAAGAAAATGGAACACTTTACTTTTATTCAAAGTGATGATAAGAGGAGCATATTTTTTTCTTTTTAGTCCCATAATGTTTGCAGCATCTTAAAATATCACAATAGTTTATATGCTTTTCCTTCCTTATGTGTACAGATGTCGTTCTATTAGAGTTTGAAATATTCAGATGGAATGGCTTTATTATGTTTTACAAGATATGAAAATGACTAAATTAAAACAATGACATCATTGATTACCCTTTGATAGATGAAATTTATCTAAATTAATTATCTTTCAGTATTTACTAAAAGTGTTTGTATGTGAAAACTCACGATGATAAAACATCTGCTCAGCAAAGGGCTTATCAAAGGTATTGTAATAAGCTATGTAATGAATGTTTCAGCTTTCAAAAGAGAAAATATTTTGTGTGGCATTTATTTAAATAATTTGTCTCAAGTCAGGATTTCCATCCCACTTTTAGAAAAAGAAGCAATTTTGCCATGAAAACATTATAATTGAATTTGGAAGCTTTACAACATAGCGAAGGAAAAAGCATAACTTGGAAATCTCTTAAGTTCCAAGAGCTAGCACAGATAGGAGATGAAAAAGATTCATTTGAAGTCCTGCTTGGAGGCACAGTGAGTGGCGCACTGTGGCGAACCGGGTTTGAAATCGGCACCGGGTGACTTGTTCTCAGTCCCCATCCGTCTGCTCGTTTCTTCTGCTCTTCAGGAGCTTGCCTGTCAGACCTTTTGGAGATTTGATCCTGGGAGCAGCTGAAAGCCTGAGTCTTTTCTCCATTGAGCTTCCTGATGAAGCAGCAAATGTGTCTGTGTACAAGAAATGTATTACTCAAGTCATCGCTCCTAGAATTTCTTTTGCATGTGAAACTTTGTGTTGCTTATCCAGGTGTATCTCCTTGGACTAGGAAATGTCCTTATATATGAGCCCCTGTGAAGGGTCTTTCCAAGATGCTTGCAGTTCCTTATAAAAACTTTTATTTTATTTCTGTAAATGTGTTAACTTTTTCAAGTCTTCTGTTGCAACCATCTCCTCCTGTCAAGGAGGAAACGAAATTCTAATATTATGAACACACTATTATAATACAGGCTAAGGTAGTGGAGAAGCTGAGAGGTTTTCACATTCCATACAAATGGTTTTTTCAAAGGCATTTTGTTCTTTGACGTGGGAAAGGGTTGTTTCAGTGGAAGCCTTTGAAGGCTTTCCACAAGTGAGAGTGTTTTTGCTCATGTTCCCCCTGGCACTGGCTGTCAGCAGCTGAAAGGGCACCTTGTTGACTCTGGTACAGGGCTTGTCACCCTTCACACACTGGGGGATAAGTGATGGTCACTTTGACCCTCCACCCTGACATTTACATTCAGTCCACTTCAGGCTGTTTGGAAAGAAGGACCACTTTACCCTGGGGAATGTTGTTTGCATGTTTGCTTCAGTTTTTAAGGAAGTGAGGGATAATTGTGAAGAAATGGTTGGCTCAGAGGGAGTTTGCTGGGCCTTTAGCCGCCCTTCTGTGTAGGGCTGCTTGGAGCGGGATTGGCAGGTGGCAGGATTGCAGGTAATGTGTTTCTATTAGGGTCTCTCTATTGTGTTAGAGAAGGCACCTGGCTGTTCTGTGGTATTTTTGAGCCATTAGGGAACATAACTATCATGTCATTTTGTAGTTTGCTGAGATAGGTGTTATTCTGTGACCCTTTGTTGATTAGATAAAAATTGGCTGAGGAATATTTGGGTGTTTCTCATTATCTGAGTACTTCTTAAATTTCTCTGTCCATAGATTGTGCCAAGTTGAGTCTGAATAACCTTCTCTTGTTCAAATCCAGGAGAGGACTTGGCATCACCCCCCCGTAATGGAAGTATGTTTTTAACAAAGGGAGAGCAAAAAAGAGGAAGGTACAAAACATTTTTCTGATTCATAAATTATAGTAGCACAGAGCAAATCCAAAAAAAATATGAGGAATTCTTGTAACTGTGTGATGTAAATAAGGAATTTGAGCATGAATATTATGGGCTGAGATCTAGGATGGCTGATGTCACTCCAAAGACTGACCAGACTCCAAAGAAGATGCCTATGGCCTTGCTGAGGGGAAGATGTGCAGACTGAGGAAAGTTTACACATGAAATTTAACCATATGTAGCTTAAACTGAGCATATGGTGCTTTTACTGACGGGTACCTGGGCGTGTGCCTTGCCTATGGATAAAGCAATTAGCTGATTAGAAAATGCTGAATAAGTGAGAACTAATATGCCAAGAGTTGAATAAATACACATAAAACATACACATAAAACATTCATATTCCTGTTTAGAATGCTACATGTGAAAATACCCACAGCTCTCTAAGCCCCTTTGCATTGTGGAAGCACAAATCAGGGTTTGGTAGATCTTGGGAGAGATTTTTGGGTTCTGTAAATAAAATTTCATTACTTTGAACACAGCATTATACTGAACCAGGCAGGACAGAAGGAAATGGTTTCATAATCATATTTTTATACCCTGAATATAAAAGTCTGTTTACTGTTTTGCAAGACACATTCCGAGGATTTTGTCTGTAGTTTAGTGCGGCCAAAATGTAAATGTTTTGCTGTATGTTGGGCTCTAAAAATGTAGATTTAACTCAAAAGGTAGAAAAGGTTTGAAAAGTATTATTTGAAAGTCTGAAAGTCATAAATAGGAAGTGCTGTGCATGCTCTTTCTTCACATCTCCCTTTCAGTTACAGTAATTTAGGTTTTAGCGTATGATGAATTCTGTCATAAATTACTACCGGAATCCACTTTTCAGCTTCGGAGTAAATTTTGCTGAAATTAATCTGGAAACCCTCCCATGTTTCAGTGAGAGATCAAAGAAAATCCCAAATGGAAAACATGCTTTTGAGAGGGGGGAAAAATAGTTCTGAGTTCTTAAGCTCTTATAATGAAGATAACTTAATTAAAATCAAAGCAAAGCTAATTAAGAACTTAAAAGTGCAAGGTCTTGGTTGCATAATATCCCTGAAACATGGCAGAAGAGGTTTGTTATCATTGGCAGAAGTTCCTGGTTGTGCAGACAGGTGATGCAGTCACCAGTGGATCTGCATGGAAATCTACAGCTGGATTGCAGTTCTCTAATCACTCCTTTTGGCCGTTCTGCTCTTTCTTAGTCTTCCTGCTCTTTTGCTTCTGAAAAAAAAAAAAATCCCAAAAAAATCGCAACTATTTTGGCAGGCAGTTGCCTTCTCTCCTATGAGTTTTATCTGGGTATGCAGCTGGGGACAAACCAGCTGAGAACTTCTATAATTTTATGGTTTTTATTCATAGAGTTCATGGTTCATTCCTAGATCTTGCCATTCTCAAGTGGAAAAAGAAAGCATGTTCACACACACACCCCCCTAGTCTATGTGCACCTTTTCTTGCCCTCTTCCTTGAAAATGGAGAGGGAATTTAAAATTTCAACACTTGAAACATGGTGAAAATATTTTTTTTTAAGTGTAAAATTAAATGAAATCAATTCATGAGACATTCTTACTTCACACTGATCTTAAGCTATTGCTATAAAAGCTTTTAAAAAGTATGTTGTGATGATCTTTTATCCTTCAACATTCAATCCCATCGTGCTGTATCATATCCTTCAAAAGCTCCTGTTGGAATGTGCTTTTTGGGTTAGTGTGCACATGTGGTTTCTCTGAATATTTAGTGAAAGCCTAATGAGCAGACTCCCTGCTCTAACAGATCAAGACTTTATCAGGCTGAGTTTTGCTCACTTTGAAGAGTTTTGCCATATGGGAGGTTTGTGTTTTTTGGGCTGTCTCAGGTGCTCTTGGCAGATGGAGATGGAAGTGCTCGGAAGAAAGAGCACCAAGCACCTCCCATCCAAGCGGCTGGGGGATTACCAAGACCACAGCAGGAGCCTGGCAGATCCACAGAGAGCCCAAGCAGGGGACTGCTGCAAGTGGGAAGCACAGTTCTGGGATTCAGCAGCTTCTCTGGGCACCTGGTTCCTTGACCAAGGCAGTTCTTAATTAGATTCACAGCGAATGTTTCCAGTCTGGTGACAGAGAGCACTCAATTATTTAAATGTTATCTCCCATATAGTTCTTTCCAAGAGCCCTGTTGACTTGCTTTTCTTCATTGCATTCTCTCAAATAGGAAGGATGCAGATCCCTTTGACCCCTAACAGTCCCTGTGATCACAGGCACTGATTTTATCCCTCCTTCTTTAGGAGCTGAATGCAAGTTTACAGAGGCAAATGCCTTTTTAATCCAGGAGCATTCCTGGTACAGGCAGACATCAGTCACTGCCTTGTGTGTTGCTTGGTTTGTTTGCCCTTTTTTTCCCCCTTTTGTCATCATAATGGAATTTTGGTCTTCCAAGTTCAGTGTAATTTCCTACATTATAATTGTAGTTGCTTTCCTAATGGAGGTTTTGCGCTTTGTCCTCTTTAAAATACACTTATCTTAAAAAAAAAAAAATCAACATGTTTTTGGCTGTAGGAACGTTGACTTTAAAACAAAGGCATGAGCTTTTCTTTTTCTTTTTTTTTAACTTTCCTACTAAGAGGCACTGCCAGGTGTTTGCAGCACAGGATAGGAGTATAGGAGTAGTATCCCTCGGGAGGCAAAGCTTTCATTTACCCATAGAGGGATGATTTCTCACCATCTGCTCTGTATCTCAAAGAACCAGGATGTTAAAAATGTGAATTTTCCCATCTGCTGGGAGCTTTCCTGTGCAGCTCACATAGTACAGAAGGAAAAAGGTGTCACTGCAAAGAACTGTTGTTCTCACTCCTGGGCCATCAGAGATGACTATTTTTTAACAAGAGGGTTGTTGTGGTTTTT
This sequence comes from Corvus hawaiiensis, assembly GCF_020740725.1. NCBI lineage: Eukaryota > Metazoa > Chordata > Aves > Passeriformes > Corvidae > Corvus > Corvus hawaiiensis. Next base: position 36,113,739 of record NC_063219.1, on the reverse strand, counting down.
GTTTTATTTTTTTAAAGCTCCCTAATTAGTGCATGTTTGTGATTAACTGGTCCAATTCATTCCGTAAAGATAACAGCTGAAAATAAAAATAATTCTATAGTTATGCAAAATAAAAACATTTGAGGAAGCACTTTCAGAGCCAATAAAACCCTGAGGTAATATTAAACTGCTTTATTCTAGACAAAATCTATTTTTCAAAGTATTTTATAAGTTAGTGGTTTTTTTCACTCTTCTAGGTTTTTCTTGAGATAGAGAATATAAAAAGCTTAGATCTCCATAATTTCTGTATTGTTGCATAAAACTCAAACCAAGAATTTAATAGTAGGGAAATAGCTAAATTATTTCTATTAAAAAAAAAACAGGTAGTAAACGAGCCTTTTTTCAGGTACACATGCTCAACTCTGAGCTATGTATGAAATTGCTTTTTAGAACTTCTTTATATCCAGTTACTTAGGCTATTTTCATAATCTTTGCCCAAAAGAGAAACAAGTGCAAGATTTTTTTGTGTAGACGTGTGACCATCAGCAGATTTGAAAGAAGCTGTTGCACTAGGGAAGGGATAATCACCCTGCCAGGTTTGGTGTCAGACCAGATTTCTATTCTATAGGTATTGTACATGCAGCTATTTGGGGAGGTTCATGTAGAACCAGACACGTGTGTGACCTTGACTGTAGAAGTGTTTTCACAACTTGGCATTTCTGTATTTATTCAGTAATATTTTTTCACGTAGCTGTCAGTTCAGAAACCTCTAAAAATAAATAAATTAAAAAAAAGATTTTGTTAATCTTAATTAATGGAAGACTTTTCAACTATTTTTTGCTCTGAGGAATAATCATTCCAGAGTTGAATAAATAAGTGGACATGTTTGGCAGTGCCAGTTTTAACATTCTCAGGTCTGTTACAAGCAGATGTTCAATACACAAAAAATTACAGTTCATCCTGTAGTACAAGCAGGAATTTATCATGGATTTCAAGAATACTCTAACCCCAAATACTGCAGAGTTCTTCTGTGTGTTTCTCATACTACTGTACGGCTTTGAAATGCTAAAACTTGCCAAACTCTCTCCCTCTTTCTGACTTCCAGGATGGTTTTTCAAGATGTGCTATCAAAGCAGGGCCTTTAATCATCTCCCTGAAAGCTTTAAGCAAAACCACTCCATGTAAACTTACACTCTTAATTATACAGTCGCTCGTTTTTGCTGTTGAGGGGAAGGAATTAAGGTATAGCAAAAATCCTTTCGTTCTTGCAGGCTTATAGAAGCTGTGATATACTTAGTTTAAGAAATATGAAATATATCTACACAGTAGTTGCAAATTTGGCTTGCTTGAAACTGATTGTCATCAGTAGTTGGGAACCTGACCTCGGAAATGAGGCCTGCACAGAGGAAATGATTTAATGATAACTTTAGTAAAGTGTTCTTGTTGTTGTTTCCTTTAGTAATAATACATCCCATGGCTTTCAGAGTGAACTAAACCAATGGAGAGACCTCCAAGTGGATTGGGTGTTAATTGTCTCCTTCTTTATTCCTGGTTTTATGTCTTTGTGACAGTATTGACTCCAGTGAAGTTACTTCTCTCTTGTGCCAGTGTAAGAATAATGAGGAAACCTTTTCCCAGCAATCTGCAATGTAACCTTGTGGAAGACACTAGTGTAATTTATATATTGATAAAATGAATATAATATATTGCACAGAGGTTTTGTGAGCTTTAATTAATATTAGAATAGTTTTACATTGAATAATGGTGGAATAGTCTTGAGTTAATTAACTCTAGATCTCAAGGACATCGGCCTGTGGTGGTTGAACACAGCAGAGAGTGTGGGGGTGCCAAACATCCAGACTTGCCTTCTTTTAAAAGCCATTGTTTTCAAGGTGCCCCAGTATTGACTTAAAATCTTTGTTTGCAAATTTGTCATGTGAACTCTAAAATAATTTTAATATAAAACTGAGGTGGGATTTGGTCATTAAAACGCATCTAAGGAAGTAGCTGAAAATAGGTATGTTTATTTAAGTAGAACTTTGCTTACAAAAATACATCCTTGAAAATGTGATTACTTGAAACAATTTAAAAATATTTTTTGTGGCAGGAGAGGTGAGTAGGGGACCTCCCTGCTGGTAACATGACATTAAAAGCTTGTTGGTTTCTATCTAGTGAGCAAATTTACTTTATGGTGAAATATTTACAAAAAAAAAAAACCACCAGATTTTCTTAAAATTTTATTCCATAAAAGCAGTTCATGGTGATGTTGTTCCTGTCTGGTTGGAAGGGTGATGGGCAGCTCCCACTGAACCCTCAGCTGGATGTTAGAGTTCCCTAAGTGAGGGTATCAGATACCATTAAATTATTGCTTCATATTGTTCCTATCATTTGCTTTCATTTTTTTCTTTCTGGATCATTTCATTTTCACTTCTCATTTTCATTGTGCCATTTTGTTTCCCTTCACCTTTAACCATTTCATTCTAACCCATTCTCATTTCCAGACGAGCATCCCTTGTGTGACGTAGGGGAGTTCCTGTGCCACGATCACGTCACTTGTGTGTCCTGGCACTGGCTGTGTGATGGGGAGCCCGACTGTCCCGATGATTCTGATGAGTCCTTAGACACATGTGAGTAAAGGAGGAGCCACTCTTTTATTTTATCTCCCTTTTAACTGTAACATTTGCAGTCACACTAACTACCCAACTGAAAGGGCAGATTCCATTTTGTTTATAAATCCTGTATGAATCTTCCTGTCGAGGAGAGCCGGTTATATGCTCTGTGTAGGTGAGAGACAGAAGAAAGGGAAGAGATGGAAGGTGGTTTGTTCTTGTGCCACTCTGTAATGAGCACTGTCACTGGAGCACATGTGCCCTCTGCTCTCACCGAGCTGTCGATGAGCTGAGAGGGCAAAGTCAGGCACAGGAAAATGTGCTCCTCTAAATACATTTAGGGCAAGGTGGGGTGGAAGAGAAGAGTGCAAAATATTTTCAATACAAATATGAAAAGCATACAAACATCAAAGGGAGGAACGAAAGAAGATGTGAGAGCTGTGAGGGGGAAAGAAGCAAAGAAAGGAAGATGATGAAAAGCTTTAATAAAACATATTTAATTATAGTGAAAACCTTGTTGGTTTTTTTGGGTTTCTCTAATGTGGCTAAGAGCTTCTGAACACCAGAGCAGCAACCTTACAGACACTTTTCTTATCAGCCTTGTAGACTACTGATGAGGTGTTATTAAATCTGAATGTTCCCTTGTTTCCTGTGTTCTGAGGAAAATGAGGGAATTTCCTGATTTTATCCCAGGATAATCACTTAATGTAAGAGAAGAACCATGTATTTTGTATCAAAGCAATACTTACAATCAGGAAGGCTGGAAATGGGGTTTACTGCTCAAAGAAAAGAAAATATCAGACAGTATTTAGGAGTCTAATCTTTAAAGTGAGGGACAGAAGCTCAAGATGTCTGGGAGCCATTTCTGTCTGGGCAAACGCTGTGGTGCTGATTGCAGCCTTCCTGCTCCGGTGCTTGTTCTCTGGAACAGATCAGAAATTTGCCTCTGGGGCTGTGGTTGAGGGTGCTCTGATTAACCACCTTCGACACACTTTGGGGCTCTCAGCAACAACATCCTGCAGTGGGAAGCATTGGGTACAGCTGGGGTTTTGTTACTGCACTGCTGATGGATTACTGCCTTCTCTGAGGTGTTTTCAAGCAGTGTTTAACATGCGCAGGTAGAAGTTTTTCTAACTAATGAATATCAAGGTAGGAGCGCAGAAATGGTCACACAGACAGTTTGAAACTGGCCTCGGGATATTCACCACGTGGTTCCAAATCCAATAGCTTGCTGGATGCCCAGGTATTTTCCTCTTGAGAACTTTACATGGTTATTGTGCTGCTTTGTAAGCAGTGTTCAGCAGTGCGATTTAAAGTCATGCCATGTGAAAAACATGGTGTTTGGGGTTTATTGATGGCTTGAAGGAAAGGGGGGGAAGGGGTGGGAAAGAGACATCCTGACATCAACCAGCGTGGTCCTCTCAGAAACACCTTTCCCTTTGCAAATGTGAGCAGTTTCTGTCAGGTGCTTTACTTAGGCTGTCCTAAGCCAGAGGCAGGAGCTCAGCACTGTGGCTTTTCTGGTTTTACAGAAGAAAGGTGTTTGAATCCTTATTCTTTTCCAGCTTCCGTGGCCCTTTGCTGACGAGCTGCTGGTTAATGAGGTGCCTGGGCAACAGCTGACTGTGTGGGCTGAGATAATAATCACCTTAGGACTGCTGCCCTCTCTCACCCTCTCAGTTCAACTCAGCCCAGGACTGAGTGAGAGCCAAGTGACAGTGCTGGGGCATTGGGTGAAACTTTGTTACATAATTGCTCACGATTTTGTTTCGGACTGGATGGTTCTGTATTTTTTTCAGCATAATTTACTGTCAAATTTTTGAAATATGTGTTCCTACTCTGTCTTTGTCAGGTAAGTTGTTTCTCAATAAAGATGGGTATGATGGTCCTGAATTTTTCTGCTGGCACTTTGCACCGTGGTGTCTGTAGGAACTTATAAATTACATTAAAAATATTCTTATAATATATTTGATCCCTGGTGCTAATGCCAGGGACACAGCACATTCAGTTTCTGTGCACTGAGTCATGTGTTTGTTTGTTTATAGATGAATGCAGCCCCTATTTGTCAGCTCTTTTTTGACTTACATATGATGAATTATTTGGTGTAGCCTGACAAATATTGCTAGTTGTTCCTATAGCCGTAAACAAATGGATTTTGATTGATTTTCTGTGGATTTCTGCCTAGTAATAGGGTTTTCTGGGTTCTAATAATGTGCAAGCATTGATCAAAGCTTTTCCTGCAAGTGGAAGTTCTTAACTTCTCTCCTGTGGGGATTTCGAAGTGGAGAAAAGGAGAGAAATTCTCAAGCTGCAGCTTTTCCCATGGTGACAATATGAGAAGTCTTATTAGTCTCATCACTCAAGCATATATTTGCAGAAAATATCCAGGAACTTAATATCTTTGTGAGGTCTTTCCTGTTGGCATTTTAACCAAGTTTTGCAATAGAACCTGAAAGTTATTCTCCTGTCCAAACACACATGATATGCCTGTATCAAGTAATTGCCTCAGGAACCCACCTGAAATCCTACAATCCTTTTCCTTTATTAGTGTTTGTAAGGAGATCTAGGATGGGACAGAAAGGAGGAAAGGGTGGCATTCATAGTTACTGTTGAATTCAGTGTCTGTGTTGGCAAAGGCTGGGGCAGGGCTCTGTGCAGGCACAGCTTCCTTGATCTTTCAGGGGGTGTGATAGAGCTGTCCTGGCTCTGCCTGTGTTGTTTTCAGTCAGCAGAGAGCTTCCAGCACCAGTCTGTTCCCCTTGTGCTTCCCATCTTCCTCTAAGTGGGCTCACAAACAGCTTTATAAAACCAGAAGTGAATTCCTACAGCGCCTACACTTGCGTTATCTCCCATTTCTTAGCAGCTGTAGTTCTTTCTGCTCTCTGAAGATGCTGGTTTTTACAGTAATAAGGAACCTGGCTCAGTATCTCATAATGAGTAATTTAGTGAACAAATTCTGTTGCTTTTCTGTTCCAGAGTTGTTGTGAGAAAATTGATTTTTTTAAAAAATAATATGTATTAATAAAACTCTTGACCAAGTAATTTTTACCCTTTCTTGGGTGGTCTCTTGGTTGTTCATAAGGCTTTTGCAAATAGTCAGGATTCAAAAATCAATTTACTCAACCTAATCAGATGATGCTGGGTTCTTCAGCAGGCTAAATCAGCAAGCTCACTTGAAATCAATAGAACTTTATCAGACAGCCCAGAATCTGGCCAGACAGTTTGGCTTTTACAGATATCTGTGAGTCTGGAGGTTGATGCAAACATTCAGAGGGCCTGTCTGTAAAAAGGAAAAATAAAATGGCTGCCTGCAGACTCACCTGACAGGTGGTTTTGGTGGGATAATTACAAAACTCAAATCCACTGTTAAAAAACATAGAATTTAAAAACAGAAATAGTGACAACCAGTTGTATCATCTGACTTCACTGCTCCCTGCTGCAGGCAATTATTACTTAGAAACATCAATGTAATACTCATTTTCCTGGGGGTGGTTTTAGTGGTGGTTTTTGGTTTTTTGAGGTTTTTTTGGTTGTTTTCTTTTTGGTGTTTTTGATTGGATTTTTTTGCTTCTTTTACCATTCTTGCCACTAGTATTGGTTTTAAGCTGCAAGTATTTTCCTAACTCAGCAACTGCTATAATGGCATAAGTAGAGAACTTCACTAATTGATTGTATTTTAAAGATCCAGTTTATAACATTGTTATTTTGGGGTACTTGTGTGTTTTGTATTCCACAATTGTACCTCTGAATAACATATTCATCCTAAGTAATCCATGCCCAAGGAAAACCACGGTTTCTGAAACCAGACAAGTATTTGGTGTGATGTGCTATTGCTTGCTTTTCTCCTCAGCCTCCTCCTAACAGAGCTGAGATCTAAAACGTGCATTGGCAAATTACTCCTTCCATTTAGTACTTAAGGCTTTTTTTTGTGTGTTTGCAGCTTCAGAACTCGTCTGGCTTGCATGTTGTTTTCAAATCTCAGCTCACCAACACCTCTCTGTCAGAATGTGTTGTGCCAGGACGAGGTGAAACAAAGGAGCAGGGAGAGAAATTGCTTATTTTCTATAGCTTCTTTTTGAAATTGTGCACACTGATTATGTTTGGATATTGCAACTCCGGGTGCAGCAGTTCCAGCACAGGCTGATCCGTTGTCTCTCAGCCATGGAGTGGAGGAAGGTGCTGTAACACTGCCTGATAGTGCCCTGCAAAGAGAGACTTGAGGTCTGGCACGAGGCTCCCCAAGCTCCTTTCATATCTATCTGTGGCAGATTGCAGGCAGCAGGGCTTTGCAGCAGCACAGTTGCCCATTAGAACCATCTATCAGACCCCAAGTACTGCTTGAATGTCATGAATAACCTATGAGAGGGAACAAAACCCTGCAATATGAGATCTACTGGCGGACCTCTAAAAGGTACTGTCAAGTTCGAAAGTGCCTGACACTCATTTATTTTAGCAGCAACAAAATTCTGAGAACATTTCACTCTGCACAGCCAGACTGCAACTCTTGTCTCTCCTATTGTCCTCAGCTGCCCTTTGTTTGTGATCCTGACGTTGTTGCTCTGGTATTTGAGCTTTCCTAAATGTTATCCAAATACTGTTTGCATACCTTCCGCCCACACAATTTATTTGTGGCTGACTGGTCCTGAGTTGAAACAACTTTAGTTGCCATTAATAAATCATCAAATTTGAATGGTGCCTGTCTCTGGAAGTTTGAGTAGATGTAGCCTCATTGTAACATGTTGAAATTAGTTCTGATAATTATCTTCCTCTGGGATTTTGAGGGAATGTCACCTTCTATAATCATTATTAAACTGAAGTTGGAGGAGCAAAAGAAATGCAGCAACCTGGAAGTGCCTTGTTTAAAAGCTTCAGTATCACTTTGTTTGCTAAAAGTGTGTCTTTCATTCTCTGGATGCTAATTATGGGAGACTAGTTTCAGAAGCTTTAAAATTGTTAATTGGGTACCTCTGTTGTAGTTCTTTTACCAGCAAAGGGTAAGATAATTGGATGCAATGTTGCTCTTGTGGTATGAAACAATAAAGATAAAATTTCCTAAAGCTCCTAATTCTTTTATGAGTAGATTCATCGAAATTCGATAGAAGCTGGGATCCCAAACCACTCTTTAGTAGCTTTGGAAAAATCCTATATCAATAAATAATGTGCATACGTTGAAGGTGCACTGCCATGAAGCTGCTAAAGGCAGATGAAGAAAATGCTGGACATGAGGGGAAAATGTGAACTTGTGTTTTCACTTTATGATTTTGGTGTTTGTAGTTACTGTTGAACAAGGAATCTGCTACATAAAATAGCTGCTTACACCTATTTTTCAGCAAGATATTTGAACTTGTTACTGGCCAGGTATTAATTTAATCTGCTTTGAGATGATGTGTACTCCCTTTTTCTCTCTGTATCAGGATTGTTCCTATAAGTAGTGTAAAACTTCTAAAGTTCTTGTACGAAATGAACCACAACAAAATGACAAATGTCAACAAATGTTATGAAACTGCTGCTAGTTTACCTAAAATTAAGTTAAACGCTTGATGCAGCAATACAGAATTGCCAGCTTTTGTGTTAGCTGGTGAGAAGAAGTGTTTCTGACAGAACAAGATGAATGTTTTGAAGGAGTATTAACTTTCCTGATACTATTTGTACAGACCTGAAACAAAACACGCTTCTCACTGAGGCTCTTCTTGCAGTTTGCCTTGCCAAAGCTGCTGTGGTTGGTGAACACTGGTATAAAACATGGCTATAAAACATACTTATTCTGTCTGGAGCCTTTGCCATCCTTTTTATTGGCATGTAGCCTCTTGAGGCTGCTGTGCTTCATCCCATCCAGGTAGTTTGCTGTTGTTTGCCCCCTTTCCCTGTGGAAAACATCTCCGTGACTGTGACCTGGGCTTTAGCGTTTGACCTCTGTTTTCTCCTTACTCCATCATTTGGGAAAGCAGAGAGGGCTCAGCCCCTCCAGGAGAGGTGATTTTGCTGGTGTGATGGGATTGCTGATGTTTCCAATAGTTAACGGGGTGGTAGAGCAAACAGTCTGGAAAGGATGGGTGTCCATGGTGCTCGTACCCTCTAAGCCCTTTGGGAAGGTTCCAGAGAAGCACCCCACTGAGACAAATCCTGCATTGCTGTCAGTGTGGAGCAGCTCAGCCTGTCCCACTGTGGTGTTTGGGGCTGCTCTTGATGCCCGGTTGTCACCCTGAGGGGGATCATCCTTGGAGGATGCTCCTGCCTTTCGCTCCACTGATTCTGCTCCTCTTCCCTCTGAGCTCCCCATCTTTGGCTGCTGGGGAGCACTTGCCTTGGGCCAGGGGATAACTTTGATGTTTCTGCATTTCCTTTCTGCTACAGCCAGCATACAGGCAGTGCTGCTGAGGCTCCAGAGAACATTCAGAGGCAATTCCTTTTTATAATTTCCCAATGGACTGTAACACTACTTCTGAGGCTAAGCACATTGTCCCATCACTGGGATACAAGCGTCTGCCTTCTCTGTGTAAACTAGTTTGTTCACTTTTTGTCAGGGGAAGTGACTTTAAATACTTGCTGGGATTAGAAAATATCAGGTAACACTATAGGAACTAAAATTTGCACCAGGCTGAATGTAAGGATCTTGGAAGAGCAAGGTCTGTCCAGCTTCAATCAGGAATGTAGAAAGTCTCATTCCTGGTGCATCAGGCACTGCTGCCTGAGCTGTAAAGTGCTGGCAGCAGGGCTTGGCCCCCAGCAGCTTCATTAAGTAGGGGCTGCAATTTCAGCTTTCTGAATTAAAAGTATTTTTTCTTAAATAATTATTTTGAAAGTGCCCTGAATCAGTCAGGTAAACATTGGAATTTGGCAGGGAATAGAATTACTTGCTTGTGCTAATTTTTTTTAAAGCATTTTAAAGACTAAAAATACTCAGTTACATTTTGTGCTTTGTTCCTTTTTTCTTCCTACTTTATTTTCTATTCTGTGTGTTCATTTCACTCTGGTTTCCAGTCTGAATGTTCTTTTACTTTGTTCTTTACATAGTCCAAACACCCAAACCTGTTCCAGCCAAATAAATTACCATAAAAAGTAATTGAAGACTTTGATTTTTTTTTTTTAATCATTCTGAAGTTAGCATGTTACATATGCAGATATTTAAACAGTTATTTATACCTTGCCAATATAAACAGTTACATTAGCTTTTACTGTAGGCAAATGGTTTTGGTACAGCGAGCTCATTTCTGGTGTGCTAGGAATGATTTGTGCCTTGCAAATGTGTAGCAGGAAATTGAGATTTGTGTGCACAAGAAGTTTAAAAAGGAAGAATTCCTTTGTTTTTTAAATGCTTTCAGCTCATAAGAGAATATCCTTATACAATATTTTCCCTTGTACTCAGTACAGTGTAAGAGTTTTTGTCATCTGAGTCCATAAAATGCAACATAATGCATAAAATTAGATTTCATTTTGCCTTTGCATGTGGTGCAAAATATTCAAAATCTTAAATTATGAATTTGGGGGGTTGATGGTGTCAAAGCCACAAAGTTTCTGGTCTGTGTCAAAGATGAGAATTACAGGGGGAGGAATCACGGTCCTGTTATTGCACAGAAACTTGGCAGCCCTGGCAAGAGGTCCAGGATCAAATAAGTGTAATTTCAGTGGCTCTTTGGCTGCATATTTTCCTTTGGAATAAAGTAAGCAACAAGAAGTTCAGTGCTGAAGGATGTAAAGGTCATTGTGTCTCGCAGTGACACGGTTATTAGAAATGCTACCTCTTTTTTCTGCCTGTGCCTGATTATCCTGAGCATGATTTTCCAAAGTGATTCACGGGAATTTCAGTTACATGATTGCCAGCAAAATGAGCTTCTTTGAGGTCTGTGGCAACATGGAGGTGTAATCCAAGGCCAGCACAGAGCCTTTGAAGGGTGATGCCCAATACCTAAAACTCCGAAATAGCTCATTTATGGATTAATTGCTTGCTAAAATTGCAATTCCTACACAGAAGCAGATCTAATGGGATATATACTCATAAGACGAGAAAATGAAAAGATCAATCTTTTGAAAAACCTATAAAAGTAATTCATACTTTGAGGAAGACTTTGCTTTTAATGTTTTTAACCCAAAGCAATTTTGTTTTTATAGCTAAGCTATAAATTACAAACTGCCCCTCCCCTTCCCCCCCCCAAAAAAAAAAAAAAAAACAAAACCAAAAAAACCCACCAAAACAAAGCAAAAAAAGAATTGCATGGGAAGAGAAGAGATGGAAAGACAATGCCCCCAAATGGACCAGGAACTGGTCATTAGGCAAAGGAGGGAGCAGTGAGGTTACAGCATGGGGGGTGTATTTGGGCTTCTTTTAGCAGCCCTATGATATTTCAGTCCCCATTTCTATGCACATTTATTTACAGTCCATTTAATTTGTGTTCTGTTTAACAACAGTTTTTAAATTTTTTTTTCTTTCCTCCTTTTTCCTTTCATATTTATGTCCTTGCAAATCTCTCAGGGCCTTCTGTACATCAGCTGAGCCCTTTCATTCTAGCACTGCATTTTCACACAGTATTTTGTTTCTCCCTAATCCTCGCTGTTACTTTATTCATTACTTTCACACTTTCCTGGCTTTTTTCTTAGTTCTGCTGACAGACTACTAAAACTGCTATTAAAACTTTTTCATTTTCCACATTCCTTTATTTTTCCTCTCTCATCATCCTCAACAGGTTCCTTTTGCCCTCTCATAGGTCTCGTCTGTTTTCGCTGATATCCACGCTCTGGCTCCTTCATTTTCTGTCTCAGTTTTTATCTTCCCATTAACAGTCCTTTGTGCCTTGCTCTCTTGCCATGGTGCTGCTGTTCAGTAGTCAGCATCAGGAAAAGAGAACATTTTGGGAAATGAGGAATGCACCTTTTGCAGGATAATTCAGCCAAATCCCAAAGCTGGTTGTGAGGGTGTTGATTTTCAGGCTGCCATTTAGAGTTTTTTGGCCAGGAATAGCTCTGGTATAAGGGAGGTGGACAAATTACTGTATCACAGCATTGTCTATTGATTAGACATTAATAAAATGTAGAAACATATTTAGGAAAAAACATAAGTCTAGAGCATCATCAAACCCCTTCTTGGCTCTGCTGACATCAAAAGGTAATTTTTGATAATGCAGGGATTTATAAATTACAGCAATCTTGGGTATGAAATGGCTTGTTGAAAGATTTTTATCTGAGGTGATGCTACTTCACTGTGGGCCCCAGTTGCACAGAGGCTCATTACAAATGTTTGTAATTATAATGATGCATCTGGCCTGTAGATCCCTACACTGGGAGAAATGTCACGTATTTAACTACGGGCTGCATGGAATTCTTTGTCACCTAAAATTGCCGGAGCAATAATCATTTTTCTTCTCCTTCAAAATTACCGATGAACACAACTCTCATTAGGCAGCAGATGAATTTCTGAAAGAAAGGTAAAACTCTGCTCCTTTTGAAAGCAGGGCGGTGATGTAAAGTAAGAGTTTATATGTGTTTTTAGTGATGACATGCATGGTGCTTTTAGGCAGCAAAGAGGGCGCTTTGCTGTGGATGAAGAAACAGTGGAAGACCAAAACCTTTGCTCACAAAGAGTAGTGTGTAACTATGACAAAGGAGTGGAACTTAATAAAGCAGAAAAGGAAAATACAAAAAAATCATTTCAAACAAATTGAGATTTGGTAAGGATTTAATTCCTTGTGTTAACTTACAGATGTACAGATCTAATCCAGAGAGTCCGTGTTTTAGCAGCTCTTACTCATGCCCAAGTACTTCTGGGGGAAACTTAACTGTGCCAAATGAAACATTTTCAAGCCTGCATTGCTAAGCCCCCTTCACATGGCATTATTCAAAGAGGCATCAGCGTGTATGTGCAACCACTTTGGAGGACTGTGAGCTGTGCCCTCAGAAACGGGTCTTAAATTGTATGTAAAACTCGGGATATGCCCAATATGAGGTAATTTCAAGTTAGTTTTACTCATGAGAGCAGCCATTTATAGGACTGGACCCAAGTTTGTGTTTAAACTTCCTCACAGAGAATACTAAATTAATTTTTACCATCTGCCATTTATAACCTCATTAAGGGCACAGGTATGGCTGTTAATGGTGGATTTGCAATAACATGAGTTGCTTCAGAATAAAGATGTGGCAAACTTATTTTTCATTATTTAAGTGTTCTAACAAAATTGGGAGGGCTGGGGGCAGAAACTTATTTTTTCATAGTATAATAAAATTACCTCTGAAGTGTTTCTTCTCCTTCCTTCACTTGTTAAGCATTCATAAATAGGCTGGGGCTACAAGGAGTGCCTCTTGCTGCCTTTGTGCTCAGGCTGTGGAGAACATTGGGATGGCATTTTCTAACTCATTCTTATTTTCTCTGCTCTACTTCTACACCAGGCTACTGATCTTTGAGGCAATTTTTAAAAACTATTTAGACTAAAGTTGTCTAAGGTATTTCTCTTATTTTTGCAAGAGAAAAAGGTATTTGTCTAAGGTATTTCTCTTCATGCTGCATATCCTAAAGCCAGTGAGCTCAGGTACAAAAAACCAGGGACAAATAATGAATAGTATAAATATGGATGTCTGCTCTACTACTGAGAGAGCAGTTATATAGTATAACACCTGTTTGGTTCAATAACAAAGTGAAAAATACATTATTCTCTACCACAATCTGTCTGCTCTGACTATATTTTCATAGAAAAAAATAGCACCTATTGTCGTTTTGCCTTTCAGTGAATTTGTCTGCACCCTCCTAACCCTTTTCAGTCCCAAGTGTTGCTGGCATTCATGGCTCTGCTTTCAGCCCCAGGGAAGTCCCGTGCAGGAGGACGTGCAGTGAGCTGGGACCACAGTGTCAGCATGTGCTTTGTCCAGCATATAAAATTAATAAGGGACCTGCTCAGACACTGGGTTTTCCATAATAACAAAAGCTTTGTTCCATTGATTTGTAATTCCCAGTTCTAAATGAGACAATTCAGTTTAGTAGCAGTCTGATTTTTACAGCTGGGTTTTTATTCAGTAGTAAGTTCTCTGTCCAAGGCAGAGAATAATCTTTTCTCTCTCTTTCCTCTTTACCTAAAGCTGGGTTTTTAGATTTTTTTTAAAATTTTTGCTTGTAGATGGAAGTGTACTGAAGGCTGTGGTTTTACTCATTAGGCTCCTCTAACACCAAATCTCATTTCTTTTTGGCTGCACTGGAGATGTCTCTGAGGTCAGCCAGGTCAAAGCTGCAGTTGCTGCAAGTAACTATAAAACTTCTTTCCTGCTAAAAATCCAAGGGATTTGAATGTGCCTGATGAATAAGGTCAGTTGAAATGAACTACCTTTGTATTTACAGAATTATTTAATTTGCCTTGTTCTCAAATTCCCTCACGGTGACTTTGGCATGGCCTTCCACCCGAGTCACTCCTTCATCTGTTGGGGATGTCATGCATACCCTGACTGGGTGACTTCATGGCACGAGGAGGAAATTACAAGAAGATCATTAAAGTGTGAAATTAAATTCTTAAAGATGACACACCTAAAGCAGCTAAAATGTTACCCCCAAAACAAACAGTGCCATTGATCCTACTTAATTACATGCCTAATAATTTTATACCAATGTAAAGCACATTGACGATGCACTAATCCATTTCACGTTCACTGCCACCACAGATTTTCTCCTCCTTATTTGCTTTGAATCTCATCATTATCGTGCACATAAAACTAGTATTCTTAGAATTTTTATAGTAGTATTTCCATATAAAATGAGGAAAAGTCTAATATATGAATACTAAACAGCTCATTAAAGTGGTTTGTAATATATTTATTCATGATAAAAGCAGCTGAGAAATGCTGATATAAAATAGTACTTCAGTCCCAGAGTATGTCTAAGATTAGAAGAATCATGCCTTGGATAATCAATACTGCAGGGAAAACAGGAAATCTTAAATACAAATAACATCAAATAAAGAGCTTTGTATGCTTAATTAAACACATTAACAGATGTGTTTATTTCAGTTAAATAATTAATATATTAATAATACTGGCAGCAAGAAAATTTTTGTGGTTAAAAAAAATAACCTGAAAACGCTTTTATTTCAAGAGAAAAAAATGCTGCCTTTAAAAGACATTAAGGACATTCTTATCTGGAAGTGGCACAAAGATTGTTAATGATCAAATTACACAGCAAGCAAAAGGCGTGGAAGGAGAGCCTAATCTACCATGTCAAGAACCCTGATCTTTAAATTTGCTCTATATGAGCAAGCCATTGTCTCCAGCCTCAGGAACAGGATGGGCTTTGAAACAATTGAGGTGATGAACGGTTCCTTCTCTGTCCATGTGCATTAAATGTTGGTCCTTGAAGTTATTTTCTCTGGCCTTTCAGCCGTGCTTGCTGTGCCCAGGCCAGAGGAACAGGCTGTTGTGAATTACCTGTCCAGAACTGGCCCAAGGCTTTGTGACAGAGAAAAATCCTGCATTCACTGGAAGCAGTTTATAGAGGCTGGAGCGGGAGTTTAGGAATGTATACTGCAGGATTAATTGATGCACTGAGGGTTTGGGTTGTTCTGAATTGATAATTTGGCACAGATTTAGCTATGTGCTTATTCCCTTTCTGCACGTGTTTTATACTGACCCAAACCAGAATCTTTTGCTATGTTTAGTTGCGGTTGGGCCATATTAATTCAGCTTAAGTTTCATATTCCACATCAGGATTCCAGTCTGTCAATAAACACTGCTGACAGCTCTGAAAAGGGGTCAGGTAGGGCCCTTGATCTTTGCTCAGATAGCAAATTGTACAAATGATGATTAAGATCAAGAGATAACAGTGTTTGGTCATCTGAAATGTCAGTAAATAAATATCCAGCCAATTATTTCTACTAGAAACACATCTGGTGTTGTTGACAGGAAGTATTATGCAGTACACTTTCCATACTGCTGAATATTGAGCCTCAAATTGGAGAAATCCCACTGATACTTTTTTGTTATTTTGGATGAAAGGGAATTTCTCCTCCAGTTTTCAGCTTGGGTTGTTGGGGTCAATCACCAAAGCAGGAAAAACGGGAGGTGGCTCAGAAGGAGAATGAATTCATATGTGTGCAAGGTAGGATGCAGAGCTGTGTGGAACCTGAGGCCATTTTTAATGTCCATTCTGCTTGTGAAGGAGAGAGCACAGTCCTGGTGCTGGGCTTGGACACAGGACTGCCTTCCAAGTGTTCCTTTGCTTGTTTACCAGCACTGATCACAGTGATGGTGCAGATGAGCAAGAATATTAAAAGGAGCCATTTCACAGCACTGTTTTTTAGTCTGCCACAGAAAAGGGTGCTGGAAGAAGGACTTGGTTGATTTACTGTTTCTGTGAAGTGCACTTGGTTCAAACATGTATATGGGTTTAAACATTTTATTTAACATTTTGTATTTCCTTACAAGAACTGGAAATGTGAAATAGATAAATGTTCCTTAATAAGCTAGAAGAAGGTCACCCTTGACTAAGCCAAGCTTAAAGAAAAAGAGGTTTGGTGCTTGGTGTTCTTTTTTTCTTATTTTGAGCCGGTGATAGGTTGAAATGATGCATATAATATTCCTTGACCTTTAAGGCCTGGCCTCTCTGTTTTTTGGCACACCACTGTCAGAAGCAGCACCCAGAAGGATGAGAGCATGCTGTGGTTACACTGCCAGCATCCATAATGCAGCCACAGAGAGGGAGCACAGCTGATGCTGCTGCTGCTGCAGGGATCTGCTGCTGCTGCCCCTTGGAAAACCCTCTGGAGGCTGTGAAGGACAAATGGCTGAGGAAGAGCCCTTGGCCTGGTGGGGAGGAATGCTCCTGTTGCTGGAGGAGCAACAGGATCTGATCAGTTTTCAAGTCTTCTCACAGCCTACAGAGGTCAATGCAGATGGAGCAACCTTCACACCTGAGCCTGGATTATGAAGTGCTGCTGCCAGGCAGGGGCAGCTCACAGAGCCTGGCACTCCTGAGTCACTACCCCTATCACTGAGTGATGCTGAGCACTTTTCAGCTCCATTTCTTACAGTGAAACAGCTTAATCTTGTCCTGTCTGCATCCTACAGTTTTGGGTTTTTAAAAAGAATTAGTTTTCAAAAGGCTTAAAATAGTTTGCTCTAATTGGGAGCAATCCAAGTCAAGAAAGGAAGAGAAAATTGCAGTCATCCAGACAGCTCAGTGGCTTTTTCTGGGGTAAATCATAAAGCCGTAAATCATGGTGTGTTTATTCTGTTTTTCTGTGACTCAGCTGCATTTGTGGCCACATTTTAGCTGCCAGCAGGCTTATAATTTTGAGTGTATAAAAAAAATACTGTGAGATTCTGTAGGGAGATACTACTTTTTTCAGTTTGATTTTGGTATGACAGTAAATAGCTGACAAACTTCATGCACAGTCAAGGGAAATGTTCCTCTTTCATTGTGGAGAAGAAAGCTGAGAGATATAAATTGCACCTTAGGAATCAACTGTGAGGAAAAGGCAGTGATGCAGCACCCATAATTACCTCAAACTTTCATTAAAAAAATTTAAAAAATCTCTGTTTCATAGAGGCATATAATGGCTTGTGTTGGAAAGGACCTTAAAAGTCATGTCATTCCAACCTCCTGTCATGGGCAAGGGACACCTTCCACTAGACCAGGTTGCTCCAAGCCCTGTCCAAGCTGGTCTTGAACATCAGCAGATTTGGACTCCTTTCATGTATGACCCTCACTGAAAGGAGTTTTTTGCTAAAAAAACTCCTAATGTTTGGAAAATCAATGTGAAAAGTTATTTAGAGAAGAAGGAGGTGTTGGATTTAATGTGGATTTGATATGGGTGTCTGTTGAGATCTCTCCTTTGGTTTTTTAGCTCTGTTTATGTTTTTGTGGCTTTGCAGAGCAGCACTTCATTGGATGTACTTCTAAATGTTTGAATGTAAAGACTCCTTTCTATTCTCAGAACAGTGCAGAAGAACCTTGTCATTAATGTGTGTGTACATGTTTCTGTAACAATCCTACTTTTACCTGTGTAAGGAGCTCCACTCCTATAAATGCAGAATGCAGGGGTTCAGTGTAAGCCTGACAGCAGATCTTGTGCTGCTGGGCTGGGCTGAGACTGAGCCCCATCCTTCTGGGATCTTGCTGTCTTGATCAAAGACAAGTGGTCCATCTGCAGCCCTGCTGGTCAGCAGAGCAGGGCTCACCTGGCCACACTCTAGCATGGCACTGTCTGATCTTTTAAAGGCTGAGATCAGAGGGTTTGCCCGAGGTGCTGGTGTTGCAGTGCACAGGGCTGGGCAGGACTCCTTCTCAGGCATAGCCTTATTAGTGGTACGATTTAATGAGCCTGGGATGCTGAAGGGATTTTGCCTTATACCAAATATATGCATCAGGCTGACAGTAAGATCTCTTTTAGTGACTGAAATTGCCAGAATAAAAGAGTGTATGCAAATCCCTCCATGCCAAGTACCAAAGCTAATTCCCATCGCTGTGCGATGGCCTCGGTACACGCACTGCCCCATGTGCCCACTTTATTGTTACTTATTTGTAATGACAGATCCATTTTAGCAGGATGTTTTTAGCTTGTTAAAGCTGCATTAGTTAGTCTGCAGCCAGCAGTAGCATTTGGAAAGTGATCCATGCCCTCCCCAGCAAACTGCTCACGAGGCAGTGATCTTTGGTGTGGCCTCCGTGCATGGTTGTGCTGAGCTCATTAAGATGTCTCAGCCTCGAAGAAGGTATCAGCTATATTAGCTACCGAGTCGTGGCAATAAAAACAAATGCAGCATGGCATGGAAATGCATTAACAGGCCCTGGTTCACTGTAGCATCATGTTTTCAGGGAAACAAACAAAGGCGATATAATAAACTGAGCTGGCATCAGCCCAGTTACTCTGAGCGAACAGTAATAGCTTTCACAGGGTTCAGGGTTGGGTCTTCTGCATCATTAATATTCCTCTAAAGGCACACAGGGTGTTTGCTGCTGAAATAAGAAGTGAATAAAATAAAAATTAGAAATCTCTGAGAGCTGTACCAGGTGTATTGCTGAGAGATGTTTAATAAAAAGCTTGGCACTGGTGTGAAGGGTTTCCCTGATGGGTGTTAGGGCCTCCTCCAGCCACCCACAGCACAGCCAGCCACTGATGCCACTGCAGTGCTGACTGTGTTGCTGCTGCTCGTTGTTGTTGAGGTCTCAGAGATTAGTTAAAACCAGTCTTTTCTGCATGTCTGCTTTGCTCAGTGCCTGAGCTCCGAGTGCTCAGGGTGGCTTACTGACAGCAGCACTGCTGCACGGCCAGAGCAGCTCCAGGTAACAGTCCTCTGCCTCGTATTTTGCCAGAGAAATGTGAGGGTGTACAGAATGTGGCTTGTGCCAACCAGCTGTTTCTCCCTAATCCATGTGGCACCTCCCATGCCCCCTGGATAGCAGGATTCATCCTCCCCAGCAGCTCTGGCAATCATGGGCTTTTAGCTGCTCTTGGGAAAGATTTGACATAAATTCAAAGTCTGCTTAGTTTGGGCTTCACGAATCCTTTGTCTACAGAGCTCAAGTGCTCAGTTCAGTCTTTTTAAAGTCTGGTTTGTAAATCCTCTACTGGTAACTGGTTTTTTCTTGCTTTTTCCCTTTTCTCCTCCTCCAGAGGGACTTTTGGAAGGCTGTTTTAGCAAGGATGCCATGCGGCTGATTATGAACTGCAGCTAATTCTGGCATCTTGTAAATATCAAAACAACACATTTTGTTTTTACACTAATGCACTAAGGTCAAAATTGCCTTTCTATTTGAACAGATAAGCATTTCATCTTTGTTAATATCTACAACTTAAAAGCTGTAGGAGGGTAACAGGAATTTTTAATAGTGATATGTTGATGTTTCGGCTTGCTCTCTGAGGAGAACTTCTAAAGACAGAAATATAACATGATGGTATAGCATTCTGGTCTGTGCCAGCTCGCTCTGAGTGCTCTGCATGGAGCTTTATGTGCTGCTTTCTAGACGTTGTTCTGTGAAAGAATCAGTTACTGCTTTTCCTGGAGCTGTTCTTAGCTCTTGTTTCAGCTTTGCTCCCTCTTTTAATAACATCTCCCCAGTTCCCAAGCTGTCTGTTCAGGCTGGAGTCTGATATCCACTGGACATTTCTGTGCAGTAGGTTTTTCATATTGCTGACTCAGTTGGCATCATTTCCCCAGAATCATTGCATCTTATTTACTTTATGTGTGCATCTGTTTAGGTCTCGTGCTCCCTCAGGGCGTACAAGATCACTAATGTTAGTCCTCAGTTTTAGCTCACCACTTTCCTACTCTTGTGGTTTGATGTGCAGTATAAATATCATTGTTACTTGAGCACTAATGCACAATTTAAAAATAATAAATACCCCATTTGCTGAAAGCTAACAGTCGATTCATTTTGTGCTGCTGTATCACCAGTTACTTCTCTGGAGGATTCGTCCTCTCAGGAGGTGGTTTTGTGAGCTTTGCTGTGCCATGCAAACTCTTGCAAAGTGATGCAATTCTGGTTCTTTTGTTCCTTTTTTGGTAAATTCCAGACACAGCCTCTGCTGTCTGTCTTCTTGTGGGTTTGGCCTGCTGGCCAGGGTGCCTTTGCTTGTCAGGGCAGCCACTCACCCCAGGGCCATGCTTTGAGTGGTGGAATCATGGTAAAACCTCCAGTTCTGGAAGAGTTGATGCTGATGCTGCCTGGACCCCACTCAGAGGAAGGCTGTTTGGAGGTGAAGGGCAGAGCATCAGGATATGCCTGGGATGCACAACCTTTGCCTTACATTTGCATAGCTTGATTTAATGTTGTGTTACCCCCAACATTTTTAGCAACATTGTCTGTCCGTGTGAATTCTGGTCCTTATATTTGACACCTTTTTTTGGTATTTATATTTTATTTTTTAGGGCTGATTCATTCATGAGTGGTGCACTTTCTCATTTCAGTCTTGCATTACCTTGAATCTCTTCTATGTTTTTCACTTTCTTTCTGTATAACCTATAGCACAGGATAGTGATCACTATTTTTTATATTTAAGTGGATTGCAGTGGGAAGGTTTAGGTTGGACATTAGGAAAAGTTTCATGAGAGAAAGGGTGATTGGACATTGGAATGAGCTGCCCAGGGAGGTTGTGGAGTCATTAGAGGCGTTTAAGGAAAGTCGGGACGTGGCACTCAGTGCCATGGTCTGGTTGACAAGGTGGTGTTTGGTCAGAGGTTGGACTCAATGATTTCAGAGGCTTTTTCCTACCTAATTGATTCTGTGCAATTCTGTGGTTCTTGTGTTTCACAGTTTGCTTTTCTAACGTGAGTCAACTGGAAAATTTCTGCTGTTTCAACAGAATTTTCACCCTACCTTTTGAGGAACAGCATAGCCTGTGATAGGCTGATCTCAGTCACGTCATTAGAAAAAAGTTACAGAATTACAAATGTTATTTTTCAATTAGTCAGCCAGGAAGGGCCTGAAGGAAGGTTGGTTAGGTGTGGCCATATAAATATGGCCAGTATATCGCAATATTAGCTTTGGTATAACACAACCAGCGCTTTCACACTCTTCTCAGAGACTTTTTACACAGATTCTCACAAATTAAGCCTGCTCTAAGAAGTTCCACAAATTGTGGGAGGATAAGAAATGTGTTAGCCTCACATTTATTAAGGACTTTTATCTGTGAAGTGTGTGGAAACATGAGTAGAAAACAAGAAACCTAAATAACTTCTTTGGTTTTAAAATTCAAAGTGGCACATAAAGAATATCGATAAGAATAGAAAGAAATTTACAAAAGAGAAATACTTTATATTTTATTATTTCCAGGTTGTCTCTGGGAGGAAAAAAGGTTGGTATTTTTTCCTTTTTGTTTTATTTTTTGTTTAGCAGTGAGGTGGAAGAAGGAATATCATCAGCTTTAGTGGTGAGCAGTGGTATAATCAGTTTATCAGCCTGTCAACATTTGATCAATATCTATTGGAGAAGATCTACCTATATGAAAAGAATCTCATAGGAAATAAAAAGCATAGCTGTGTAACCTCTGTGGAGTTCTGTCAGTAGATGTCACAGGTATCACATGGGAGATGTAACTAAAAGGCAAAGCATTTTAGTTTCTTTTAAAGATAATTCAGGTGGAGATTGACTCGTACACACACGTGGGCACACAGGAGTCACACCTACGTACAAAAGTTACCTCTTTTGTGGTAGTTTATTCTGGAGAAGGTTTGTAACAGTGCCTCAGATGAAGTGTGTGAGTGTGGGGAGAGAAGCAGGTGCTTTGGCTGGTGTGTTGGCATAATTCTAACAGAACACCAGCAAGAAAGCACAGCGTGAAAACAGTGACGTTGTGCGCGAGGGAGTTACAGAAGCTGAGCTCTCACTGAGGTTCAAAAAGTTTCTGGGCTTGAATCAGCAGAGTTACAGCTTTGAGAATTGCCCTATCTCTTGGTGATGAGTTATTTTGCAAGTTGGTCATAATCACTTAATTGTTTGAACAAATTCAATATTTGGGGGTTTTAAGAAAGAAAAAATTTGATTGCCTGTACTCATAGCCTGAGTCTGCAGTCTAACTATCAAGAGAGCACTGAAGTCCATGAACCAAGACAGAGAAAAGCAGCAATAGAAGTATGTCCTGGCAAGACAAAGGAGCTGTTTCCATCCCCTGCACAGGGTCCTGTACAAATCGACCTTTCTCCTTTACTGTTGCAGGACTACTCTTTAAGGCAGTTTCCTGTTTTTTTTCTGAAAATTTAATAAACTGTATCAGTAACACACTTGCCCAGTGTTTTTCCAGTAAGTATTTTTATTTCATAATGTATAAGTGATACTTACCTTGTAAAATAAAATGGGCTTCAAAATGATGGAAGCGTATAGAAGAGAAGAGCAAAGTGTTGAGTGCCAGAAATAGTAGGCAGAAGTGGAGCCCGTGGTGACTTCATCTTTGGCAAGTTTCTCTCCCATCTACATTTCCTTCCACATTTACATAAACATGTTGAGTTTTTTTTCACTGTTTTTCAAATCTGGGTTGATTCAGGAACAGCAGTTTGTTAGATGATGGTTTTGTAACAACTGCCAGGCTTCTGTCATGAGTATGACAGAATAATACGATAATTAAACTAGTGATTGTTTTTCCTGTCTTGCAATGATCATGTACTTCCAGACTCCTCATTCTGGGATACAGGGTTGTTAAAACTGCCAGGTAAGAACCGCTGCTTGAGGTGGTGGGAGAAGAGTTGCAGTTTGTAACAGGTAAAGGGTAAATTAAGCTACCAAGTAACTTGGACAATTTGCTCTATATGAGTCAAAAAGTGCCTCCCAGCATGAAGTGCCCGATGTGATACGTTGTGCAAAATATAATAAAAGAGTTCAAAAAATTTCCGTCATGATGCAGGATCAATTAATGTGCTCTAGAGGATGAGGGCAAGGACCATGTAATGGTAATGATTTATGCTAATGATTTAATGTTAATGGTTATTACTGGTGCAGATAAATCGCTGCTGAATCAGGAGGCACACTTGTAAGCTTTCCGAAGTCTTTAATTTCCGAGGTAGCAAATACAGATGCATGGATTCCTTTCATTGGTCACAGCAGCATGAAGTTGAAGATGAGGCTGTTGCAGTGTTTGTGGTGTCCTGCAGTAAACCTGGTTCAAAGAGAGACAAGACTCCTGCCATAGTGATTTGCAAAGAGAGAAAAATGTGAAAAGGAGTTCTCACTTTGAAACCTGCACGAGAAAAGTGTGTGGTGGGTTTGAGCTTGGGAAGGGAAAGGGAAGAGGAGAGGGCAGCTTTGATGGTGTCCCCTTAATGTGGCAGTGGGAGGCTGTGTTTGGGTGTTCGGAGGGTCACAGCTGTGCAGAGCTCACTGAACTGGATTATTGGCACATTTGGGTGTTTGTCTAAATTTCCTGTCACATATCATAGCAAAGGATTTCTTCCCTCAGTGTCTGAGGCTGAGACAGTTGTGTACTTACACATGGGCTCCTCAGGTAGACAGAACCTATACAAATGTGTTTCAGGAAGCAAGGAGATCATGGTTATTCAGGGTATTGCTCAGTGGTTGCAACAGCACTGAGCTTTCTTTAAAGGCTTTTCTAAACCTATAGATATTTTCAATGAAAAATACAGTTTTGGTGTTTGTTTACTTTTTTAACTGTAATTTTTCACATTAAACCTCTTAAGTGCCCTTCTTACCTATCTTCTGCAAAGTATCACAAATAAAGTTGAAGACTTAATCTACAAATCCCTTTGTCATGTCCTGTAATAAAATATGAGCAGAAGGTAGTTAAAGCTATTTATCACAGCATACTTGGCAAGTCTGGGACTTTTTAAGTTAGATAAATTGGCAACTGCTCCATTTTTTATCTCATAAGACAGAACTAAACCAAAATGAAACATAGAGCCAGCCTTCTTGCTTTAGGAAGATGCTGGAGTTTGCTGGTGTATTTTGTATTTATTAAACTCGGAAACTGTAAGAGAATTTAGGACACCGTACTTTTGCTTCTTTTTAAAATTATCTTCTCTATAGTACCTTTTTGTAAAATATAATTTCCCCTTCAAAGTAATTTTTTTTTGAAAAATATGTCTGTCAGGAAATTATTACATATTCCTGGTCACTTCATCCACTTACAGTGCATGCTAAACAAACTCAATAAGCATTTCATTCAGCATTAATGGGATAATTATTGTATGTGGAATACTGATTTATGATAAAAGGCACTTTTACTGGGATCTGACATTTGTTCAATTCATTACTCATGGAAGATAGCAATTAAGCTTTACAAGGTTATTTTAAATTGATCGCTACAGAATTTTTGTCACAGTAGTCTTTATAATACATCATCTACAGCTGCAATGCCACATTAACCAAACATTAATTTTAACTCATGTGTAGATGTTCTGCTGTTAGTTGTAGCTACTCGTTGTTTACACTATGTTGTAGCATAGGAGGCAGAGTATTGTTAGTTGGTGTGATGGGTATTTTGTTCAAGAATGGTATTGAACTAAATTCTGTTGAAACCAGTGATGTGGTGCTTTTGGATCTCTTAACTATAAATAAAATTGCATCCCAAAGCTATGTAATAGAATGGAAAATGCATCAGGAATTTCATCCCTCTGAACAATTGTGCAGACAAACACAGCTCTCCTGGTTTTCCTGAAAGGCACTTTTAGCACCTCCAGCTTTCCTCTCCTGTTTTCTTAATCTCCATCCTTTTTGGAGAGGCCTTGGGGGGTGTCACTGTTTCATTCTAATAAATAATGGATAAAGTCCCTGTCCATCCCAAGAAAAGGCAGAGAAAAGGAGGAAGTTTCACTGCAAGAACAGGGGTGTGTTGGAGAGGCTGCTGACCCTGCTATCACTGCCTTGGGACAGGGAAAGCTCTCAGCATTCCTGGAGAGAAGTGCTGCTGCGCTGGGAGAGGAACTGAGCTCAGACAAGGGAGGCAAATGAGCAATTGTGTCTCTTGCGTGAGGCTCCTGAGCTGCCTCCAGGGCTTCTGCCAGGATTTGTTGTCAGGGAGCCCCTGCAGCCCTCAAACATCCCACAGGGAGTGGGCAGGTCCAGGCTCCCTGTCCCCACTGGGAAACTCCTGTTCTTCCAACAACACCAACATCCTGATGATCCTGAGCAGCTGGGAAGCCAAATCCTAAAACCATTCCACTTTTGGCTAGTTTTGTTACTTGCTTGCTGTTTCTTTGCTGTCATGTACTTAGTAGCTGTTCAAATCCCACTACTGCATAGCTGGTTGTTGGTTGTTTTTTTTTTTTTTTCCCCTTTCTTTTATTTTTTCTCCAAAAAATAAAAGGGAGGTGTGAAAGGAACAGGATGCTGAAAAGGGAGGGTGCTCCTGAGACTAGAAAAGAGAAAACAAGGAACCTGGCTGTGGGAGGGAGTTGAAAGAAAAAAAATCTTCAGCATTAAGTCAAGGCTGTGAATTCAGAAAACTGATATTTCCAAGCCTTTTAAGTCTGTTTCCTGCCAAAGATGCCTTCCTTCCACCAAGATAACTGCTCTTTATTAGGCAGAAAAAGCATGAGCAGGATTTGCAGTATTTGGTCGAGGGACCAAAAATATATTTTTGCAGGAAATGCTCCACACAGGATAACCAAATAAGCATCCTCATGCATGGAAGCTCTGCTATCTAAAGGAAATCACTTTTAATATAGTTTTTAAGCTGGTATCATGGCTTATTAATAGCAATGGTGTGAGGCTACAAATGGTTGAAGGTGGAAAATAATTAGGAAAATATTAGCGGGTACTTAACTTTAATTAGTAGGATTTTTAATTTTGTGGTTTTATTTTAAAAAGGGGGGAGGTATATTTCTTTCAATAAATTGGAGGAAGATGCTCAGACATCTAAGAGTCCTAAGTATATAGAGACCAGCAAAGTGTAGCATGCTATGAAAGACCATATGCCCGTGGGTTAGTGTGCTGACTTCTACTGAATTTCTTACAATATTAAAAGTTATTTGTCTTCTAAAATATCCCAAAGTCAGATAGTTTCTAAGAACTTTATATATTAGAAAACTCCATCTTTTCAAGCCCTTGGAAATTGGAAAAAAAAATTCTTGTAGAGAGGAACTCTAATCTCTTGCTCTGATTTATGTAACTTATAAAATGTATCCATTCTTTTTAAACTTCCAATTAAATAAGAGATACTCAGTCATTGTTACACTGTTCCAAAGAGGAAAAAAAATGAAATTATGTGGAAAAAGAAGAAAACCCTTTTTTGAAATAGACTTCTTGCTGCCCTTTATGTTGACACATTGGATTTTATGTAACAGCCAGTGACTGAAACATCAGTTCAGAAATTAAAACTCCTCCATAGTTTTGAAATGTGTCATGGTTTAATATTCTTGTGATTCCAGAAAGAAAGGAAAAGAAAAAATTATCACAAGAAGGGCACTGTAAATAATTTTATTTTTATTTTTCTCTCTAATGCTAATGGATGACCTAAGTCACGTGTTGATTGAAAATCCACAATATATCAGTCTTTTATTTCTTACACTTTTTTAATGTTTAATGCAGGAAAGTGATTGATGTTACTTGAAAGTAGGAAGAGAGAACACTTTGGATACAGCAAGATGCAACATCTCAGGGTTTTAGAGTTTTGGGTGAAGCTGCCCCCTTGAACTTGTGCATCAGATTCTATCTGGTATCAACCCCAGACTGTGATTTTGCTTTGTTTTTTTTTTCCAAATATTTTTTTTTAGGGTCTGAAACTCCTCTTACTTATCGATACAGAACTTTTTTTCATCATTATTTCTGCATGAGACATTTACTCCTCAGAAGTAAAACTAAGTATTTTTAAGGTTCGTGCTGCTTGAGATTAGAAATAGGTTTCTGCCCTGTATCACAAAAACTAAAAACGGGTTTATACATTCAGTATCCTGAGTCCATGTGCTCTTAGAGGAGATTTTCTTAATGTAAGGCCAAAATTAATTATAAGCACATTTGATTAACTAAAATGAAAAAACAGAGCTGAGAACACAATAAAAAGGGACATGAATGGGCTGTTGGATTTTTTTTTTTTTTAGGTTTGAGATACATTGAATAATTCTTAGCATATAGCATCTTTCAGTGGAATTAAAAGCAGCATTTCCTGCCTTATTTTTTCATATTTTTAGCTTTCAAATTTAATTTCATGAATTTAGATTTCAAAATTCAAAGCTCATATCTGGAGAACTTTCTAAAATAATAAATGAGGATGAATTTTTGTAGCTCTAGCATATTTGATTGTATAGGTTCTTTTGGAAAAATTAGATTCTTTAAGCAATTAAAAAAATGAGGCATTAGTTAAATTAAAAAAAAAAAAAAAAAAGACCATAATTCTGACTTTCTATTAGGCAATTCATTTATTTAACTAAGCAGTGAGAAATAAAATGCCCCAAAGTATGTCTTTTACAGAGGATTACTCCCACAGCATCATTTAATTTTGTCTGTATGTATCCTACTAAAATTGCCTGTATTCTTCATTTCTTTATTCCTGTTGGTACATAAAGAATCTTATTAGCACATCAGTAATTTGCAATCTAAACTCCCTCGAGGGACTGTGTTTTTCCTACACTTGTTTATGCAGATCTCCCAGGTGCTGCTGTTCAAAGTACAATGCCAAAATCTCAGGTTCATGGAAGGAATTATCCTGTAACATCAAGGTGCTCCTTCTTTTTATATTGAAGAAATGCAAGGGGCAATGTAATTGAAAAGCAAGTTATTGCAAAAATGGCTTTTTGTCCCAATCCAGTGTCCCAGCTCCAGAAGTAATAGATTGGATTGGGAAAAGCGAAGTTTAACTTGCAGCCTCAGGCCCTAATGGGTCACAGGATCTGAGTGTTTTACAGATTTGCCTTCTGGAACTTTACCTTCTTGTTTTTAGCACATCTCTTGCGCTGTGTTAAAGTTCTTTATCCCTCTAGTTACAGAGGGGGAAGCAGTGGGGAGACCATCACCTCCAGAGACCCCCTGTTCGCTTTTTCTCCCTCCGGAATTGTGGGTGGAGCTGCCCCTGTGCTTCCAGCAGAGACCATCCTCCCTCCTGGAGCAAGGCACCTTCCCAGGACTCACTTTCTCTGCTGTGTCAGGTTGGCAGCTCCAGCTGGCAGAGGAATTCCCTGACTGTTCCCTGCTTGGCACGCGGTGCTTCCCAGTGCCGTCCCTCGCACCGGCTCCTCGCGCAGGGCTCCGTGTCTGGGGACGCGCCCCACTGGAGCAGGACATTTACATGGCCATTTTCCTGTCTGCCCGAGCTGCCAGGCTCCACCACAATTAAAGGCTACATCCACAGAGCTAAGACAGATGCCTGTCACTTCAGAAGTGTAAGTCCAGGCTTTAGATCTTCAACAGGCAGCTCAGCTGCCACTCAAACTGGCAGCTTCCCCCCGCCGCTTATGCTTTTGCAGCAGTCGTGCTCAGCTCTGTGGAGGGTGCGTGACGGATTGGGTTATGTAGGAAATACTGGTGGCAGCTGGAGATTAAGTATTTGGCATTCACTGGAGCAGGACTCCAAGTGAGGCAGTCATCATTAGCTGACCTGGCTGGCTGCATCTTGAATGCGAGTTTTGGTTCAAAATGCTCTTTTGGTGCCGACCCAGTGAATATTATCTGTGTGACATGGAGCTGTGCCAGCAAGCAGGAGGAGATTGCCTTGCCCAGGGATGCTGCACAGGGTAGCCTGTGGGGTGGAAGGAACAGGACATGCACACTCAGATCTTTCTGATGTGGCCCAGGACAGTTTTTGAAAGACAAACTTATTGCAAAGGTGTGGTGTTGGGGCACTGGGACAGGAATGAAAGCAGCAGCATGCTTTCATCTTAATACCACAAGGTAAAGAGCTGCATTTCATATCTGATCTTTGTGTTTTAATTAAAGTTATGGAAAGATGAAAATTAAAAATCTCATTAATTATAAATGGCTTTTCACCTGCTTCAACATTTCAGTTCATTTTCTACTACTCCTCTTTTAGGTTATGATAGGCTTAGAATCTTTTCACTTTAACTAAGGAATCTCTTGGTCCTGCCTTCCCCTTCATCCTGCCCTGCCAGGGTAAGGGGATGGGAATGAGCCAAAGGGAGGTTTGAAATTCAGTTTCTGCAGAGTATCCTGGCCAACCAAGCCTCTCTCTGGGCAGGTGAGGATGCTGTGCTGCTGCAGACCCAGAGAGCATCTCTGCTGGGGCAATTACAGACAGCACCAGTGCCCTGTGGTGCTGTGCCTGCAGCCTCTGAGACTGAAAGCCCAAATCGTGCTCCTGCGATGGCTGTGGGTGATCCAATTTGTCTGTGGGGTGTTTGGGGGAAAGAGGGATCAGTGATTTAGTAACAAACAGCTTTTCTCAGTGTAATGTAGAAACAAGAAAAGTTCACTTGTAAACTGCAAAGTGTAATATTTTCATCCTCTGGCTTTTCCTTTCATAGATCCCTGTAGTGTATTTGTTTCCTGTAATGTGGTGTCTGTGTCACAGATATTAAATCTTTGAAAAGGAATTGAACCTACTAAACGAAAAAATATTCAGAGTCCTAGTACACTTCTTAATACCATAGGGTCTCTGCAGAGACCCTTTAATCTTTGTTAAGGTTAATAATTACATTATATTTTTTTGTAACTATATGAGGGTTAATGAAGCAGGAATGTGGTTTATGGAGGAATTCCTTTTACAGAATTGCTTTCAAAGATTTTTCAAGTGGAATAGTGTTCAACTACATATTTTTCAGTTTAGGAAATCTGTTTCAGTGGGAATTACATTAGATTCAGAGAAAACTTATTATTCCAGTGCAACTAATGTCTTTCATTTTTAAAGTCATAGTTTGCCATGCTGTTAGCACTTAGAGCTGTCATTTAGTTAAAAAAAAGGACATTGATTCCAAAAAAGAAAATCCTGGCTGGGACTAATCCTATAGTTTGTTCCAAATCAGTAAAGTCTAGTGACTTTATTCAAGGTGGTGGCTTTTTCCTAAAGAAACCGGCCCTATTTATGTATTACTGTTGCTTGAAGGTTGTGGAGAACAAAGCACAAGTAGTTTTAAAGTTCCCACTAAACCAGAAAGGGCACACAATAATTTCCTTTCACCTCTGGGACTTGAACACAGACACTGTTGTGTAAAATAAGTTATGAACTGCAGAAATGAGTTTCCAGAGTCCATCTGGTGTATAAAATCGTAAAAACTCACCCTCTGAAGGAGAACAGGGTGGAGATAAAGCATAGCAGGTTCCACTCCCTGATCTTTCTCAGCTGCTGTCCACAGAGGCCTGGAACAGCTTTAATGCTGCTTAGAAAGCCTGGCTCCTAAAAGGCAAAGCAAACCAGGGGAAGCTGTGGAAGAGCAGCAGGAAGGCTGAGGCTGCTTTCCAGCAGGGAGGTTTGGTACAGTGCACGTTGAGGAACAGCCTTCCTTGTGTTGAACAGCATTCAGAACTTGGGGTTTGCTGGGGACGGCAGCCTGAGAGACAGTGGAAATATGAAGAAGAGGTTGAAATCTAAAGTGATTTTGTTGTTTCCAGATAAAGCTTGTATTTGTGCCTTTGCACTGGGGGTGGGGAAGGGGGAATGGAGTGTGCTGCATCCATAAGACCCAGCAAATGTCAATTTGCTCAGGAGCCTTCCTATCCTGGTGCCAGTTGGCAATCTGGGATGCTGTTCAAGCTATCAGTAAAGAGATTCTGGGTTGAAACTGTTTTGCAAACAGTGCCTCTTCATGTGATTTTAATGACAAGTCTACAACATCTGGCTGTGGTTTTGGACTCAGAGCTCATACATTTGTATGCCCTGGTCCCTCCAGAAATTATTTCTCTCTTGGAGGGTGAACAGTGGCCTCTGTATAAACACTACATCCATGGTTTGTAAGATCTTCTCTTTTGATTGCTTCTTAGCAGCCTAGAACAGACATTTTAAAATCACTTAGGAGCATGTTCATTTGAAGAGTTTGCTGGAAATCTCTCTATTTATTTGTCCCTGAGTTTGGTTATTTTGTTCTTGTTGTTTTCCAACTCCCTCATAAGTTTCTTACTGTTTTTTTCAGCCAGGTCTGTTCCCTCAGAACATGGGGTGCTGAGACCTTTTCCTTGCAAACCTGAGGTGTCAAGGGCTCTGCTTTATAGAGCTGACCTGGAACATGGACACAGGAGTTTGCATCTTGTGTATACTGAGCTCCAAACCTGCTAATTCTGATGGAGCAGAGATGTTTCTGTCCAAAGGACTCAGAATATACATTTTCATGTTCATGTTGAATTAGTAGTAAAACCTGAATACAATTTGGAGGTGATTTAATTATCTCAGTGTCACCATTAAGGGTACTAACTGAAAGATGGGAGTAGAAATAATTGTCATTGTTCAACAGAGACAGAAAAATGAAGCAAACACAGAAATACAAGGCTGCAGACTCTGTGGGTGGGAATGGTTCAGCTTGGGCTGACTGTTGTGCAGTGCTGGGGTTTAATGCTTCGTTTGGTTTTTCTTTTGATGTTGCACTTTTCCCTGTTCCGAGTTTGGATCTGAAATAGCCTTTATTGCAACCTCTTTCTGCAGTGACAGAAAATGAGAAACAGATAAAACACAATGATATAGGAAAGATAATCCCCATTGATGGATGGAGCATTAATGGACATAGAGCCCTCCTTTAATGACCAAAGCACTTCCAGTGTCACTGTATGCAATGTGAAGTACACTTCTTGTGCAGTGCAGTGTCAACTTTATTGTCAGTGGGCAGTTCCTAAATTCTGTGCTCGGTGTATTTCCCTTCGGAGTCTGGAAGCTGGAGGTGTTCTTTGGAAGTGCAGTGACTGACAGTCCTGTGGTGATGGCTCAATGCACCTCCAGCTGCACCACAAATTGTCACCAGGAATGGGGTGAGAGATTAAAAGGGACTCACTGAGAGAGACAACAAAAGCAACAAACTCATCCCCACAATGGGATTTCAGTGTATTCAGAAAATACCTGAGCTTGAGTCACAGTCAACTCCAGTCACTCAAATACTATTTGAGTCACAGTCAAAGAAATGAGTAACTGGAGAAGCAGGAGATGGATTAAATAGTAATTACACAGGGGGAAAAGGTGTTCTGCTAGTAGGACTAGAAGTGACTAATTCTTTTTAATAAGCAGTCATAAACTAAGTCTTTGATGACTATACCAATGTATGGGGGATCCAGAACAAAAACATTGCATTTACACTGCTTGTAATGGCCCATCTTTCATCAGAGGTGACTTGTGAATCATTGTGTGCATCAGACCTTATTTACTGGGTCATCTCATTTTCTTTCTGTTTATGGTTGCACAGACAGATTTTTTCTTTGGACGCTCTGTGGATTCTTTGTTTAAATCTCCAACGTGAATGCCATATCCCGGATTTTACCAGAAGTTTGCAGTTCTGTGATCTTTACTAAGTCAAACAACCAAGCATAAAGGCCCCCTGGTGTGATCCATGGTGAATGAGTGGTTTGTGGTTGGCGTTGTACCCTTGGCACCACTCCCTGGGAGGAGTCCCCGCTGCCGGCCCTGGGGTTCCGTGTGTGCCCTGGCAGAGGCTGCGGTGGATTCCTTTGGCATTTGGTGCCACAGAAGTCATTGGTAAAGGCTTCATTGATTCCAGTGGACTGGGATCAATTAGTCTTCAATTAGAACATGACCTTGATACTCTAATCAGCTTTTCCCTGTTCCATCAGTGCTGCTTGGCACTGTCCTAGCTCCACTCTGAGTAATTTTTTTTTTTCTTATAGATCTGCATTGCTGCTTTTAGATTGGAGTAAAGTCGATTGAAGTGAATGTCTTCCTTTGCTTTATGCCTGTACCAACACACATCTTTTACTTAATGTAACCCATTAGATTTCTTTCTCTCTCATCTGTTAGTCATTATTTTATTACTTTTAATATAGAAGCTCTGGATTGCCTTCAGTAGTCTTTCAGTTTTAGTATAGATCCTGTAATATTTTTTTTTTTTAATTGAAGATATCATATAACATGTACACAGGCAAATAACTCTAGTTATTAATCATATGAAATTTATTTATTAACTTTTAAGAAACAGAACTACACGTTTCCATAAATGCCTTAAATATTCTAGTTAATTGGGATGTGATCTTTCCTAAATGTGCTGGATCACTTCAGCCTGAGTGCCATTCAAGGTTGCAAATCTTGTTTTCTGACTTTTAATCATTGGTGGTTATTCCCCTGATGAGCTTATTAGCCTTGAGTACAAATACTTCATCTACCCCAGTGAAGAACTAAAAGTCTGAGGAACTTCTTAAAAATGCATGGATATATAAAGTTCTTTTTTTTTTCCCCCCCCCCTATTCACAGGAAGTAAAATGAAGTGATACTGTCGTTATATAACATCATCTTCATGAATTTTACTGTTCTAAGGTTGAAGACTCTCGTATTTTGTGGGGATAGGCAATGTCTGTAGTTTGATACTGATGGAGAATTCAAGCTTTGTACATACAAGCTATCTGAAAAAAGCTTTGCATTTTATCTGTTTGTTGTGGAGTTTTACCCCAAATTTTTATTTACTAGTCAGGCAAAAGACACCACATTTCTGTACAACTTCCACCTGTTTGAATTCTTTAGACTGTAACATGTACTGTGTTTTGTTCAGAGCTTTTTTAACAAGGACTAAGTGTAGTCCAAGGACACTTTATCAATCTATGATAACAGATAATAATACCTAACTATGTAAGATATAAAAATGATAGGTTAGAACAGGCAAGGGTTATTTTGGTGATCTTGCTTTCTCTTGAAAACCGAGGTGACTGTGAAGCTTTGATAGCACTTTTGCTCTCGAATGTTTCTCACTTGGGTCTCTTTTGTGTAAGGCAAGATTATTCTGAGTTAAGGATTATTTTCGGGTTTTCATTGGTCTATAACAGAGCAGAAAAATCCCTATGACCAATTTGAACATCCTCCTTCTAATGGAACATGGGACAGGATGGAGGAACTGGGACCTGAGACAAGAGAACAGCAGCAGGGATTTTAAGGAAAGCTTTGAGTGTAACGTCACATGCATTTCTTGAGCTGGATTTTAACTGTCAGTCAGTCACTTTTTCTCTTTAGTTTCTTGAGAATTTCTAGACACTGGAATCTCTAAGCATACTTCAAAGTTTTAGAAACAATTATTTTCCTCGCTCTTTTACTTGATTTTACACTGAGGCACAAAGGAGGAATGTGGTTTTCTCCAGTTAAGATGACAATAGTAGAACATTGGAAACCTGTATTTTAGCATTAAATATGTGTATAATATGTGTATATATCTTTTTTATATATATATATATATATATATGCAGTGCTAAAAAGATATATTATTTTTCCCCAACTGTCTTGTTTTCTGGTCATAGTTTTAAGTTGCTTTCTTTTTTTTTTTTCTTTTTTTTTTTTTTTTCTTTTTTTTTCTTTTTTTTTTTTTTTTTTTTTTTTTTAACCTACTTAAACTTTCCTCAAATATTTCCAAATACTATGAACCATTTGTAGCTGTCCTAATTCTGGCTCATAAGCAATGCTAAAAATTCCTCCCCCAATTGACAGCTTTCTTTGCCAGATTACAATATTCCCAGCTGATTAGTTATCTTAACCACAGGGTTTTTTCTGAGAAGTACAATTAGCAGAATTTGTTTCAAGCTCCTACAAACAGTTTGCTGTAGAATGTAATTTATTTCATGTTTTCTGAGCAATGAATGTTATTCATGTCTTTTTGAAAAATCTGCTAAGAGTATATTTTCATCCATTTCCATTCTTTCTTCTTCCTCCAATGCCAAGAAATAAAAATTGAAATTATGGTTTCATCTGGAACTAAGAACAGCCCTGGCATTTAACTGAGTGGGATTCTGGATGTGCAGCAGTTGTTATTGTTAAAATACCACTGTTTATGAAAATAACACCATGTGGAGAAGTGGCTGGGAGGAGAGGGGAAGCAGGGGGATTAGGAGCTTTCAGCGGTGGGGATTTGTGTACCTTGCAGCAGGGAGTGCACTGCTGGGCACTGACTTTGGAGAGGTTTCGCCTCAAAGTTGAAGCTGTGGGGAATCAGAAATGAAGGTCTCGTCCTTTGCCAGCACAAATTTAATTTTCCTTCATGAGGGAGTTCCAGCTGTAAACTCTACAGCAGAAAGCTGCTGCTTTGTCCCTGTTTATCCACGCTGATGGAAGAGGCAGACAGCAATCTTGCATGTAGCTTTTATAAAACTTTATAAAGATAAAAACCCTATAATATATCCTTCACTTGGAGTACAGCAGCTGACACTTGCTGAATGTCTGCTGAAGTGTGATTAAATCCTTGGGAAAAAAAGGGAAAGTTACTGCAAGGAGCTGTTAAAAAGCTTGGGAAATAAATACAGGAGCCTTGATGTGTCTGGTTTATGTTGTAGGCACAAGAGGGTGGTGGGAGGCAGCACAGCAGATCTGAGAGGAAGAGGGAGGATGTAAGAAGAGAATAATGTTGGTCCCAGATTTCCCACTGTCATGGTCTGGTTGTTCTGTAAAGGATTTTTGGAAGTACAAAAATTTGAAGAAGTGCTAGCAAAACCTGGCTGTCTCAATGTGCATTAAATACATCCCACATATTTCTGAATTGAAGACAGGGAGTACTGTGGCAAAAAAGAGGAGGATAGGATTTTTGTTGCTCGAAATTAGGAAGTCTACTTCTGTTTATACCTAATTGTTCTGATTTCATTAAACAGTGAGAAGGCTGAAGTGCTACACAGGCACTTCAGAAAATACCATGGGTTTCTCTCTTAGGTGCATAGAAAATCTATTTGCTTTTTTTCAAGTAACTGCTATTAAAATTAAAGAATCTGAATCTACTGTTACTATAAAATTTCCTTTTTACAAATCTCTTCTACAGATTCACTGAATTTAAAGACTTTAAATGAGAAGCTGGACTGGTTGTTTGTAAGACATAGTTAGAATTTTCATAAAATAGGGAAATTTTAGTTGTGCACAATCAATCATTAATGATAATTCATTAATTGTAATATAATATAATATAATATAAATAACCATTAACTCAACCATTTCACATTTAGCAGTTAGTGGAATGCAACGTGGCTGTTAAAACTCAGGGTAATACTTATTTTTGGTTAAATGGTTATTTTCAAACTGAAGTCACGGGAGATTGCAGCCTGCTTCTCTCTTTGTTTCTTTCTTTTCTTGCACATTGTTTGCTTTTAAAAAGAAATAAAAGACTAAAGAGATTTACACTGGCCAGAGTTTAATTTGTATTGACATTTGTATCTTACCTCCGAGGTTTGGAAAAAAATGGAATCCAATTAGGTCAGATACATACGAATGAGAAGATATTGCTTGCTTAGAGTTGCATGAGCACTGAAACACCTAAATCCAGCTTAAACAAAAGCGAGCTGGAAACTCAACCCACCCTATGAAACATGGACTTTAGGGCTGCAAAATCTGGTTTTGGTTTAGTGAGTATTTATTGGAATCACAAAGCTCTGGGTTGGAGGGATAAAATTCAGAATACCAAATTAATGTTAGTAATAATCTCATTGACAATATTTATATGAGAGAAAAATATCAGTTGATCTGCCATCCCCTAGACGGTAAAGAACATGAAAACTGATCTGATTTGCAATAGTAGTGCTGCAGGTTTTGGTCATCCCACACAATTTAGAGCATCATGTGACCACAGGCATTTTATATTAGGACATAAACGTGGCTTTACAGGTTTATAACTTGTATATAGGACTTTGTAAGGAACTCGTAAGAGCATACACTGAATTGCTCTCCTGTTCTAAATTTATGTATTTTTAGAGGAGATGCATAAACATCCCAGCATTTCCTACTATCTACCAATTTGTGATTGCTGTTCTCAAAAGCTTTTCTTCAGAACATGCTTGTGTATTGATTACAGAAACATTTTTTCCACAATTGCTCAGTGTGGACCAAAGGAAAAAAACAGTAGAATTTTCAGTTGTGTGGAGAAATTTCAAACTCTTCTATCTGTTAGCTGTATATTTCCACCCCAAGTCTTTTATTCCCAAGATGGTGTTTGTACCAAGTGGGATAAATGCTCTGCTATTTGAACATTAATACTTATGTGATACTTGGTGTTAAATCAGAAAGCTGCATCTTACAAATTCTGTCACAATGGTGTTGCTGATTGTGTAATTACTGCTGTTATTTTTGATTAGCCAGCTGTCACAGTGATGCTGTGAGGAGCAGGGAAGTCATCCCTACCCAAAGAAGCCTTGCACCTTAGTCGGAGGAATTGCTAAAATCACCCTGTACATCCTGTCATTGAAATGGATACTCTGAGCATTATCTGCTGACCTTGATGGCTGAGGGTATTTTGAAATCACTAATGAAACGTTGGATGTGATGATAGGAGCTCTTGGCTGATGGGGAGTTACCTGACCCTTTCAAAGGCAGGCTGCACTGCCTCTGTGCACCAGCTTTATGTAGAATGATGAAGTTGGGTATTTTGTTGGGGAGACTTTTGTGAGACAAAAGGGGTGCTTAAAGAGATCCTTTTAAATAACTTGGTTTTCTCTAATAGGAAACAGTTTAAAACAAATCCCTTACATTTCAGTATTAATGACCCTAAAAGTAAAAATGCTTTTCTTTCTTTTTTTTTCTTTTTTTTTAATGAGCATCAATACAATCAAGAGCATATCCAAAAGTGCACGTATCTGCAGTTTCCTGCAGAACCAGGGGAAAAACTGGGTGTAAAGCAGCATAATGTGTGAGAATTGGCCTTCTCCCTGCTCTCAGGGATGTTTGAGAATAATAATACGTGGCAGTATGACAGACACCTTTTGGGAGCACTTAGAGCTTTAAATGGACTCTCTGTATTACAAGACTAAATTGCAGAGTTACTGCCATAAAACACACCAAATAGATTTACATTTAAATTGTAACAGAACGAGGGAGATAATGTCACAATGAGGCAACAAAATGGGAAAGCAAATCGCAATATATGTCAGCTCCTTATTTTACTCTCCAGTTCATTGGGAAGTTAGGAACTTTTGAATTTTGAGTAACTTCTTGGCAAGAAATAAATATAAAATTGTTCCTCTGAGGCTTTTTAGCCTCATGGACAAACCTCTTCAGTGAAAGCATGGACCAGGGTGAGGGGTTAGGACAGATCCTGGTGGCTCACTGCAGCGACAGCTCCTGTCTCCCAAAGCTGTTCACTTGTCTCTTTCTCTCCACATGCTTCAGACTCTTCACTTCTTGTAGTTTTTATAAAATTAAATTAAAATTTGAGTTGGTGGTGGTGGTTTTTTGTTGGTTTTTGGTTTTTTTTTTTTTTTTTAATTTTTAGTCCACAGTGATACAGTTTTTTCTCTCTTCCTTTACTTACCTTTCCCCCCCCCCCCCCCCCCCCCCCATCTATGGCCTTCACACAGTCTCTCTCTGTTGTTCTCTCTCCCTGGGTTTTATTCCTCCAGATGTTATGAATGATCTAATTGCAGCCTGGCTCCTTGAGACTGGTGGTGCTTTAGTGTAGAAGTGGAAACAACTGGTTTTTGAGAATATTGGGTAGAACGTATCTCTCTTTTCCTCTGGTCCATAAAACCACAGTAGATTAACTCAACTAGTAGTGATTTTTCTGCAGCCCATCAGTGTGACGTGGAATGAATATTCAGAAGTACCAGTGGAGCTTTTTTTTGACAGTTACTCGGTGAGTTTGACTGAGAAGTACTTTGTGAGGATGTCTTCTCTTGACTCATAAACAACTTGGGTATTAGTCAAACTTGTGCAGTTAAACTCTGCTGTAGCATAAAAGCATCGCCTTTCTCCACTTGAACAATCATTTTTTCCACTGCCTGAATCTGGAGTTTTCAAGGTCTGGTTAATTCACTCAGAAAACTTTCTAGGTATCTTGTGATTTATGAATAGACAGAATTGTGCTTTTGATAGAAGGGCTTTTTTCATACAAAGAAAACAAAATAGATGTTGAAAAGGGGACTTGCCTGCAACAGTATTTTCTGTGACTTGCATAAAATCTATTTGTCTTTATAATGACATTGATTTTTATAGCTGCTATAACTACAAAAATAATTAAGAGCATTTTACTGAGATAAAGAGGGACATTTCATATTGACTTGAGAGTTAATTTAAATTACAAATGAAATACAGGAGAAGTGCCCTAAAAACTGATGTGTACATTTTTGTAGCACGGTGAACAGATAGCAATTAGTGATAAGTGATTTGCCTCAAAGTTGCTTTGAATAGCAGATGACGCAGAGCTCGATACAGAGCAAATAAGCTCAGGCTCACTGGAGAGAAGACAGAGGAGTTAATCTCCCCTCCAGGGCAATAATGTTCCAGGTGATATACTTACAATGGATTTTGTCACATTGTGTTTTAATGCTCCCAAACAATGGGTTTTCACCTTTTATTTCCTTAGGATATTCTCTCACAAGTGGTCTATTTAGCAAGGTTTAGGCTTCCCTTGCGTCTTCTCTTTCCAGATGAATCAATAGCATCAATTAGAATTGATTGGGAAGGTCAAACCTTGTCTTGCACTGGAAAGATTCGTAACCAGAGGTGGTCGTGGCATGAATGTACACGATTGACTCGTCATGCTGTTGGAGTGGAGTGTGGATTGTGTCAGGAATAGTGTGTCCAGCAGGAACAGGGCACTGACTGCCACCTGTGCTGGGCACTGGTGAGGCCACACTTTGAATCCCGGGGTCAGTTTTGGTCCCTCATCACAAGAAAACTATTACTGAAGGGCTGGAGTGTGGCCACGAAAGGGAGTGTGATGCCATGAAGATTTTTTGCCTTTTCTTTTATACCCCTGTTATACCTTTTTTACAACTTCTGTATTCCCAGTGCTTTTTTCCTACATTCTTGGACTTGTTTGTCAAGCTGAGAGACTCAACATCTTAGAGGCTTCGTAGCCAGGGATCAGTGTGCCCCAGACCCCAAGGTCCTCTCCAGAACACATTCTGTAAACCAAGATAGAACCATCCAGGGGAAGGTTCCTTGGGGGCTGGGGGGGCTCACTTGAGCCGCTCATTGGGGAATCTTTGATAGATCTGCTAATTAGTAACACCTATAATGTTATACCAGATCTTTTGGGATGTACTCGGCAGGATGCATTTCAATGTATATGACCTGGACGTGTGTACCTAAGGATCCTTAAAATAAAATACCAAGGTAAAATCCTTTTTCCCCTTCTAACTGTGTATGACTCTTGATGTTAAGACCAGGAAAAGGCATCAAATGGAGCTGGGGAAGGGTCTGGACCGCCAGGAGCAGCTGAGGGGGCTCAGCCTGGAGAAAAGGAGGCTCAAGGGGACCTTCTCACTCTCAGCAACTCCCTGACAGGCGGTTGCAGCCAGGTGGGGTCAGTCTCTTCTCCTGGGTCACAAGCAATAGGAAAAGAATAAACAGCCTTCGGTTGCACCCAGGGGAGGTTTAGATTCAATATTAGCGAAAATTTCTTTACTAACTTGATTGTCAAGCCCTGGCACAGCTGCCCAGGGAAGTGGCAGACTCCCTGTCCCTGGAGGGATTTAAAAGATGTGTAGATGTGGCACGTGGGGACAAGATTCAGTGGTGGCCTTGCCAGTGCAGGTTTACTGGTTGGATTTGATGATCTTAAGGGCTTTTTCCAACCTCAATTATTCTATGAAAATTAAAAATAATTGCTGAATCTGGAGACAGCTAAAAAACACCTTACATAGAAAATGTGTGGAAAAGTCAGTAACTGACACAGAATTCAGCTCATCTGAGTTGGAGACTTGTAAGAAAGTGTCATCTCTTGACAACTGTTTATTGATGAAATAAGTAATTTTCTCATTGATAATTGGGAACATTGCAATGAAGTTTCAGCTGTTTTGCTTCTTCCATTATGTACAAATGAGGGAAGTTATTTCTGATTGTAGGTTTTTTTTGTCTTTTTCTGTGAAATTTAGCACTCAGCACTCTTATAGATGACAACTTTGCAATGTTTTAGGGATTCATAATGACGCCAAAGCGTATACTAAATGTTACTGAGCAGCCTGTTTCAATTACATTTTGTGGCAGAGAATTATTTCATATACATTAAGGTTTTTTCCATTGCTTGGGTTTGAAGCTATTTTATTTCTTACTCTTCAGCTCGTTCTGAATCTTTGTTTCTGTTTCAATTGTTTGGTTTTCTCCCTGGACATTTTGTAGTACAATTTGACATGGCCCCACAGAAATATGTTTGAAGGCAGATTTTTTTCTTTTTTTCTGCGTTCTAGTTTGGCAGAACTGGGCAGAATAGAACTGCTGTGTTTCTGTATTTCCCAGATGTGTTTACTTTCCTGATGAATATCTTTTCTGGCCGAACTGGAAAATTTCAGGACAGACATTCTGTAGCTGTGCCATAGCCAGTGCTTTGGTTAGGCTGGAAGAATCCAGGCCTGCTCTTGACAGTGGGTCAACAGATCAGCACTTGTGCTCCACAGGAAAGCCAAACAAGTAGGAGACACTGGTTAGGGGATATGCAGGTGTGTGTGCATTTCTGCTTAAGTAATCCAGGATAGGAATATGTGAGTCTTAATGACACAGTAAAAATAAAAAATAGCTGGGGGCCTTAAAAGATTATTTTTGCCAAGTCTGTCCTCAAAGCAACTTTTATTCAGCACATGATTTATGTGTTTGATTTCTGTGCTGTATTTCTTCCACAGAGAGAAATTGAGGGTGGTGGGGACTTGGCAAGTCAATTAAAGCTCTGTGGGAAATAGGGGTGACTGTGGGTCCCCTGAAATCTCTGGCTGCCTCCCAGGGGGGCAGATGCTTCCCTGGGCTCCGCTGGCACAGCGCTGGCTCGGCAGGCAGCCCCATCTTCCTGCTCTGTTGATCCTCCTGGGATCAATGGGGAAGTGCAGTGCAGAAATTAATGGCAAGGTTTGGTCCTCACACTGAATGGTGGCTGTGAAAAAAAGCTTAAAAGAGGCAGAAACCCGGAGTGTGGCTTTCTTGCCGAGCACATCCTACTACAGAAGGTCTTAGAGGAGCCTGAATAGTCACTTTTGCCAGTGGCAGCTCAGGTGCAAGGCAGCAGGACAGGTTGGAGCAATTAAAAAGCCACTCCACCCCCTCCTGGGCCTTCCCAGGGTCTTTGCTGAATGCCAGGTGCAGGCTGCCTCGCTGGAACAGGAATTGCTTGTGTTGATTTTGATGATGTTGGGCTTCATTTCAAAAGCTTGAGAAGTTGTTCTGGTCTGGAAGTTGAATAAAAGGACTTCAGAAACAAAAAGTAGAATCTATGCAAAACTCCAGGAGTAAACTGGCAATTGGAAAAGTACTGGCACCTGTCCATGTGCTGTAGTCTTATCGGAATAAATGCAAATCATCTTTGGGCTGAAAGTAGCACATGTGAAAGCTTTTAATTTTGTTAAAATGAATTACCCATAATTACCTTGTTGTTAATATGTAGAAGTAGACTACTGAAAGACATTGAACAGTCACAGTAATTTACCATTAATCAAGGAAAAAACCCCTCAAAAGACAGGTTAAAATCTCATTATTGCGAAAACAGTTTACATCTTTGTGAGTAATTTGCCATGTAAAATTCAAAACAGAAATAACAGCAGTGTGTGACTCTTTATTGACGAGGTTTGTCTGCAGGTGTCTCTGAGACTAATAAGAAACCACGTAGATACTTTGCAAGAAAACATCTTTCACTATACTCTTAGTGTACAAGTTGCTTTTTTTTTTACATTTCCTCCTTTCTGTAACTGTGGATTGTCTCATCTTGGTCTGTGCTCTGCGTGGAGCTTCTCACTGGGAGAGATGTGGTACTGATCCTTCAAGTGCTGTGTTTATTGTACTGTGTTTACTCACGTTAACCTTGGGGTTTGAGCTATAATTATTACACAGAAGGATGAAAACTTGCAAGGAATGGTGACTTTATTCTAATGAGCACACTTCTGTAAATATTCTTATTCTGTTTATTCTCATTCTTGTGCTTTACTAACAAACAAGACAAAGAGCAACCTTAGTAACTCCTACAGCTAAAATTATAGCAAACATACTAGGTTTGCTTGAAAAGGCAAAACTTCAGATTTTCTGGTTTTAAACTGCAGAAATCTTTTCCCATGGATGGTGTGAAGATATCTTTACCTGCCCCTTTCCATCTCTGTTACTACAAATGATGGTTGATACTCACCATACGAGTGAATCCCCTGGAAGTGACTTCGTGAAGGCAGATGTGCTTCAAGCTTGTCATGTGCCAAAACAGGTTTTGAGTCAGGTTTTAAGTGAGAAAGAAATGCAAATTATTTAAGCAAATTTAATACCCATGGTGATTCTAGCACTGCTGCAAGACTGGGAGTGCACACTGTTAAGGGGAGGGTGTTCCCAGAGCACCTCAGCACTGCAGACTGAGGCACTTCCATCATTAATGTGTGAAGGTGGAGGCACCTAAATCATTCTGGTGCTCCTGAGGGCATTGCTGTAGAAGCTGTTGTGACTTCAGGTAGCCCCTTCTCATTTCCCTCAAACCTGTGTGTGGCTGTGAAGCTTTGATCCCTGCACGAAGCTGACAAGTGATGAGAGCTTCTGGAGTCCTGGTCTATTTCTGTGTGGTTTATCTTGCCAAGAGAGCATCAAAAGAACAATTAATCTGCTCAGCCAGGCAGATTTTGCAGGTAGGATTTGGTTATTGGAGCAAATTTTGTT
Organism: Corvus hawaiiensis; assembly: GCF_020740725.1. Lineage (NCBI taxonomy): Eukaryota > Metazoa > Chordata > Aves > Passeriformes > Corvidae > Corvus > Corvus hawaiiensis. Next base: position 36,070,139 of record NC_063219.1, on the reverse strand, counting down.
TGCTGATTTCCTCTTTGCAGTTTCTCAAATCTTTCCATGTTTCTCATTGTAGCATTTTCAAAACAAAAGCAGAAACATGTTTTCGAATCTGATAATGTGGAGAAACTTTTCATGAATTATAAATGAATGTCAGTGATGTATGAATGTGCTTGCTAAACTGATGGAAGATTTGAAATATGCAACATGTTAGCATATAACTTCACTCAGTTTTCAATTTTTGAGTTTCACATTAGGGAGTCACAGTAGTACTTCAAAACCAATTTAAAAATACTGTCATTAAAATAAGTTCTGTTTTTATTCACTGTCAGTATATGGGAGCTGCTATGTACCATATCCTAATGTGGGATTTCAAAATCTGGCCTTCTGCTCTTTCATCTGGAATTTTAAATAAATTTTCTTGTTGGCTCAGTTAGATTCTAGATTTCTAGAATCTAGAAATCCTTAGATTTTTCTGTGTAACTAAAAGGTAGACCATTAGAAAAGCAATTGATGGCAACCCTTTGGAAAGTGTTTTATTTCTATTACATGCCACTTAATTAGGGAGGGGCAAGATACATCACATACAGCAAACACAGGGTGACATCCTGAGCATGATTATCAAAAGAGAGTTACAATGCAAGGCTTCTTGCCAGCTCAGTAACGTGCTCACATTTCTTCTCTCACACAGCTTTGTATGTTTTCTTTCCTGTCCATCAAAATGAAGCATTCTGAAGCTTGAGGATTTTATTAATCAAGTAAGCTCATCCAAATTAGTTTCATTTACTTGAAAAGCTCTGTCAAGACACTCAAATCCACATGATCTCGCTGTTCTTCACCAGGAGCAGAGAATCAAGGCTTAAATAAAAACTGCAACTCTGAAGTCTGGCTACTCCTTCTCTTAAAGAACAGAACACAAACCTAAGTTTCTCTCTGTGGTTGGTGAATGATGTGAAGCCAGACAGGTAACATGCTCCACAGTCAAAGGAACAGAAACTTCTTGGTTATTTATATTTTTCTTTTGCTTTCATCCTTCCAGTTGTAATTTCTTCCCCCAGCTTGGCATACTCCACCTTTTAAAAATAAACTTAGAACTCATGGGTTCCTTGTACCACAGCAGGGTATAGGAAGGCTCAAAGGGATGCAATTTATCTGAATGCTTGGAAACAGCATGCTCCCCAATCACAATAAAATTCAAGATAATCAATTTAATCTAATTTGTTTCAACTCTTTTGAAAGATAAAGTTGATTGTGAGAGCAGCTGGACCTTGAACTTCTGTTCTTTAGATATTTTTGAGGATTTATTGTGGAAAACAAAGGAATGAAAGTATAAAGCTGTTATGCAGTTTAGTCTTGGGGAAATATATACATGAAGACTGAAAGCATTCAGGGGTGTATTGCACTTTATACTCAAAATGTTTTATCGGCAGGCATTGACTTGTGTTGCTTCTGCAGTTGACCATTCTAAGCAAACACAGATCAAAACTACTCTTAACCACTTTATAATTATTTTATTATTTATTGTGCCACATGGATGTTTCATTTAAAATTTACGTTTCAGTTTGGCTTTATATTTGGGTGGAGAAGAGGCCACACTGGCAGGGTGGAATTTGAAGTTTGAATTGTAGGTTTGAAAATGGATTGGTGTGGTGGTGATCATTTTATGCTGGCATTAAGTGTTTAGGAGTATTAGGGCTGTGTATCAATTTGAGTGGTTTTGAGGCATTTTCATTTCCACAAATGCAATTAATGTTGAACTACTTATTGCCTTCTGTTGGACTCTGAATGATTATGTGAATTAGTGAATCAGTTCTTCCATTTTTCATAATGTTACTGGACACTAAAAAAAAAAAAACAAACCCCGAAATGCATTATGTGTTTTTAAGATCAGTCTTCCAGGGGAGAAGCCCAGTCAAATTCTCCATTTTCAAAATATCTGGAATAATGCCTCAAATATCCGCCCAAATGAGGTATATCAAAGTAGGTGGATTTCTCCTTCCCTCAAATACTGCTCTTGCTCCCTTTTACTGTCCCATCTTTAGTGCCACAATTATCTGATTTAAGGTATGGCTCGAGGTGTGTTTTTATTTCTCTTCACCATTCTTTTTCGTTTTGTTCTTTATTGTCAATAAAATGCTATCATTTTGTCCAAGCTGGAAAAGTTACTCTCTTCAAAGCACTGCACCTGTGGGTTCATTTTATTGAAAGGCATTTTTAGATGTAGACAGTAAAACTTAACAGTTCTTTTGACAGAACCTGAGTGGAAAACCGTCACAAAGAAAAGGAAAACAACAACAGGGAGTAAGAAAAGGACCAGAGGAAAAGAGGGGTTTTTTTCATAAACTCTACCCTGTTCTGAAACACTGCCCTGTATTAAAAGTAGAAAGACATTTTAGATCTTCTACTTGGCTTTTCACAACTGTTTTGTTCACAACATTTGCTAGCTTGCAACAAATAGAAAGAAAATATTTTGAAATGTTTAAAAGTGACAGTATTTTAAGTGTCAGGAAGCCATTCCCTGATCACATAGGGGACTTTGAGCAATCAGGTCTAGAGGAAGGTGTCCCTGCCTGGGGCAGGGATTTGGAATGAAATTATCTTTAAAGTCCCTTCCAACCCAAACCCTTCTGTGATTCTATGAATGTTCTTATCCTGTTAATGTTTTAATACAGTATAAATTCAATTCAATTCACTGTTCTCACTAAACTCAAAGGGAACACCGTTGAATTTATTGTGGAATTATGGCAATTTACACCAATATTTTACTACAGTAGGTGTTCAGCCTTCAGTAATACCTACTCTGACTAAATAAAGGGCTACAGACAAGCTTATACCAATTCTTTTTTGTCTGGATTTATTTTCTGTTTGTTTACTTTTCAATTGTGAGCAGTATCAGCGGTTTTAAGTGATGTAATGTCCCTGAACCGTGGACTAGTTGTTCCTGCCATGGTAGTGGTGACTCAGTGGCTTTTTGAAGTTGAGCTCATCAAACTGACCTTTAAATCAGGAACATGCTACTGTGAGAAAACATGGCCCTAGGGTGACCTGCTTCCCCGAGACTATGGAACTTCAGCTGTCATAACTGTATTTATAGTTATTGGTAACTTAATACAGGAAATGATTCACTTATTAAAGCTATTAAGTCATTTTGTTGTGAGCTACTGGCTAGCAGGTTTGTTGGCAGTAAAAGGTGTCTATTCCCTTGCTTTAGTAATGAAAGTAAAAAGGAATTTGCCAAAAGCCATTTTCTTCCTCTATCCTTTGTCAACATCTTTCTCTGGAGCTTTTTTGCCTTCCTGAAATAGATCCTTCTGTGGAGTACTGAAAGTGAGAGGTTGGAATTCTGACCCTTGGAAGCATAGGTAGTTTAGGATTTACATGTGGCACAGCAAAATGCACCAAAGAAATCTTCAGGGTTTTTTAAGTTTTGTAGACCTTTTTGTTCATATGCCTTTTCCTTGACTTTAACCATGATTCAGCCAAATGACTTTAGAAATGGTGTTTATCATGTTGGTTTCCTACCTCTGTTCACCACGAGTGCTGCCTTTATTCCTGGGAGAGAGCTCTTGATGAGCACCCACCTGCTGAGCTGTCAGAGCCCAACAGGACTTTACTCTGCAGCTCCATGAGCTTTCACACAAATCCACCAGACTGAATTCCAAGCTGGACCCCACTCTGATTACTTGTGACTAAAATCCCTTCTCTAAACAAAGATTGTCCTACCAAGGACCATTTCCACTTATCTGCTGTTTGCTCCTACCTTTCCAGGAAAGCTCTGGGATGGAATGACTCCAACTCAGGGGAGGCTGCCTGCACCCTCTCACAGAACAGTAGCTCTCATCTCTGATCAGTAAATAAAAGGGTTTTCTGAAAAGAAGGATCCTAAACCAAAATGCTCATGCCTGGTACTTTTTGGCAATGTTCTTCCTGAGATGAGACAGGCAAAGGAGAATTGCAGGAAAAGAAGTTGCTGGGTATCTCAGTTGGTTTTACCTGCACTTTTCCTGCTGGCCATAGGTGTCTTTCTGGCAATTGCTGACAAGCAGTAGAGGCTGTGAGGTGAAGGAGGGATCTGATTTAACTTTGTGCCAGGATGCTTAATTGGTGTGGTAAGGGCTAAAATTTCAGGCCAGACCCTTTGCAAGGCTGACTAATCTCACTGGTCTGCAGCTTTTCCTGCCACAGCTCTTTTACAGACCATGGGATGTGCAGAAGGTGTCTGATTTGCTGTTCTGTCCGGGGAGACCTGATGGTGAAGGGGTCAGGGGAGCTCAGGGATGTCAGAGAGCTGCTGCTTGCTTGCCACTGCTCTCCACATTTTCCTCTTGATGAGTGGATGTAAAAGGCTTCATAAAACATTCAGTATATGCAAATGAACAAACAGGTGAATTATCAAGAACTGTTGGTTCAGGAGAAAAAAAAAAAAGCCAGGTGTCTTATCTTTCCTGGAGACATATGCTATGGCCAGATAAGCAGTTCATCTTCCCAGGTATGTTCCATTAAGTATATTACCCAATCAGCTAGGATATATAAGACATATTGCAACTCTAATCTCCCCAGGCAAGTAGTATTCAATTATCCTTACCATTTTCAAGAGAGAAATATCCTGAGCATTTAGAGTGCTTGTATTTTTGGCACTCGGTCATGTTATGTGAGGCTAATAAAGAACATTCCAACTAAAAAGGCGTAAGACAGGCAGATGAAATATTGAAGAAAATAGTATTATACAAGTCCTGAGGTGCAAATGTTCACCATCCCTCAAAATGGTTTCCTGACATCTTATCTAATGTTTTGAAATTGGGTCAAGGATGAGAACAACTGAGCATTGCCATCCACTATGCCTACAGTGTGTATTTTGTGTATATAGTTAAAATTAAAAGATAAATTCTGTTGAATACTTCATTTGCAAGTGCTCTTTCTGTTTTAAAAGTGTTCTTCCTGTTGTGTGTTGTTCTTCTATGTAAATTGCTTTTTGAATTGAATACTGTTCAGATAGACCAATTTTCCTGTTATTCTTCTAAGCAAGCATTAGAGATGTCAGAAGTCACAGCTCCTGCGAGTGCTCTTGAAAGGGATGTCTTCTCTTCCACGTGAGATGTGGCAAGTGGCAGATAAGTTCAGTCACAGACAGCTTCATAATTTGGTAGCTGACAAGAATCCAACATAATATTTTTGGACGGTTATGGGAAAAAGCTCTGCTTTGTATCTGTTCCTGAAAGGACTCGCAACAGGAGTTGCTGTGGAGATTGCTGCCTTCCCAGACCAAACCCTGCTCTCAGTTGTTTCTCTTCTGCTGAGAAACAGAGGAGTAATATATTGCAGCAATTTTAGTGTTATTTACATGAGCTAAGCTAAATATCAGGATATTTCAGTCTATGAAATATGTCCAGTGTTCCAGAGAGAGATTAAAGGGAAGATACATTCTTTGCCTGATGATTCCATACAAACAGTACAGCCTTTCTTGGGATGTGTTCTAAAGGTTCCATGAAGCAAGGAAGCATTTCCCAAATTCCTTTATCCCTCCTTTCCTTAAGTAGTCCATGACCACCTTCATTCAAACATTAAAAAATGTTGTTGAGAGTACACACATTCTATTCTTGCTCCTGCCCATGATACACACCTTTATCTTTATTCTTCATACCTGTATTTAGCCAAGGTATAAACATCTAAAAAATAATGCATCTTTACTGTATTTTCCTACATTTTTGCACTTACTTTCTTTACTGGTCCTTTGCTTTTTCCACAGGGCATGTTCCATACACCCATGAAAATGATGCAGTGTTATTTTCCCCTCTGATTTGTTTCCCATTCTTTCACCAGCATGGGACAGATTCTTCCATATCTGCCCCCTCTAAAATCTTTATTTATATATAAGCACAGTCTCAGGTGTCAAAGGGAAGGTCCCCTGCTACATGCATTCTTCACCAATATTGGTATGCATTAATCTGTTTATTAGGCAGGCAGATTTGGCCTAGAGATATTTAATCTTCACACACTTTCAGTGTAACTCTTCAGAGCTGAAACCTTGCAAAAGTAACAAATCTTTAATTAGCCATTTGTGATCTGGAATTGAGCAATGCACAAAACATCAAAAGGTTGTTGGTTTGTTTTTTTTTTTCACAGGACTTTCAGTGTTTGCAAGCTCAGAGAGAAACTGAGATCTGTGGATGTGCTCCAGAGTATGTTTGCCCAAATTTAGTTTTCTAAACTCTTGAAATACCTGGTATAACATCCATTTACAGAAGAACTTAATTTATTCATTTAAGTAGATAAGTAGTAAAGATAGGCACTTATTAATGGGAAGAAATACATGGATTTGAGCTGAAACTGGAAGCTGACGTCAGAGGAGTGATATTCCCTCTATCACTCTGTAGCCCATAGTTGTTTTCTACTCAATTTGTATTGTTCTCAGAGCAGTTCGATCCTAAACAAGTGGAATACATCTATTTCCCCCCATCCTGTCTAGAGAACAAGGCTGTTTGTAAATTAAGGTTTTTGGAGCCTGCCTTTTTCCCTCGCTTACAGTTGTTTAGCACAAAACCAAAATGAAAGGAAATCCCCATATGTGGTAAATAGGACTTATTACTTAGTGGCAATGCCTTCTGCTTCCAACCTTGAGTTCCCAGTGGGTCCCACATTTGCCTCTCCAGCCATCTTTGTAATGAAGTGTTCATCTCTTTGTGAGAGAAATGGCTCTTCAGAAGATAAGCAGTTCAGACAGAATTAATAAAAGCCTTGGTTACAGCACTTACCTTCTGGGGGCCACTTGGGAAATGCTGCCTTCTTTTACATCACTTCTTGCCTGTATTATGCAGGAGAGAAAAGTATTTGTCTGGCTGTCCCCATTGCTTTTGCAGTCTAATTCAGGCCAGTCACAGATACTTCGGTCATGCTGCATGTTTCCCTCTGAAGTCCAATTTTTAGAAAAGTTCAAGACTCCCAGCAGATCTCGTTAATTGGGGAGTGAACTCTGACCCAGTTTCATGGTCTTCCTCATCCCTTAGTCTTTATTTCTCTTGTTCTCCCTAAATAGTTTGCAACAGCCTAAGGGTCAGGATTTTGCAAATAGCCGGTTTATAAATAAGCTCCGTATGCTAACAAAGCATGCTGCACAAAAATCATTCCACTTTTTTTTCGTAGTAGAATGTGAGACCAAGAAATGTGGCATTCATGTTAAAATCTCCTCATTTCTGAGAGGGTTTTAGTGGTAGAACCTGTTACATCACTTATGTTGCTGCCGTTGTTCAGGTATGAGAACTGCTGAAGGAGCAGTGAGATTATTTGAAGCAAACAGATCTGAACTGGTTCTGTCACAAAGCCAAAAAACTTCAGTCGAGCTTTCAAAAGCAGATTTCATTCTTTGTTCATGGAATAACAGCTGTAATGATGGATCTGTAAGGTGGAAACATTATGGAAAAATGAAGGTGCTTTTCTCTTAATTATTTCCCCCTACATTTCTATTATATCTTTACCATAAGCAGAGTAGAATAATCACTGTTTTGCATTGTTTACCCTATGGCTTTACTGACCAGAGAAATATTTCAGATAACCTCTATACAACATCTCCTGCCTAGGCAGCAATTCATACATTTGTTAAGTGATTCCTGGTACTGGACTAAAAGTCCAGCTGTTAACAAGACAGTCAAATGTAAAAGACTGCACAATTTCAGCTAAAATCCATGTATCCCACAGTTCAGTGCTTTGTAGTGTAAGGAATACTCCAGTCAGGAGGAATTAAGCCAGAAAAGGTAATTCCAGGAGGCTGACACAAGCTGGCAGCTGAAGGAGTCCAAACCCTCTGTGGTGAGACTTGCTTGCTCTGTCAAAAGTATCTGCCTTTCACTTTCTTTGTTAATTACTGTGGTTGCAACTGCAGAAATGGATATTTTTGAACGAATAATATCCCTTGATCACCTGCAGCACAGGTCTGGGGTTATCTTTTACTGCCTGTGTAAAATCTCACTGTAATTGGTTGTGACTAAATCTCCCATGACAAAGTTTTGAAATGATTTTTCATCTCAGTGTTTCAGATGCACACGGTGTGTGCCAAATTTTTAAGCCTCAGCTCAAAAATTGTCTGGGGATGGCATATAGGGTCACTAATGGCATTTTTAGACATGTCATTAACGATAAAAATTTTCTGGGCCCTAATTAATATTTAACCAGAAGTACATTAATACTTTTTATTGTTCACCAAAGTTGATTGTTCATCATCAAAGTAGTTTGTAAGATTAAATTTTATATAGAATGTAGAATGGTAAACTGTAGAACCTTTTTTTTTTAATCCATCATGGAATTTAGGTAATATTCATGTATATTTTACGGACTCCAGAGATGAAGGGAGCAATATTGTAGTTTCTTGCTCTATATAATTTCATACCAACAGCTCTCTTTAATTTTTTAGTGTCTAAAATCACATTAATCTGATCCAGAATAAATACATTATCAGAAAGAGAAAAAGGCAGAATTCAAGACTGTAACATATGCAAAGACTTTTATTCTGTGTGGGTTTTTCATAGGTGCTCCACAAGTGGAAGCTCTCTAACTTTCTGATTAGGTTTCTGAGGTTCGTGTAATATATGCTGTTTTAAGAAGTAATGAAGAATATTGAGGAAAAAATTTGTTCTTTTCTCCTTTCCTCTTTGAACAGCACTTTTAGTGATATATAAAATCTGCAAGCCTTTAGAAAATCTGCTTTGCTTTTTAGAGAAATAGGAAACCTTAACCTAAAGAATTCTGTGGAAATATTGCCTGGGGATATCAAATTTATTCTGCATTTTAATGAAATCACAAATGAGTCAATTTAAAACTAGTATACTATAAACTATGCTTCCTTCCTACATCTGTTCATAAACACAGAGGGATGTATACCTAGGGGAAACCTCCTTCCTCTTACATGCAAGGAGGAAAATTTCTAACTAGGAACACAAATTTTTCCTCATTCCCTGTGGGTAAACATCACGGAAGGCAACCTAGTTAAGTTTCATTTCTGAGGCAGAGCTCCTTGTGGGTGCTTGTTGTTAATCAGGTTTGGTGGAGACAGAAGCGTGGCACTCAGGATCTGCAGAGTGTTGCAATTTGCATCGAGCCAGTCAAGCAGAACTCCTGCCTAACAAACCATACAAACCATCATAACAACAAAAGAAAAAACAACAAAAAAAGACTGAGAGAAGTGTAATTTACTAACAACTTGTTTTGCAGAAAGTTTCCTGGATCCTATAGCAAAGAACACCTCTCTTAAAAAGCCAAAACAAACTTTGAGGACATGTTTAGTAATTACATATAATCAAAATACTTACATATAATCTCTAGGCCTTCCAAATGGACATTTTTTGAAATTAGAACTGACATGTGCAGGCAGATTATAAATGAACCCTTGTGTCATCATTGGCTGCTCCTGTCAAAACCGGATCCCCAATCTCTGTGCACTGCAGTGTGTGTATAAGCACTTCTAGAATAGTGTTTCTGTTAAATGACATAATCAGGCATCAGAGGTTACAAGTGACATCTCAGCTGTCACTGTGCAGTCACACAATGATTTACTGCAAAGGGTGACTGCTCATTTTGTGTAAAAGGAGTGGGATGTGGAGAATCCTCTCTTGCCAAAACTTGGGTTCCAAATCCACGTCTCCTCTGAGAGCAGTGGCAGAGCATGTTTGGTGAACAGAAGGAATGTTTTGACCACTATTAGCTTTTTTTTTTTTGTACCTGAGCATTGTTATATTTTTGTTTCTCCTAAACTAACCATCCACACCACTTCAGAGAAGTAGAACTCAGAGCGAGGACTGTAAGTTTTCTGTTCAGGTTAAGCAGTCACACCTGAAACTCTGTCAATGTTAATGGAATTAAAGGGGTACTTAACAGACACTTAGGGTGTTACCTGTGCTTGAAATAGAAATATCCTCTGAAACATTTATTCTCACTGGTTCAAAACTGTTCCTTTGCTGTATTTTTAGGGTGTTTCCTGGCTTTTTGGGCAGTGCAGGTCAGCACAGCATGAAGTGTATGGACTTCATGGTCTAAATTACATAAAGATGGTGCTCCATGAACCCAGCCACAAATAAAATACACAGTGGGGTTCCCATTCCATGAGCATTTATGTCATCCTTCAGTAGGGTAATCAGTTTTGAGCAATCCTGAAGAATTCTTGAATTCATTTTTGTTTCTGAAGTGTTTGAAGGAGTATAGTTGTCTAAGTGTAGAAGGGAGATTCAGTATCGAGTAGGAAGTTGCACATCAGTGCTTGCTGCGTTAATTGTAGCAGTTTCTTTTCCCCAGATGTGGGAATGGACTTCATTGCCCCATGTACATTGGCCCATGTACAGGTGCTGATACACTTTTTTTGTTGCTATAAGTAGCAGTAGAGAAACGAGAGGTTTGCCATCTGAAGTCCTGATCCACCGTCCTCTCAGTATGATCTCCAGGTGTTTTACAAACATTACAGTGACACAGACTGTCCTTATCGCCTGTAAATTAATATTTTCTTAGCATCCCTTAATTTCTGTACTGAATCAGTTCGCAATGGTTGTGGTCACAGTATTTTAACAGCTTTTTTTCTTTTAATATGACACTTCTGTTTGAGGTGAAAGTTGTGCTGTCCTCCATCTCTAATTAATTGTGCCAGCAGCCATAACGTTTTATTATGTGATTCATAAAGCTTTTATTTGGCGTGAAATAGAAGTAAGCTAGCTTTGGGGTATGAGCAGTTCCAAGAGTAGCGCCTCGTATTTAATTCTCTTTAAAATCACCTTAGAAGGTATTTAAAGATTCCTTTTAGTCTTGCTCAGGTGTTTCTAAGGACTGTGGTTGTTGTTCTCCTCAGAAGTCGGTAGGTGACAGCTCAGAGATCAGCTCTCCTGGTGATGCCCCTGTTCTCCTGCACACACTGAGCATCTCCAGCCCTGCTCTGTGGTTTGGCCAGTGGTACCTGATCTCTGTCACTGCTCTGTGGTGGCAGGGCCTGCCAGAAGCCTCAGGATGAGATTCAGTTTAATCCCCACACCAGCCCGTGGTCATTCACCTTCTCTCTCCTCAGCTCCACGTACCTTGATGTGTTGCAGTGACATCCGCCGAGGTCGAAATGCTTATCAGGGAGAATAAACAGTAGAAGGAGAATATCAGAACAGGCTCAATAGATCAGCTTTTCTCTTTAGCCTTTGTACGGGGTTTTGACTCAAACCACAGTGTCAGAAAGGCTAAACCTCTACCAGGGCATCAAGGGAAAGGAAATGTTCCCATTGCAGGGAGATAAAGAGCTTTGGTTGCACTCTGCTTTTTCTCCAGTGGAAGCAGGGTCATCATTAGTCGTTCATTATTGCACAACACCTTCAATATTGGGTTTAATTATAATTCGGGTCATTATGTTTTGCAATAATTTCATATCTAAGATATCTATATCCAAAATTAGAATTAATGTAGTGTAATAATATCCTTAGTAGCAGCCTTTATCTCATCAAGAAGTCATATTAGATAAGCAGGATGAAGGCAGTTTGGTTCTATTGGTTGATTAGCAAAGGCTGGATCTATTTGGGTTAAATATAACACAAAACAAGATGAAGGGGAGGAAAAAAAACCCAGCTATGTTATGATGGAATAACTGGCATAGCTCCTTAAATCTCTGCCTTCTACCTAACACCATGTTAATTCAATATTAAAAAAGAAAACCTGAGAGGGTTCAAAAAGTGGATGGTGTTAGATCACTTGTAGTTGCCAAAACAGACAAAAGTGGAACACAAAAGCAGCATTTTAACACTCAGAAACAGTGAGACCTTAGCTCTGGTTCATGGCAGGGCAACACAAACCAACCTGGGACTCTGGATTTGGGGTTTTAAGAACTCTGCTCTCCTGTCCATGCTCTTCTGTAGCAACCAAAAGGAAAGATTCATCTTTGGCTCCTTCATATTGACACCTATATCCAAAAAGTGATTTCATTGGAGAACAGTTCCTATTCACCCCATGGCTATTACATGAATATTTAATGTGAGATGAAAATGCCATAACCATGTTCTTGCTTCTGATTAAAAACACACTATCAGGAGTGATTTGCTGTTAATATCAGAGAGCCTCTGGGCGACAACTGCCTCTCAGAAACCAGCCTTCCTAAAGCGGCATTCAAATGTTGTCTGATCTGCAAATACGGAATTCTCCAGGGCTTTCTATACAATAACCTCAGATACTCAATGCAGTTTTGTCTTCCCAGTAGGGTCTTTGGGAAATTCTGTGCTTGAAGTCAGATTTTTTTTATGTTTTGTAACCTACTGATGTAATTTTTCAAAGCAAATTCTTTAGACCATTTTTATTTTTAAGATCTACTGATTCCCAAGAAACAACTTCAGAGAAAAAAAGAAAATCCAAACAAATGTTCCAAAGTATTAAAAACTGTGTGGCAAATGAAGAAAATGTCTTGTAAATGTACTTTGAATTATAGTAATTTTGAGGCAAGCATAATCCATTTCATGTATATAGAGTCTATTTCTGATTATTTTCCTAGAAAATTCTGTGAAAACCCCCAAACCTACAGACTTTTCAAACATTTTTGTCTTTCAGCAGATTCTAGAAGGTCAAAACTGTCATTCTTATATTTGTATGGTATCATTCAAAACTGTGAGCTGGATCTTAGGATCGTGGAATGCTTTGGGTTGGAAGGGACCTTAGAGATCTTGTAGTTCCCCCCCCCCGCCATGGGCAGGGACACCTCCCACTAGACCAGGTTGCTCAGAGCCTCATCCAACCTGGCCATGTTGTGCCTCTTTTCCTCTCCTCTGTGTGTTTTCTCTTAAGGCTTGTTACTTATCGGGGGGATTAGGACTAATGGGATAACACCACATCTGTGTCAGTGTCTTTGGTGCAGGGCAGCACATCTTTTTTTTGTGTTCAGACTAATTATCACTCCAACACAGACACACACAGAGTGAATCCCACAAGTGGCCTGTCTGTTTCTCTTCAGGTTTTGTAGAGCCAAGAGGCTGAGTGACAAACACATTTAACTGCTAAATGTTTAACCATATTCCAGTGAGGATTGCGTTGTGGACTGGACTGTAGAAATTGAGGAAAATTGCAGCATTTGCTGTCAGCTCAAAGTAACTCATACTTTACTTTCTTCTGTGCACTTCCCTATCTGTACAGCTCTGAATATAGCAAAACTATTAACTCCTGGGAGAGGAGTTTATCACACTGAACAGGAAAGAGAGCATTTTGCATGCATGGCAGTGATTTAAGTATTTTGGTGGCAATTTATTTGCTTTTGAGCAAAACTGGTGGTAATGCAGGTTGCAGTTTCTCACTGTGTGTGTGCTTTCAGGTTTTTGCAGAGATGTCTGAGTGCTTTGCTGGATCGGGGTCAGTGGCCTGTGCTGAGCACAGAAAGACTTGGACACATCCTTAAGTGTAAGCACACAGGTCTGGGTTGATTTTCCCTAAATACATCACTAACTATAATACTAGGGAAAGATTGCTGGGATAATGAACAGTAAGTGGTGCCTCTCCCAAGGGGATGATGCCCTTTGTAAAAGCTGAAAATGCATCTCTGTTAAGATCCACGCCTTTTTGCTTGTTACAGGATGCTCACCTCTGCCTCTGGCTTGAGCAGAGCTTGTGCCTGTAGAGGCAGTGTACGTACACAGAAGTAAAATTAGGGAGAAAATCTTTTGAGGAATATTGTAGATTGTTAAATGAACAAAAAATGGCTGCTTGTGGTTTTGGTCTGTGTAGAGAAATAATAATTAAAAAAAAAAAAAAGTTATTCCATGATACAACGTTTGATTTCTTATCGCAAAGTGTGTTGTCTTATTTCCCACTAACTGTTTACAAGGTTTAACCAGAAAACTGACCACTTCTTCGTTGTATTCCCAGAAGAACGTTAATATGATTGGATATTCCTGTTAGAAGGAAGGTCCCTTTTCTCTGGGAGCATTACTGAAATATTGGCTGAGAGTTTGCTGCATCCCTGTCCATGATTAAGAGCCATTTGGACTATTTCCTTAATAATAGGCTTTAACTTTTGGTCATCCCTGAAGTGGTCAGGCAGTTCAACTTGATGGTCATTATAGACCCCTTCCAACTCTGGACTTGACTGTATTTTATTCTATTCTTTCTATTTTGACTCTTAAAACTCGGCCTAGAAAGAAACAAGAAGATCAAAGATATGCAAATAGTTCTCATGAAATGTTGGATAAAATTTACAAAGCCTTCAGGTTGGGAATTGGATTTGGTCAAAGGCTCTCACTGAATACTGTTTTCATACTATTGTTTGCTTTTTTCTAAAAAGAAAGTTTTTAACCACCAAGGGAGTGAGGTTTGTGAACTGCCTTAAATAGAAACAAAAAATTTAAAAAAAATTAAATAACTAATTCTAAGTAATAATTAAATTATCTGTAATTAATGTTTTAGTAAGAGCACATATTTCTCACTGACAATTGGAAATAAGATTATTTTCTAATTGTACCTAGTAAAATAATTTTGCTATAATATCCTTTAGTTTTCAAAATGCAACTTGATTACTTCCTCTGGAGTAAACAAAAAGAGGAAGAAACATCATCTTTCTTGATTTATTTTGATTTAAAAAGCCAACCCATTTGCATTTATATTCATATACATCTGGGTTCACTTTGAAGCAAAGCAACTTAAAATAGTCCTCCATACATAGGTTAGGATATGTTTTAATGCTGTATTTGTTTTCATATCTGCTTAAAACTTAGAGCTGGGCTGCACACATGGAAATCTCAAAGCAGAATATCATTACAGCAGTTTGTGAAGGTTGACTGAAAGATCTCTACGGTCATCTCAAGTATGATCAGCCCAAATAATATTCTCAGCAGTATTTGGGATTGTAAGTGAAGCCAGACAGGTGCTAGCACTGGTGTGGTGGGACCCTGAGGGGTGTGCAAGTCAAAGTTCTTGTTGATATATACGTTTTACTAATGAAAAAAAAATACAGAGCGAGAATTTCAGTGAAATATGAACTTTAGAGACCGATAATAAATATACATTTCAATGTAGAGAAGTGTTATTTGTGTATTGGACCTGGGGAAAAAAACCCAACTTCTAACAGCAAATAAATTCCTTTTTCTAGCCAGATTTGAAAGGACAAATGAAAGGATGCTGCCTTCCAAGAGAGCACATTCTGAGGCAGACCATGTCACCTCTGTGTTATGCCTACAATTGCACTTGCCTTTTGCAGCTTCTTCTCTTATTTTTCGGCAATTTCTGACTCAACAGCAATTACCTTCAGTGCAGGCCAGCAAAGGGTGTTCAGGGAAAGCAGGAGCATTTCATAATCCTTGTGTATTCTGTGGATTTGTGCTTTTATTTCACCTGACAGGAAGAAGCACAGAAGATAAAATGGACTGCATTAGACTTTGATTTGAGCTTTTTTCATTTTAAATGTCCTGAGACACTAACATTGTTCAGGCTATGATATTCAGATTTCCAGCACTTTTATTTCAAGTGTCATTGCTTATCATTATGATAAAAAGACATTGCCACTGAGAGAAAGACGAGAGTCAGCTGTGCATATTGCCAGAGCCTCCTTTGGAGTGGATATTTTCAAACACAAGGTCCTGTTGAATTTGGAATGCAGGGAGGTTGATTGATGCTGTAATTGATTTAAAGCTGATTTCTGTTAGAACTGTCATTGGAAGAGCGGAGGTGATAACACAGCTTTCATGATTAGCTGTGCATATGGTTTGCTGATAAGGAAGTTGGAGAGGAAATACTATATGTAAAAAGACCTTCAGGGTGGAAGGAAGAGAAGAGGGAAGGAAGGTGAAAGCTCTGACAGTGTGAACATTTCTGCTGGATCCAAACCAGCAGAGAGTCCTGCATCAGGGCCAAAAGTATGGATACAGTTTAAAGAGCTGGAATCCAGAACAAAGCAACACTTACTTAGCAAAAAAAGGCATGTAAAACCCACAGCATAATGGTAAATTATTCTAAGACTTGGATATCACTCAAAAATATCGTGATAAAAATCTTTAAATGTGGCTGTCCAATTCACCTTCTGCAGTCAGTTTAGAGCAGCTGACTTGAATTGAAATTCTGACATACAGAATTTTATCTGTATGTATATCTGCATCTGTGGAGCTCTGAGGAACCTGGTCTAGTGCAAAGTATCCCTGTCCATGGCAGTGAGGCTGGAACTAGGTGATCTTTAAGGTCCTTTCCAAACGAAACCATTCTATGGTATGTATATATGCATATAGATATATATATATGTGTGTGTGTGTGTGTATTTGAATGTGATCTTTCATTTGAAAAGGCATATTACTTTAGACTTTGATTTTTAGTTTTTGTAGCTCTTTAAGTGCCTGAAAATTGCACTTTCCTCAAATTTTTGAATTTTCACGGTTTTGAAAATTGTTCGAGTTCACTCACGCCTTGAGAATAGCTTGAAAATTAGTTACCAGTCTGCTCCTGAAATGTTTCTGGTACCCCAGATGGGAAAATACAGTAAAATAACCTGGACTTTTACAAATCTGAACCTGATTCATCATACTATGAATGAAGTGCAAAAATCTTAAAATATTTATTGATTCATGCACTGTCACTTCTTAATGTTATGATCAGTATGAGGAAGATGAACAGCTCTCACAAGATTTTTGCCTTTATGCACATATTGGTGTTAAAAGTCGGAGTTTTGGTTGTTATACCTCTCTCTGAAGTGCAGCTGGGCATTTGTAGAGCCAGCAGGGGCTATTCTGCCTCCAGGGTTTTGATTCTTTATAGGTCTGCCAGCACTTTGGAACCCATATATAGAAACATATGAGGTAAGCAAATGTTATTTATAGCATTTCATGCCTGTGAGGGTTTTTTATTACTTTTTTTTTTTGCTGCTGATAGCTCTTAGAATCATCTTCTACTGTAAAACAAAAGAACAAGCAATGATTAAGTATTTTTTATGCAAATACAGGTAATTATCCATTAACCCCTGGTGTCAAAGCTATTTGCACATTCATCACTCAGCAACCTTCTGATATGGGGAAAATAAATACAATTCCAGCTTATTCTGTTCAGCTAGTCCATTTTCTAACAGTACAATAAGCTTGTAGTAGAATGATTAAATTTCAAAAAATGGGTGAAGAATGAGCTTAATGTTGACACAGAAACACACCCACTCCTAATTAAAAAAAAAAACCAACAAAAAAACCCTGAAAACCAAAAAACTACAACTTCAAAAGTTAAAATTGTTTTACTTTTGGTTTTGGCACTTGGATGTCAGAGTGTCAAGACCAACAGTGAATCACAATTAACTGTAGCAGTGATAAGAGAAAAGCTGTTGCAAGCATAGTACATAGAATTAACAAACAATTAAATCAGTCTCTTTTTTTTAGCATTTCTACTCATATGGTTATCTTTAGAATACTTGTGACTGGAAAAGGTACCTGCATCTTCTGTTTTATCCATATGGTCCCATAGTAACAGATGCCTGAAATGGCTTAGGAAAGGTGTGACTCATGCTATCTGCTGGATTTTTCCTGGCATTTTTTCCCCTGGTTTGTCAAAATATTGCACAAAAGAATGTTCATTTATAGGATTACAGACCAAAACCTACATTTAGAAATGCTGTCATAAATGCCTGCGTGCAGTCTGGCTGTCTTTCCTGCCAAGGACTGTTAATGCTTAAATTAGCCACCTGATGGTCTGGTGCCTTGTTGTTCACAAATGTCAACTGCTCGTGAAAGAAGTAACAGTTTTTTTCCATCAATTCACAGAATAACATTCTGAGTGAGCTCATAAAGCCTGCTAATTGCTGGCAGAAATTTGCATGTACTTTTCCTTTGGGTTGTTCAGTGCTCCATTGTAGGTGGCATGGCAGCACGTGGAGCTGCCACCAAGCCTGCAAATGGGACTCTCCAAACTTTGCCTTTTGGAAAGAAAGGGTGGCTGAGACAGGGGAGAAAAAAAACCAACAACTGGATCTGAGTCTTGTTTCTTGTTTCTGGTTATAATCATACATAATTATTAGGCAAGGAATTTAAATTACAGTCTTTTCCTCTATAGAGAGCTTATTCAGATAAAAGGCATATTAATTTTCTGTGTTTTTCTGCCACTGAAACATACTCACTGTTAAACATGATTTAGGTTTCTTTGGTAGTCTCTGTCTCCTCTTTGCCCTCTTCCTTCCAGCTCTGAATTCTGCAAAATACAGAACCTATATCAAAGTCCATGTGGCTTTTTAATATGTATCTTTAAATTTAGAAATAAAAAAAGTGTTTCTGATTTGAGAGGCACTATTTAAGAAATTTAATCTTCTAAAAACCTTTTTTCTTGAGTTATCAAAACCACCCAAAGTCAAGCCGTGACATGTTTCCTATAATGCAATCTAATTTCTAGAATCATGTTACTAAAAGAGCCATTTAATTTGTACTTTTCAGCAATTTTCAACTAATTCTCTATTGTAGGTTCTGGAACTGTTCCTTAGAATACATTTTCCTTCAGATATATAACTACCCCCTGAAGCTCAGACATCCTTCATCTGATGAAAAAGTGATTTTTAGAGCCGTCTACCACACTATTCTGAGAACTAATGAGTCAGTTTGGGTAGCTACAAATACCTGGAATTCCCGTAGCTCAGTAGCAGTTTATTTGACAGTAGGCAAATGGAAATATTTTTTAAGAAATAGAGGCTTTAATAGAAAGACTGAGAAAACAGAAAACCCAGAGAGAATATTGTCACTGTTGATGTGTTTGTATCAGGCACAAAGATAAGGTTTGCCTCTGCAGATCTCCAGCAGCAGAGCCTCCAGAGATGTTCTTTAAATCTCTGCCTCCTCCCAACCTGTTCCAGGTAGGCTGGTCAGGGTATTCAAAATAAGAATGTTCTTAGTACTGGATGGTTTCATAAACCCAAATTTTGATGTATTCAGAATATGGTGAGTATATATGTGTAAAAATGAGGCAGCTGATTGACATGATTGGTTTAGTGGAAAGTGTCCAGTGGAAGGGGTTGGTATGAGATGGTCTTTAAGGTCCTTTCCAATCCAAACCATTCCATGATTCAATACAGGTCATGACTTGCATCAAGTGCTTGAGTGGGCAGAGTCTCCTTGGAGATAGGAAATGACAATCCTTGGAGACTTGTCTTGTTTGGAGTGGGAATGTATTTCCCAAAGCGCCTTCTCACAAGTGAGGTAAAAGAGAAATTTTTCTTACAGGCTACTCTTTTAAAATATTTGTTTCCAAAATTCACAGAAAATAAGAAAAGTAATCTTCCAGCTTCTTCCTCTCAGAGCACCATCCCTAGGTTTGGTTTTGTCCTGCTCTATTTACACGGAGAACAAATCACCAAAAAAGGAAAAACTACCCAAGTGTGGCTCTTGCCAAAGTGTGTGAGGTACCTGGGACAGGCTGTGAGGGTTGTTGCAATACAAGGATATTTGTTTTTGCTGACTGGCAGTGAAGGAACATTTCAAGTAATTTTTTTTTTTTTTAGAAAGGGGAGAGGATTGATCAGGAAAAGACTACAATCAACTGTTCTGCATGTTACCTGCATGCGGGATAGTGAAGGATCTCACTTCCAGAAGGGAAGTGTAGATGAGGCAGCA
The DNA here is from genome assembly GCF_020740725.1 of Corvus hawaiiensis. Taxonomy (NCBI): domain Eukaryota; kingdom Metazoa; phylum Chordata; class Aves; order Passeriformes; family Corvidae; genus Corvus; species Corvus hawaiiensis. The sequence goes on along the minus strand of NC_063219.1, from coordinate 36,050,622 downwards.
TTTGAAAATGAAGACGAGGGCACAAAGAGATCTGATATTCACAGCAGGAACTTCAAACCTCATGGCTGGCACACAGTATTTGCTTTTAATAACTTGTGCTCTGAAAATCTGCTAAAAGCTCGTTATGCTGGTTAAAACCAGGCAGTGGTGAGTGCACAAGTAACTGTTTGCTTTGGACCATAATGGAATACGGCAGTTTCTTGACTAGATTCAAGAAAACATTCAAATTTTGGTTTTATGAACACAGTAGGGTAGCAAGGCTTGGCAACATGAACTAAGCATCTGATAGGAACAGGGTACATAATGGCTGTACCAAAACACAACCAGCCTGAGACTTTTGCAGTATATCTAAGCCATGTTTGAGGTTTTTGTCTAAAGCCAAATAGATTTCCAAGCTTTTTAAAGTTGTAACTGATGATAATTAGCAGAAAGCTCCTATGCTATTGTTGTAGTAATGGAGTAGTTTCTTTTTAGAGGCTACAAGAAGACTTTGTATATAAATTATATATAGAATTAGGCTTTACTAAGTTTAGTTACCCCAATGTTTGTAAGAAATGTTTATACCTTTTTTTGCTTTATGTGGGTTTGAGAAGAGATTCCCAAGACTTTGTGGAATAAGTAGTTTTCTTTCTTTTTTCTCCCTCTTTCCTGCTCTGGATTTGTGACTAAAGATGAGTTGACTAAAACACTTTTTTATTTCATTTTTTGTTGTTGGGGTCTGCTTTTATGTAACTCAGCCCTACTTTCTACACCTCTAATTATGTATAATTTAAAAATTGTATTAGAGAGGTGTGGTCTAGACATGGCTTCACAGGTACTTTGGTTTGAAGGAAGGATGGAAAAGTTTCTTGAAAAATTGGCAGCTATTGACTGTGGTTCTGTATAATTAAAAATATCCAGTCATCCTTCAGTTGGCTTGTGAAAACCCTTCTTTCTTCCCCATGAGGTGGTGGGACACCAGCACAGGTTCCCAGAGAAGCTGTGGCTGCCCCAGCCCTGGAAGTGTCCAAGGCCAGGTTGGACAGGGCTTGGAGCAACCTGGGATAGTGGAAGGTGTCCCTGCCCATGGCAGGAGGTTGGAAAAAGATGATCTCCAAGGCCCTTTCCAAACCTAGCCCTTCTGGGATTCCATACACATCGTGACTTCCACTTTCTTTCGATGTCCAAAGTGCTCTGTGAGAAACCAGCCATTTCATTATGCATTAAGAATTAATAGAAAAAGCCCCAAACTATTAAACAGAGTGTTTCCATGGAGAATCTTTTGTAGTGGTCTTTAGTTGTGCATTATTTATGTCTATTTGTTAATGTGGGGAATGAAATGGAAAAACATTTAGCATTTTACCACTGCGTTGAGCACAGTCATGTAGAAGGGGATTTACACATTGGAATTACACCTGTGCCACTTACTCACTTTAAAGCAAACAGCTCGTTGTCATTGTTATATTGTGTGGATGAAAGGGTTTGGAAACAATACAAAATTTTCCTTTTTGACAGACCACTGGGCATTTCTTACAAAATGAGCAGTTCTCTTACTTTGGGAGACATGTCAGGGAGACTTCCAGATCACCTCATGTTTTTTTCAGATTTTCTGAGGCAGAGTTGGGAAACAAGTTTCAAAGATGCTGTGTTCTTTGTGCCAGGGCGGAATGTTATTTGATGTGGTTTGCAGTTATTATATACTTCTGCTGCTCTTTTCAATGAATAAAAGAAATAATAAAATATTTAGGCACAGGTTAGCTTAAGAACATGGTTACTTTCCTTGGGGAAGCAGAAAGTAAACTGAAATTGCTCCTCTGGGTACTGTATACTTTGGTTTTCTAGTATTGCTGCTTCACAGTCTTTGTAAAGAGAAAAGGGAAATCTGCTGGGCACTATAGAGTCGAATGTCATGGGCAAAATATTCCATATTTTGAAAAATTGGCTGATAAAAGAACTATTGTAATTACATTACTGATAGGAACATTTTAGGGAAAACCAATTAAATAATTTGCACTGATTCAAAGTACTGTATAGTTTGCGGAAGACAGTTTATTTCTCAATTAGTATCTTTGGGGAGAAAAAAAAAAGGGATATGAATACAATTGCACCAATGTTCTATCCAGTGTTTTTGACCAGAGTATGAACTTTTACAGGACCAAAATCTTTTATTAGCTCCCAGCTGTATCACTGCTGTCTTCACTTCAGTCAGTTTATATAAGCTCCTCATTTTGTCTTTCATAGTGTCAAAACTTTTCATCTTGACATCTGCAACATTCCATTTTTGCTTAATATTTTTGATTTTTTAATCAAAATGAATAAACTATACTACGTCTATACTGTAAAAATGTCTATTTTTCAAGACAGCAAATAGGTCCTTATTCTACAGTCCAATATCTAGAAGTAGAAGGAAAATGAAATGACATTTCATTTGTTTCACAGCTTCCAGTGCTCTTCATGTTCTGTAGGGATATCTATTTTTGTTCCAGTGTGGTCTTTAATTTTAAATATATAAATATCTGTGTGATTGTGTATAAATACGTATATATAATGTAGCTATGCAAATCTAGTTTAAGAAACTTTATGAGAAGTTTTTTTCTGGATGTTCTTAATCATTACCTTCAACATACTGGTTTTAATTAATAATTTCTACCTACATAGTCCATTGAAAATGTGATGGCAGAAACAGATGGAGCTGCACAATACCTGACAGCAGAACAGTGGGGAACTCTCCAGGAAGGTGTGAAATAGGGACTAAAGTCTCAGCTGGAGGAGGATATGGAGCAGGATCTCCCATGGGGAATGTTCTGTCAGCAGGGTAGGCAGCAGGTAGGCAATGGGATACCTTTTTTTGTCTTTTTCCTGAAATAATCAGAGCTCATCTACACAATGAGCCTGACAGGTGAAAGGGCTGAATGTCAACTTGCTCTGATGATTCTTGACCATGAACTTGAACATTTTTGGGCCTCATTTTTTGCCCATAAGCTCTAGGATGTTGGATGTAAGCTTTTAAAGTTCTTATGTTTTGATGCCCAAGGCTTCTTCAAAAAATATTCTACAGTTTTATACCAAAAATATAAAATTAAAGTTACTTCAGCAATAACATTTGTGTTGTTCGTGTAGAACTATTCTTTGTAATAACTGAAATAATTAATCTCAGGCAGGTACAGATTCCAGACAGAAGGATAACGTTGTGCTGATATTTAAAAAGAGTCACTACTGGTCCTGGTGATTGCTGGTGTGTTAGCCTGGTATTGATCCAGAGCAAAGTAATAGTGGTTAATGCTAGGAATACTTAATAAAAATGTAAGGAATGTCATGTAATTAATGCCTAACAGCTTTGGCTGAGGGGAAATAGATCCTTCCAAGCCACCTTGGTATTGGTTTTGATGAGATTACAAGTTAATTGATAAAACAAAGATGTTGATGTCAGTCACATGCCTTGGAAAAAATATCTGTAGCATGAGATATGTCAAGAACAGCAGCAAAACAACACAGTGCTGTGGATTAACAGTAACCAAATGGTGTATCTTAAACAGTTCCGGTGTAAACAATTTTGGCACCACTGAGTAGAAAATTCAGAGATTTTTTTTTAGCCTTAATTACAGAGCTGACTGAAGAGTCTCACTGTAGTTAACCTCTCCATTGTACATTGAAGGATTATCACCAGTCTGGTGGTTGTGGTGTATTTGCGAGGTCAGTTGAGCCACTGTCCACCAAAACATTCCAAAATTGTGGACCCTGGAGCTTTGCTCAGTGAGGCCATCAAAACTTTCAGCAAAAATTTCCACATTCTGTAATATGGGTAGATATGCAACTCGTGTCACATTTCCATCTTAATAGCAAAGAAGTGGGAATTTCTAGCTAAAGACATGTTTTAAAATTCCATGCATAAACAGAAAGGGGAGTAAATTTTGGCTCTTCTGGTGCTGTGTGTAAGGTTGGGAAAATCTTTATCACACTAAGGAATCACCAACTGTCAAGAAAAAGCTATATATACCTTACTGGTATAGATATTATTTGAGAAGCCTTAAGACAGGAATGACAGTAAGTGGATTTTTGGAGGGTGAGAAGGAAAAGAAGATAGACAGAACAAGCCCCATGGCTAAGTTAAGCAAGAAAAATCCCCGATTTTATTTTTAGTAAGATAAAGCAGTCGTAGAGAACAGAGCAATATGCTATAAATGAAGAGTGCTGACAAAGCATATGTTGTTAAAATCTGAGGAAGGATAATGAAATAGGACAGAGGAGGATGAAATTGTGTCAGCATTCCATAATGCAAATGAAAAAAGGCCATTACAGTTGATCTTTCTTGAGGAAGTGGTCTACATACATTCGTTTGTTAAATCAAAAAGGAGATTAAATGCTTCAGTAAAAAAGAATTCTGAATTTTCTATTTATTTTTTTTGTTAAGTATCCTGGTAAAACTACATTGAGAGTACTAGAAGAGATGAAGTAGAATTTTGTTCTCAGTTTTGTTTTTAATTATTACTAATTTCTTGAGTTAAGTTTTGGATCAGAATTTAAAGAGGTTCTTTTTGGTAAAGGGAAAAAGCAAATCATGTAGAGAGGGATGGAGGAACTGGCATTAGGAAAATAAATGCTAATTTTAATATAGAGTCGGCTTAGAATTTCTACGTCAAATTAATTTTTGTTTTAAGGGCTAAATTTACTAAGATATGTCTCTGAAAGGATCCTAGACAATAGTCTAAGTCTAGATTTCCAGCACACCTAAAATTGCTTTTCTTCTCTGCTGCTACCTTTGTGAGCACATAAAAATGAGTAGAGTTGCCTCACTGTTCATATGGTTAGATAATAAGAGGTGTAAATCAGTGCTCAGGTGTGTGCCCCTGTGTGCAGAGCTCATCCTCAAGGCAGCTATGCTGTTGTTATATATTTTTTAAATTGCCTTATTGTTTAGTGTGCATTTCTCGATCTTCAGGGTAGTCAGGATAATAAAACAAGAACATGAGTAAACTCCAGACTAAAATTTCTGGTAAACCTGAGACTAATATTGGTTCAATGTGCCTAAATACCCGTATGCTTTACAGAGTCACAGCATATTTTTTTTTAACAGAACTCTATCCTTTGGTTCATGACCTGGTTTTGGGGCGAGAGGAAAATTGTTGAATATAATCCAAGGCAAGTTATCATTTGTGCTATGTTAGAAGTATGAGGAATGCTTTCAATCTTTCATTGGAAGCAGATTTCTGAGTTTCCAGATCTTCTCTCTTAATAGGAGATTCTTTTGAACATCAAAAACACGAAGGACCTCCTCATAAATGAGCCTCAGGCTCAATTAACTGCATCTCCAACTGGTAATGAACAAATATTTCATTGGAAGCAAAAGTATTTTTCAATTTTTTTGACATTTTTCCTTGAAGTGATATAAAAAAGTCTGGTGTAATTCACCATCAGTATGACTTAAACAGGAACACACACTCATCCTGCCTGGGCCTGGGATCCCTGCAGCCCCTGACCCAGACTGGCTAGATGAACAAAAGGAAGCCTTAATTAAATGATTACATAAATTCCCTTTGGAGAAGCTGAATAAAAGTCATTACATGTAGGATTTCCAGCTCTGAGCAGATGTGAAAGGAAATCTGGAAGCCTTATGAACTGGGAGAGAAATCCCAAATCTAAGCTATTGAAATATGATGGGTTAAGGGATGATGATTTTTGAAAGAATTGCATCCCCTTTTGAGGCACTCTTGTTTTTTCTCAGCCTTGCTCGTGTCTGGGAGGTTTGTTTGGAGTCGATTAAATACTTTGTGCCTATGACTGACAGTGTGGTTGGTGCCAAAGAGGGGAGGTGTAGGTTTGCTGCACATTGTACAAACTTGTCAGAAGGGAAGCAGGGAAACATCTGTTTCTCTGACATGACAGGGTGCTGGTGAACAGCAAATATTACATGTAGAGGTTGTTGGCTTATACAGCCAAAATATTTTGCAGGGTTCTGTCAGTTTGATGTTTTGGGTGAAGAGGGGAAGGGGAAGAAGGACTTTCCAAAATACTGTGAGAACTTTGCTGAAATCATCTAAAATGAGTGTGTTTGATCGTTCTGAACGTGGAAAGCAGAACCTTGGGCAGGGACTGTGATGGGCTTTACACTTCTCTCAAATACCATCCTAAATACCAATGTTGAAAGAAGGGGGTGCGAGTATAACTTTGAAAATAATATTTCAACCTGCCAGTTCTGGGTAACCATTCAAGACATTTACTTTTTCTCAATTTAGACCAACCATAGATTCGGAAATACTAAAATGCTACGGTAAAGTACTAGCACAGCCTTGTGAGGGTTTAATTGTTTGCCTGCGTTGGTGGTTTCTGTCTAAAAATAACTATTAAAAATGGATTTTGTACGGATCTGGTATCCTATGGCTTGTCATGATTGAAGAGTCATTTCTCCCATTTCAGGATGGAGCTCTAGAGCTCAAACTCAAACTCTGAGTCTGCATCCCATCCCACAAAAACATTCCAGAGATGCCCCTGGGGAGCACCAGTGTTATATAACATTTGACTGCCTAACAGCTGCGATTTTACAAGATCTGGTCTGCTAATAATGCTGAGAGCACAAAACCTGACATGGTTCTTCAACAACAGCACATTCTCCAGGATCTCCTGTGCCTTCCTAATGCCACCATACAGGAAGCAGAATTGCTTACTGACCAATTCAATTATTTTTCTGTAGCTGGACATGTTGCTAATGGTAATCCATTAGGATCTCCTTCTATTGCAGGCAGGTCTTTATTTATCCATGGGACTGAAACCACTTTAAATCTCTCTGGAAAAATATCTTTCTAGAGAGAAGTGAATAGTCCTCTTAAAAGATGAGGAAAACTCCCACTTTTTCCTACTTAATAAGGACTTTTTAATGGAAATAAGATGTTATGGAAGTATTGGCTCTTGTTTTGTGCTGAATAATAATGATGATGATGATAAAAATAGATTGAATCAGGCTTTTTGCATATGGTTCCTCCAGCAGCAGTTTCTGTTGTTTCCTTCATTGCTGTCACTTAGAATCTACCCATGTGCACAGTGAGCCGTGTTGGGAGCTGATCCCTCTGCAGACTGTGCTTTTCCATCAGTGGGGATGACTCTGGGTGCTGGGAGCTGATCCATCTGCAGACTGTGCTTTTCCATCAGTCAGTGGGGTAACTCTGGGTGCTGGGAGCTGATCCATCTGCAGACTGTGCTTTTCCATCAGTGGGGTAACTCTGGGTGCTGGGAGCTGATCCATCTGCAGACTGTGCTTTTCCATCAGTCAGTGGGGTAACTCTGGGTGCTGGGAGCTGATCCATCTGCAGACTGTGCTTTTCCATCAGTCAGTGGGGTAACTCTGGGTGCTGGGAGCTGATCCATCTGCAGACTGTGCTTTTCCATCAGTGGGGTAACTCTGGGTGCTGGGAGCTGTTCCATCTGCAGACTGTGCTTTTCCATCAGTCAGTGGGGTAACTCTGGGTGCTGGGAGCTGATCAATCTGCAGACTGTGCTTTTCCATCAGTGGGGTAACTCTGGGTGCTGGGAGCTGATCCATCTGCAGACTGTGCTTTTCCATCAGTGGGGTAACTCTGGGTGCTGGGAGCTGATCCATCTGCAGACTGTGCTTTTCCATCAGTGGGGTAACTCTGGGTGCTGGGAGCTGATCCATCTGCAGACTGTGCTTTTCCATCAGTGGGGTAACTCTGGGTGCTGGGAGCTGATCCATCTGCAGACTGTGCTTTTCCATCAGTGGGGTAACTCTGGGTGCTGGGAGCTGATCCATCTGCAGACTGTGCTTTTCCATCAGTCAGTGGGGTAACTCTGGGTGCTGGGAGCTGATCCATCTGCAGACTGTGCTTTTCCATCAGTCAGTGGGGTAACTCTGGGTGCTGGGAGCTGATCCATCTGCAGACTGTGCTTTTCCATCAGTGGGGATGACTCTGGGTGCTGGGAGCTGATCCCTCTGCAGACTGTGCTTTTCCATCAGTCAGTGGGGTAACTCTGGGTGCTGGGAGCTGATCCATCTGCAGACTGTGCTTTTCCATCAGTGGGGTAACTCTGGGTGCTGGGAGCTGATCCATCTGCAGACTGTGCTTTTCCATCAGTCAGTGGGGTAACTCTGGGTGCTGGGAGCTGATCCATCTGCAGACTGTGCTTTTCCATCAGTCAGTGGGGTAACTCTGGGTGCTGGGAGCTGATCCATCTGCAGACTGTGCTTTTCCATCAGTGGGGTAACTCTGGGTGCTGGGAGCTGATCCATCTGCAGACTGTGCTTTTCCATCAGTGGGGTAACTCTGGGTGCTGATCCATCTGCAGACTGTGCTTTTCCATCAGTGGGGTAACTCTGGGTGCTGATCCGTCTGCAGACTGTGCTTTTCCATCAGTGGGGATAATTTTGGGATGCTCCAGCTTTCTGGGCAGTCTTAGATCCCGCGAGTGCCAGCGTTGGCACGGAGGAGGAGGACAGCCAAGCCTGGGCTAGACGGAGAGCAGGAGCAGATATTTTAAACTGCAGTCCTAGAGTATTTTCTGAGTCCTGCGTGCCTTGAATGGCAGCAATTTAGTAATTTGCTGGGTAAGTTGTTGTTTTGGAGAAAAATACTGGATAATACTGGGCAGTGACTCAGACAGAATCTCTGCCTGTTTATTTCAGTTCTTGACCTTTGCCATGGAGTTGTCTTTCACTTTATGCAGTATAGCAAATTTCCAACCAATTTTCAGCTCTGGGTTAGCTAATAGTTCTGTGAGAACAGGTTCACACTGGATTAAATGCTGTCTCACTGTTTAAGCAACTTTTTTTTTTGAAAGCTGTGAGAATGCAACCGCAAAAAAAACCAAACAAACAAAAAAAAAAACCAAAAAAAACCCCAAAAAAACCCCAAAACCAAACAAGTTGAAAAATAAGGAAGGGGAAAAAAAGTATGATATTTGGAAATAACTTTGTCATGAACTCTTCTAATGACCTATTTCAACTAGATAACTCTTACCCAATAATAAATACGATAGTAGCTAAATCAAAGTTTAATTGGATCAGGTATGCATTAACAATAAATAAGCTTAAGGATTCAGAAGCATAAAAACTTCTAAGATGGAGAATCCAAGAGCCCAACTGATTCAATAAAGTCTTTTGGAAAGTGGCCAGTAGGGAAACATAAGGCATCCAGGGTGCAGGGAGACTTATCCAACCTTGGGATACTTCACAGGTTTTAACTGATGAGTTAAGGATGAAGAGAAAGCACTTCTGAGCTGGGATTTGTATCTGCACCGTCAGAGCTGGTTGGCAATGACAGACTTTGCCCTGACCTGTTTTTGAACACATTGACTTCCATCAAATCCTACAGCAGTGTTGTGAAACCATGACTTCAAATGGTAGTTTTACAAGATTCCGTTTAAATTTATCCTCATTTGTTTCTATGAAGCTCATGGATTAATTTTTTTTTGATGTCCTCATATGATTCACTGTTTTATATAATCTGGTTTTATTTCTGTTTCTCTATTGGTCTGAAAAATTTGGCTCTACTTGTAGCTTTTTTCCCCATTTTTATTATATATATATATATATATAGATATATATATTTTTTTCTTTTTAGAAACTTCTGCAAAGTGTATCTTTTTATTTATTCGCGTGTTTTCTTTTTCCATAGCTCTGCCTTAAGGCTTTCTTTAGGTGAGATGCCTGGGATTGCATGGAAAATTCCAGGCATGAATCATGAATTTACACAATGGCATAATGATGGTTCTGAGATATTCTTAATAGTTTTCTATTTGTGTTTTTGAGAGCTACTGAGCATTAAGCTGACACTTTTAGGGAGCTGTCTGACACAACACCAGATGTCTTGTATGAGTGGCAATGTCTTATCTAGGGTTTATTATTGCTCTAGGTAGGGTTATTTTTACTTCTGTGCTGCCATTGAGATGGATCTGCTGTTTTATCACCAGTCTGTGTTTTCTCTGCCTTTTCCATCAAACTTATGTACAAACCTTCCAGCTTGGCACATGATTTACTTAAATGTTGAATATCACAGTTCTGAGCCCTGATCCTTGGAATAACCTACACCTATTGCAGGGGGGAAAAATAATAATTCTGCCATATCCTTTTAATCATTTAGAGACTCTTTAATTCACAAGATGACCTTCACTCTTACCTCATGATGGTACAGTTATTTTAAGATATTTAGGTAAGGGACACTAGTAAAAAGGGTTATCATATGGACATAGCTTATATTAATTGTTCTTTTCCAGAAGCTTCTCTCCTTCTTAATAGGCTTGTATAAACTTGAGAGAAACTTTATTTATATTTTAATTCTATGTCTATTTTAGCTTTCTCTGTGTATCTTAATAATTATCTTATCATGTGTTTGCTAGATTTTTTTTTTGATACAATTTCCACCTGTTTTCTAAGATTGGAAGTCTCATTTTGTCTCTATACCATTATCAGTTTTATGTAAATACTAATAACCTACTAATTGCTGTAGTAATATTTCCACTACTAAGGGATGTGAGTATGATCTGTCACATGTAGGTTGTTCATTAGTCCTCAAAAAGAAAAGAAATGGAGAGAAATACTTTAATTTTATTGTAGTGCATTGCATTAATTTTACTTTGGGGGATGTTTGGATTGTGGTTATTTGTTTACCTGAAGAGGGAAAAAAAAAAAAAAAAAAAGGCTCCCTTAGCAATTTTTTTTAATCTGGATTTTTACTGAGCTCACATTATGAAAATGACTTGCCTCTGAAGAATTGTTCTATATAAATTTAGCCTTCATGATTAAATTTAGAATATAGTGAAACAGAATTTTAACTCATTTAGAAACTCTCAATCCATCTCTAAATGAAGTTTTCCATAATCAACTTATATGGGGGGAAAGAAAATTGAGAAAATTCAATATTTAACAGTTAAAATGTGACATTGTGCAGACCCCAAGACACTAGGAAGAAGAAAGTCCTGGTAGGCTTTCCTTTAAGGAACATTTCCCATTGCTGTCTTGAAGCCAATTTTCCAAACTCATTTTCACCAGTGGAGTAGCACTGTCTTTTCAATAGCAAAATTTGATGTTTTCTTAGGAAACTTACTCTGTTTAAGCTAAAAAAAAATACATGTTTTGATACACTGTCTTTCTCAAATAAATTCTCAGCAGTGAGAAATTGCAAATGAGTGTCAAATAATGATTCTCTGTCACTGAAATATGTTCTAACCCAGCAGCTCTCACAACACAAAGCGTGAATGGTGTTATGTTGTGCCAGTGTGTTTTGTTGAGTTGTTCCTGGGCAGGTGTGAGAATTAATAATCTAAACCTTTTTTCAAAAGCTCTGATTTTTCTCTTCCCCCATCTTTTTTTTTCCTATTTTAAGTTCTGCCATAAAGCTGGGAAAAAAAAAAAAATTAAAGAGATTTGGCTTTAATAATGTTTCTAACCTTCTGAATGATTAATATTTTGGTGATGACTTAGTATGAGTAAGATTATCTAGTTCTACTGAATGTAAGACTTAATAATGAGCTCAAGGTTAAATAACACTTATATAGCACCCTGCAGTGGGGGAGTTCAAATGTTATATACACATAATTAATTGTGATGTAGAAGATAACTGTTAAAACTGTGGAAGTAATATCAGGGAAATGCAAAAGTTCGCAAAATCAGTACTTTTTTGCCCCCAAGTTCTTCCTGTGAGTAGAACCAAGCAATCCTGAGTTTCAGGCCCTGTGTGAACCACTGTGCACAAATAATATATTAAAACCAAGCCACACCACATTAGAAACAGAAAAATAATTTCCTCTGCACTCCAATTTCTCTCCTGTTCACTTCAAAGTGAGTAAATGTGAGCAAAACTTTGGGGGAGGCAGACATTTTTACCCAAATGTGACTTCAGTGGCACAGTGCTGAGGTGTGTGTGTGATGCACACGTTCAAGTGCCAACAGGAGGTGAAGTTACCTCTCAAATGGTAGAATTGTGTTCTGATTTCTTCAGAACTTTATTACTGAGTAGGATTTTAATTAGTCAAAATAGAAAAAATATAAATGTACAGATCAGGGCCTGGATGTTCCTTCCCAAAACCAAAAATAATCTGAGTTACGAAATATTTTTAATTGGTTCACTTCTTTTAGTAGCTGTGGAGAGGAGAGGCAGGCACGAAAGACATTTGTCACTTGGAAGAAGAGACATGACACTGCCCAAAATGATAAAGAATCAAGTTCTACTAAAACTTTTTATTTTCCTTTATGAGAGTCAATTCCACAGAAAGCCATCTTTTACTGCTTTCCCTCAGAACAAGGTGCGAGGTGAGAAGTCACTCCGTGCCCCGTTAGTCCCCGTGACAGGGATCTGGGGATCCATCAGGCTCTGAGGGTTTCACACCTGAGCTCTGGGAACCCCTTGCTGTTCATGAACACTTGATCTGGGTTTATCCCAGCCAGGGAGCCCCGAGGGCTGTGGCACCCACGGACACTCAGCCCGAGCAGGGGGGATTTGCCTCGGGAATGTGGGAGCTCTCCTGTCCCAGCCCTCAGCTCCACGGCCAGGGAAGGTTTTCTGCACTCCGTAGTCAGCTGAGAAGCCAAACACATTCAGCTCTGGCAATTCCAAATGAGTGCAAATTAAGGTAAATTAGAAAATCATGAACTATTTAATATTCTTATTTCCACATTATTTATTCAGAAGAAATTTCTATTAACAGTGCATTGGACTCACAAGGCAATTAACTCCCTCCCCTCTCACGGATCCCTCTGCAGATAGACTGACATGCTCTGCAGAACAAAGGATTTGATCTTTGGGGAAAATAATCTTCTAGATTGTTTATTTCTTTTTTTTTTTTCTTTTTTCTTTTTTTTTTTTTTTTCTTTTTCCTCATTTGCTTATCACTGTGTTAACACATGAGGGATAACAATGAGTTACTTTGCTGCTGTCTGTGAAGACATAGATCAGGAGGATGTATTTACATCTACATCCACTTTAGAATTGTTTTCTATCACTAATGTTCAGAGCATCCAACATGATTGTCTCTTCTTCCTTCCAGTCTGTTTTGCCCTTGTCTCCCTGGGAAATAGCAGAAATAGAGTACACAGCTTGTGAATTCTACATTTACTTTGGTGCCTGATGGAGATACAAAACACAGATGATGGCTCCTCTCAAAGAGTACAAGTGAAGCTAGCTCAACTCTCAAGGATTTCATTGACAGGAAAATGCATCCTTTCTCATTTCCATGGGGTTCAGGAGTCACTTCTGAGATGGTGGATGCCTCTGTGCAAGATGGTTTGTTTTCTTCATAGCTCTAATAAATGCTGAAATGCTGAAGTAAATGCACACTTAATTATTCTAAAACATAATTTATACATTAGTTTCCATAGTAACTTGTCACTGCTGTGACATGGTTGGAGCTAGTGACATTTGTGAGTCAATTAAGCAATGATTTGCAGTGTAGTGTTTTATTTCTCAAGCAATTTTTTGTTTGTTTGTTTGTTTGTTATGGCCAGCTACATTTATAGTTAAATTGTTATACATTTCATAGTTATATACTAGATGGAAAATTAGTCAATGAGGTAACTGTATTTTAAGCATTAAAGAAGTGTAATTGAAATCTGTTTCTGCAGAAGGCTGTATTTTCAAAAATATACTACTTTGACACATGGGAATATTGTTTCTTCAGGGCTTGCTCCACTATTAAATAAAGATTTAAGTGTTTGGCTCTGAAGGAATCATCACTTTCAACCAGGGACAATTCACTGTGCCAATAAAAAGGTTGTGTACAATTTAGAAAGGACCAGAAGACAATGTTCTTGGCTCTAATTAGTTTTCTTGTTATATAAGGTAATATATTTCTCAGAAGGATATAAATGATACTAACACTTTTATTTTGACATAATAAGCCTTCTAAAGAATTACTGAGTCTAGATGAAAAATACATACAGTACTAGCAACTCCTGTTTCCCACTGTTCCTCCCACAGCCATAGCTGCATATATCTGTACCTGGAGGAAACTCAGGGATTAAAGTATGTGATATTGGTTTTGCAAACTGATTTTTTTAGTGGGGATCTTTAGTAGATTGTGGCCATCTGCAGCAGTAGAACATGCTGGAGAAGAGCTAGTTCATCCCACAGTGAGTTTGTTGGTGTTGAAGAGAAACGAAACACAAATTTTGTCTCAATTATCCAGATTTCAAATATTCCAGATCAGGTATCAGGAAGAAATTCTTTACTGTGAGGGTGGTGAGGCCCTGGCACAGGTGGCTCAGTGAAGTTTTGGCTGACCTTGGAAGTGTCCAAGGCCAGGTTGGATGGGGCTCTGAGCAACCTGGGATGGTGGAAGATGTCCCTGCCCATGGCAGGGGGTGGAATGGGATGGGCTTTAAGGTCCCTTCCAACCCAAATTATTCTGGGATGTTATTTACAGACTGATAGCTACAACCCCTCAATTACTCAAGAATGGCCTGAGAAAGGCACCACAGGTGGCTGAGGTTAGAATGCCAAATATCCATGATCTGATGTTGGAAATCTTTCTTTTTCTTATAGATACACTAGATTATCTTTTGGGATGGGATAAGAACTTGGATATATTGAAACAGTAGCTTCACACATGTTTTCTTGTTGCTATAATGCGAGTTTTTAGAACATAGGTGAGTAGTTACTCAGAGGAAATGTTTCTCATTAGTGGAAAATACAACTTTGCAGAGATAGCAGCCAGGAGTAATACGTGTGCCCCAGGGTGTAGTCCCTGATCACAGCTCCACTGCTGCACGGGATCAAACACTCTCCAGCTGGCAGTAACGGCACCAGGAGGGGTTCCCTCTGCCAGGGAGGTACAGCCAGGTGAAAAGGGTATCAAACTTCATTTCAGCTCATCAGTGAATTACTCCCTGAATCAGAGCAGAGGTATTGGAGTTGTAGGTGTGCCCAGGACACAAACAGGTGTTGCAAAGGGACAGGGTAGGAAGTGGGGATGGAGCCCAGCACGTTATCAGGAAACTTCTGGTCTCCCCTCCTGCCTGTCTCAGAAATGTTCATTGTCCATCACATCTATTGTTCTCATTCTCATTTGGTGAAAGAGGAATGAGAAATAGGTTTGTTCTATAAGGTCAGTTTGAATGCTGATGGAGAAATAAATAGAAATTTTGTTTGGAGGCAATATTCTCAGGCATTTGAATAAGGCTTGGCTTTTTCATTCCTACCCTCCACCTCCCCAGTCATCAGAAATAACTGGCCAATGGAAATTATAGAGACCGATGGACTTGCACCATCTAGAAATTCATCTGCATTTTTATATTTACCCATTCCAAGTGTTTCCAGCTACTGATGGAGACAGTAAAAGGTTGTGCATAGCATTACAAAAATCTGCTCCGAATAACAGTTGGGGTTGGGAGGGATAAAATATATGAATAAAATTGGAAAACAATAAAAGTCACATCGGTGAAGCTTCTCTAATACCTGACATGCTTTATTTTAGTAAAATTTCTTAATAGTTTTACTTCCCACAATGATCTGCACATACATATATTACAATTATTGCAGTACTAAAAAGATCATAAAAATGGTTAAAAAAGGCAAAGTATGGAAGACTACTGAAGACTGGCTGTAAATTGAAGACCGTGTGGAAACAGCAGGGGCAGATTTAGGATGAAGACTCGGAAGTTTATCAGTCACTATTGTAGTGTAGTATCTCAGTTGCTCTATCTGTAAAAGGAGGACAGTAGGAAGCGTCTTGCTTGGGTTGATCAGAACGTGGTCACGTACATAAATTGCTGTAGTTCAGCAAGTTACTGCTTGTCAAAGGAGCAGAATAAACTGCATGAATGTTCTGTCATTTTTGAGAGTAAAATGTGAAAGCTTAACCCATGTGCATCATCCTTGGGAAATGAGGTGTGTTTTGCATGCACCCAGAGTGACTGTGACGTGATAGATAAACTGTAATTTCCCTGTCATCACATGGACGTGGCCAGTGACTCGTGAGCAAAACCAGCTTTGGAGTCCACGTTTTCCAAATATCCAGGCAGCCATGGATGTTCCTGTGCCAGAGGAGAATGGGTTTTATGCATGTGCTTTTTCATGCAGTGTTAGTAATGCTGCTGTTAAAATTGCAGCTATTTATCTAAGTGACTGAAATGTTGTCAGTGTGGCCACTTGCTTGAGATGTATTATTCCTTCACTTTTCTTTTGTTAACAGTGATCCTAAATGAATCCAAATGCTTTGCTTGTATTTTGTCACTCCTAGAGAAATATTTTTGTTAACTGGTGCAATGTATTTTTCCATACTTTCGGATAGTAAATTCGTATCTGTGAGCCAGAAGTTTGGGTAGCATGTATTGAAGCACTGGAGAAAATTTCCTTTCTCCAAACCAGAGTTCCTCATTCCATCAGTAGATTACCTGTGGGATCTTCTCTGCCCTCACACAGTGGCTAACTGAAGGTGAAGGCTCTTCAAACTTCCTGGAAAGTTCTTTTCAACAGGAAGATGTGCCAGGCTTTGCTTTTTTGTGCATCCAAAATATGCCTTAGCTTGAGAAATTCGGGGTAAACACTTACCTGAACTTGGCAGATCGAGACCACAAGTAAGACACAGTGATAATTCAGGGATGTTTGTATTAACTTGGTGTCTGAGGTACAAGAGCTCGTGGTGTTCCTGCTGCTCCACTCGGCTGCAATGGCTTAGCACTCTCCTTTTCTTTTGCAGGATTCATGCCCTTGCTTCTCCCCATGGGCTCTTTGGTCCTCGTGTTCAGAGGATCCTTTGGGAGTGGCACACTTTGTATGATGGACAGACTGCAGGGTTTAGTTCTTGGCTGCAGATTCTACATTGCTGTTAGATCTTATTTTTACTGAGAAGGAGAAGGAAACGAAGGAGAAAGGATTCAATCAGAAGCTAAGCATAGCTTTAATGAGAGAGAAACAGCCAGCATGAGCTGGCACTCAGGGTGTTGTCTTCTCTTCATCCTGTGGGGGAAGGGTAGTGAGATTTTCCTCTAGTTCCTCATCATTTCTCATCCACAGTTGCAGTAATCTTAGTTCTGGGTCGAATTCTGGATTGTTCAGGTTTGGACTTCTGAAACTCTGGATTATGTTTTCATTTCAGTGAACTGCATTAATATCTGTTTCTATTACTATACAATTCTGCTATATAACTTGTCCCCATTTCTGTGTAAACAAAGTGTTCTTCAATTTATATCTGAAAGGATTATCAAAAGCATGCCTTTGGTGACTGAAAGACTTGCGTATTTTAGCCCTATTTTTAGAGATTTGTGAAATAAGTCATGTGAAATGCTGCGCTATATAACACTCAGGGATCACTGGACACCTTATAGAAGTTTCCAAAATATCTCAATTTCAGCTAATTATAGTGTTGTGAGTCTACACAGTTATCTGAAAGAAGATTTGAAACAATGAAAAGGTTTTCATTTAGCAAAGTATTTATTACACTGTGATCATTAAGATGAAAAGAATTTTAATGCATGTTTAGATTTCCACTGAGCAGCTTTGATCTGTCTGCGCTGCTAGGTCTTCATTCTTCTCCATGACATCTATACACATCAAAAACATGTAGTAGTGAAAATCTATCAATTTCCAACACATATATCTTTAGACTGCCACGTTACTGCATGGTTTTTTCACTAGGAAAAGTGGCATGTGTAATTATAGGGAAGGCACAATTACAAATTGCATGCAATTACAGCCAAACAAGTAAACAAAATAAAACTACATTCAGTGAGCTAAGGAGTAGCTGAAAGCCTTTTAATGGAGATGCCAAAGATGAGCTTTTGCAGCTCTACAATTTGCCAGTCAAATTATTGTTATTTAGGAGAACTTCCCCGCAGAAGCTCAGAGTAGAGCAAATGATTGGCAAATTGTCTTTTGAAATTGGTATATACTCTTCTGATTGGTTTTCCCCCATTATTCCTTGACAAGATCTTAATATTTTCAAAGTTGAGAACTTGAGTATTTTTTCTTTAAATCTGAACTTCCCTAATCTGCTTGTCTCATGAAATGTGACACATTCACTGAAGGGCACATCTCAGGAAATCAGTAACATTTTGAAGGTGTGTTTGTAATAAAAAAGATTTATGAGTTTTTTAAAAGATGGCACGACAGAGGATAAACACTGCACCTGCATTGTTCAGAAGTTTATCACTGAAATAAGTCCTATCTCCTGGATCTAAATCAATGGGAGAAGTAAACAAAGCTGCTGAGATAAGGTTGTGTTCTCAGTATGGATGGGTCCTATTCTAAAGAAATTTAATTCTGGTTGTAACCAACTGCTGAGGATTTCTCTGTTCTCCTGTGGACAGCGACTGGAGTTGTGGTGCAATTACAGCTGGTTAGTGCTGCAGGACACAGGTCAAACAGGTATTTTCTCTTCCTTTCTACTGTAGTAGGCAACTGCCTCCCATAGAGTCTTTTTTTTGTAGTTTTTGGTTTATTTATTTTTTCTAAGATTAAAAGCTTTTGGGAAGTTCGTATAAGAGGAAGAGCTGGCATAGGGATTCTTTAGATCCCTTTTAACAAAAAAGCATAATAAAACCAGTGTTCCTCAGCCTATCCAGACACAGTCAGATTATTTTATGATAATGTGGAATGTGTTTGGCAGCTGCATCCTCTTGACAAATAACCCTCCCTCTCCCCCAGCAGCATACTTCAAGATAATTGGCTGAAACGTTCTTAGCAAATAATTATTTGACCAATTAATGCTGTTAGTTGGCAGAGTAATGAACTGTGAATAGAGTTTTAATTCCTGTGAAATCCCACACTTTTACAAATGGAGGGAAGATGAAGAGCATCTTAAAGATGTTGAACAAATAATTTCTTTAGAAAACACTGAAAAGATGCAAAAGTTTTTTTCTTTCTGCAAAGACTTGTGGAAACCAAATGCTATTCAGATTGATGTTTGAGAGGAAAAAAAAAGCTGCAAAATGAATACTGACAGATGAAATTTTTAGAGTTTCTTCAAGACAAGGTTTTTGAATCCTTTTTGAGTTTATTCACACAGAATCATATAGTGAATGATTATGTCTAGAAGTCAAGGGCCTACCTGTGAAGAATTTTCCACGTAGCCATCAGTACATTAAATTAAATACGAGCTTCTAACTGGGCAGTAATAGTCTCATACTTGAAATATGTTCCTTAATACAAACTGAGTGGTGAAGCTACTGGCATGACATGGATTGAAAATTCTGTTGTGGAAACTAAGGGGAAAATATTAAGAAGCACCCAGGACTATAGAGAGAAAACCTGCTTGGTCATATATTAAAGAAGAAAGTAGAGAGCAGTTGAGGGGGGGGAAAAAAAAACAACAAAAAAACCCCCCAAAAACCCCCCAAAAAACGACAACAACAACAAAAACCCCACAAAAACAAACGAACAAAAAAAACCCCAAAAAAACCCCATGTCAAATCTAAGAGTAAAGGACCAAACCAGGAGTATCTGAAAAGTACTGAAGGTGAAGGAGTATTAATAAAAGCAAGAGGAACTAAACACTAAAAAAAACTAAACTAAATTTTTAGTTCAGAAGTGGAAAAAGTAGCTGGAAGCAGAGCATTTATCAGGCTGAAACAATGGCACATTCACACCATTGTGTTCTGAAGTAATTTGCCTGTAGGACAGAAAAATATCTTGTTTTGAAATCAGATGGAAATTAAAATGCAGCACTGTCTCCCAGGTTCTTTTTTTAGGAAAGCTTTTTGACAGCTACCAGTGTCAGAAAAAGCTTCCTATCTTAGTGTCTCTAACTTGAATTAAGAAAAATAAGCAAGAAGTAAGACTTTGATGAATCTCATGTCACTGTATACATGGAATAAATTTGAGTTATCTATTTGTTTGTGGATACTCTGCAGAGAAGTTTCTTAGATTTCAGTGGCATGAACTATATTTAAACTAAAAGTGGTTAAAAATATTGTGTGAGAGAGTATAGATTGAAAATCAACCTGCAGTCAAAAATATCATTAGAAAATATCACCTTGCTACTTTTACTTAGTGTCTCATTAAACAAAGGAAGTTAAAACCTTGCTAAATGAAGTTTATGGTGCACTTCTTAGGTAAATAAAAGAAGAAAAGAGATTTTCCAGTCCCCTGGAAGTTCACCAATTAAATATTAGCAGTTTTTCAAAACTAGTTCTTTCTATTCTGGTAATTTTGGATCCTTCCCTTGTGCATTCATTTAAACAGAGAGAGCTCATGTTGGAACAGTGCAAAGTTACATAGTTCCTTAAATTACTGATATTTTGTGATTATCATATAGAAGAGGTTTTATAAAGTTTGGGAGGAAGGAATGGAAGTGGGAGTGCAAAGAGGATAGAGGGGTTTTTTTGCTATTTTTACATCTCCTCTTGTTAATCTGAATAATAGTGTACAGAATCTTGCTTCAGTCTCAAACACGGGGTTGATGTTTGGCTGCTTAATCCAGTTGTGGAGCTACAGGATGAACAGCAAAGAGCCCAGGGAAGTTTGGAAGGCAATTCCTCCAGCAGTACAATCTTTTATTTTCGCCCAGTCGGTACTTGGAGACTGCAGCTTTAATTACTGCAAATAACCTTGATTTGATCTTTAGTTAAAGTAAAAATGTCATTCTATATCAGCAATTAGAGCAAAGTAAACATTACAGAAAGGTTTTTTGCTGGTCCAAGTTGCAAGAATATCCATGATTTTTTTTGTTTATTTTCTCCTTTTGCCTTTTATTTTCTCTTTGGCACAATAAGAAAATGATGCTTTTATTCACAAAATCGTGCAAAGGGAATGATATGAACACCTCTGTTACCTGATGTTCATAGCTGGTTTGATTGTGGAGAGATCAAGTCAGGGAAGGAATGTCACTGGAATTCAGGAGCTAATTGTGCAGCACCATGAGATGCATAAATAGTCAAATGGCTAGTAAGAGGTGTGTGCTGGCAAGTGCATTGCATTAATGATTAATCTGATTTTAAGTAATGACTAAATATGATCATTACAGCCAGGTAAAAGGTTCTAAATGTCTGGATTACTTTGCTCCTGGGAAATAGTCCCCCTGTCGTCAATCAAATTTTCCTACTTGAAAAGCAGCCAGAATGAGCCTCAGTTTTAATGGTGTAGGTCATCTTTACCTGCATCTATTTTATAGCCCTATAATTGCTTAGATTTCTGTGAACTTACTTGTGATTTATGTTGCTATAAATAAATAAAGAATAAATATTAACTGATACAGCTGCACAATCTCCACGTAATTACATAGATGTGAGCTGGATTAGCCTCTCAGCATCACACTTGAAAGTCTGGGAGGAAGAACATCAGGTGTTTTACAGAAAGGTTAGAGAATATTAATAGCTCCAAACAGAAGAAAAAATTCAATTATTAGTCTATTAAACAAATTACCCAGAGATGTATTGTGTGTGCTCTTAGTATGCAGTCAATTATGCATGATCTAGCAGGCATTTTTTTGCTTTTCCTCTATATTTGATTACTTGAATTTAATAATTTACATACCCTCCATCAACACACCCTTGGGAGCCCTGGTCTTATGTTTCCCAAATTAAAGCCTCATTGCTTATGTTAAATGCAGCTAAATACAGAATTCAGAAAAATGAGAAGGACCCACCAATATTGAAAACTTCTCCTGGAATTCAGGGTCTGGAATAAAAATCATGTGCAAATCTCAATTTGCACCTTGTTGGAAGATTTTCTTGAAATCAAACTTTCACATTTTTCCATTAATATTTCTGGATCATTTGTATAAATATATGCATTTCTGGAGGGAATTACAGGGTGCCATAGCACAGTAAATTTTTTATTTGGCACACGTGATGTCTTTGAAGATCATAAATGTATTAAACCATGTTGTCCTTATTTCATGTGTGAGGTTAATGTAGACAGGTTCTGTTCCATAAAGATTACAGTGCAGTTGGTTGCACCTTATGTAGTATACCTGTAGTAGCAACATTTAAAGCAAAGGCAAGTGAGCTGTGGTTTTGCAGGTGTTCAGTTCTAGTCTGTGTGTTCCACATGGATGTGAATGATTTATCCAGTAATTGTGTATGTTGCTTCAAACTGGGAATTTATCATTTTTAACTTCTTTTAAATAGTTCTGAGTAAACAGAATAATTAATCAGGCCATCACAGAGGTATTTTGTTGCTGTGTCTTCACTTGCTACTTCACTCTGGCTTTTTTGGGTATTTTTATTGTTGTTTTTTTCCCAGCTCGTGACTTTTGTCATTTGATTACATTGCTTGGTCAGATTAAAGGTTTTGCTCTCTGCCAAGTACCCAGATCAGGTGTCTCTCTACAAAAGGATGGGAAAAAAAAAATCAGTTTCAAATACAGGAGAAGTGGCTTTTGCTGAGTGACTTAGTAACAGAAAAGATTCCTTTCACTAAAACTTGGTAACATTTCATTAAAGGGTCAGCAGCATAAAAGCAGCTGTTGCTGTTTGAGATGTATCCACTGATATACTTACCAAACCCAGTTCTCTCAAAGCTTTTTTCTGTTCTAAATGTAATTACTGTTCTTCAACCTTCCTTTTCTTTCTGTTTTCTTAAAATGATTCCATGTACATTATATTGTGTCTTTTTGCTGACATTTGCCTTTCTTCTTTTTGAAGTCTCTGTCAGTGTAAAATGGTGTTTTCACATGCTTTCTTCATGCCTTACCTAATGCAGAAAGAGAAAGATCAATGCTGGGTGTGCTTCTTTATCCACTCTGTGCTCTCTCATCCTTTCATAAAGCTGCTTCTTGTGACATAAACCCAGCTAATGGGACAAGTAACCAAATATCCCACCTGTACCTGCCTGCCTCCCAGTCTGCCACCAATTAAGTGCTGTGGACAGGATTCATTCCATGGCCTCAAGACCACTGTGACATCTTGCTCTGCACTGGCGCTTTGTAGTTTGCAGGGATTAACATTTGTCTTACTCATTTTGTCTCAGATGTAGATGGCTTTTGATAAAATTGGGTTAATGAACTCAATTACAATCAAATCTCATAGTCCTGTCAGAATCTGGAATAATTTTGACTTACTAAGAAGTTTGATCAGATGCAACTTATCTATAGAGTTTGTTGGGGTTTTGTGCTTTTTTTTTTTTAAGTTTGCTTTTATTTATCTTTTGTTTGTTGGTGAAGATGCAAGTTCTTGATGAGGGAAGGGCAAGGGTTTTTTTCCTCTTTGCTGGTTTTTTTCAAGGTTGTTTTTGTATCAAGCCCCAAAACAGGGTCAATGCCTGATTGTTATGCTGGCCTAAGGAATAAATGTCAGAGCTGAGAGACTTGTTCTCCTGAGACCGTGTGTGCTCAGCAGCTCACTGAAGCTCTACCAAAGACCAGTTACAGTCAGATCTGACAACCATTTGAATCTCTGTGCATGTCAACAGCTGTCCCTGGATCAAGGGTGACAAAGAGATCTCTGGCTGTATGCAAACAGACGTCAAGTCACTCAAGCAGTCTTCCCAGTTGCTGAACACAAATAAATTATAAATCACTTTAGGTGAAGAGAAAAATTAAAAACAACCAAAACCCCTTTTGAGAAGGCACAGGGAGAGTTAGGTGAAAAGGAGCTGGAAAAGCAGCTCGTAAAGGATTAATTTCCTTCACAGCATCAGTAACTATAAAGAAATTAATATTTCCTACTTTAATTAATGCAGCTTGTTGTGACAATGCAGCCTTCAAACAAGTAGTCTGGCTTTAGAAATTTTCATCTAAGGGATGGAACTGGAGATTACAGCTTTGCCACCAAAAAAAAATGATGTGGGTTTGAAGGATGGCATGCTTGGCTGAATTGGAGACACTTACACGAATCAAAAGTGATAATCCATTTCTGTAACATGTGGTGCACTCTTGCATTCCAGGATGAACATGATCAAACTTTGCCATGCTTGAAGGATGTCTGAGATTGCCCTGACTTCTCAGCATCACCACACTGCTGGATTTTGCTCCTACCAATTTCCTGTAAAAAACAGAAGGCACAGTGCCTGCAAAATGCACAGGGGAGGGAGAAGGGGTTTAGTCACCTCCAGTTTTCTATTGGGAAACTCTTAGAAGACACAATGAGAATTGAGGTATTTGACTGCCAGCTCTGTGAGTGCACACACGTGACTGTGCTCTGGCTTTCAAACAGGCTGTGATCGGAAGAAATGCCCTTCCTTAAAAAGAACAGAGAGAGAGAGAACAGAAAAATTTCTTTTTAAGTAATTTTCAAAACTTGGAAGAAAAAACAATGCTCTTTTTTTCACAAGGTAGTTTTTCCAAATTCAGCACAGGCATAACATCAATTTCTCCTCATTGAAAACTAGTTTTCATTTCATTGAGTTGTAACGTGTTCGTGGGGGGCCAGGAGCTGGAGTCATCTGTCAAGGCTGGAGTAACTCTTGGAGCATCACTTGTTCTTGGTCTAAAATTTGCCTACCTGATAACAGCACCTGCTCTTGTGTCAGAAGTGATAGGAGGTAGAAGGTTCCAAGCCCTTATGAAAATTGATTATTTGTTTTCTTAAGTTCATTTGAGGCTGTATTTTAAAAAAAACAAACAAAAACCCCCGAACAAACAAAAAAAACCTCCAAACTTTATTAAAAGAGGATGATTTCCTGCAAGTGACAGTAAATATAGTTATGAACCAGGAAAGACTTGCAGTGTCAATAAACCAGAGCCAAAGGATGAATTAAGCAATAACAACCACATCTCTTTCTATGAGTATTTATCTGTCTGTGTCATGTGTCCAGCACAAACCAGATGGTATCTGGAATGCCGAACAATTTAAGCTACAGGTTGGAGGAGTCTCAGCTTGCCCAATAAAAACAAAGCAAAACAAAATTATTGTATTTACTGATCTTACCAAGGTGTCCTAGAGCTGCAGTAATGAGCAGTGAAGGCACTTTGGGTGTCGTGTCACAAACATGAACTGGTGCAAGGCAGAGAGTTACGTTGGTATGTTTGGAGTTACGAGATTTTGTTGGAATATATGGACTTTGGTGAACAGAAGCTGCTGAATTTTTTAGTAGTTCCTGTGCATGGGAAATACCAGTTTTGATTAAACGTTATTGAGAGAATTATGAAATCAGAAAGCATGGAATGATCCAGTGACTATTCATCAAAGATGTGGATAATTCAAGTTCATGTGTTTCTTCAGCTCCAGTTGAGATAGCTCAATTAGATTACAGCATTCTGTGGACAGTGTTCACAAAAAAACCCCAAAAACCCAAACTTCTTCCTATTATATTTCTACTTGGAAATAAAAACGTATAGTAAAACAGGTAATGATTATTAGCAACAGAAAACCTGGGAAAATTCTCAGTATAAAAGGACAAGTTAAAAAAGTCATACAACTCTATAAATGACAAAAGGGGTCATTCCAAAGTGTGCCTGCATTTAGTTATAAAAATCTCCTTTGCTTTTACTGAGCTCTGTTGGGAAAAATCTGCTTTTCTAGAAGATGAGGGAAAGATGGTAAAATGCAGAGTCTCCCTGGATTTGCTGTGGCACAGGGACTAAGAGAAGCTGATGAAGACAAAGATGCAAAAGTGTTCAAAAAAAATGAAATCTTAGCAGTAAATAGAGTTTTAGAAGTGAGATGAAATAGGTCTGAAGGAAAAAAAAAAAGGACTATTAATAGTGTGTGGTTGGTGGACTAAGAAGACTGAGCCACCATTGTGAATACACATCAAGAGGAAAATTGTATTTCGTTAACATTTAGATTTCTTTCTTCAGATATAAAAGGACATTAATTGTATAATTCACAGTTCATGTTCAGAAAAGGAAGAGATTTGCTCTGAATTAAAAGTCATGCTATGAAACAGCCGGGCAGGAGCGAAATTGGCAGTTCTGCACAATAGGCCAAGCATGAATTCCATTATCCCCATGGCACGGAAAGCAAAGCTCGCTGTACACTGCCCAAACCTGTGTAAAAGTCAAAGTGTGGAACAGGAAGGAGGATGTTCAGTACAGCAATTAATTATCAAGTAACATAATCCCCCAAAAAAGGAGCCCAGTGATGAATAAAATTCTGTGCCTGTCTTAAAACCCACTTGTTAAACCGGTTCAAATCCTGGCAGTGGGTGTACAGAGTTCCAATAATCTGATAAACTGAATTTGAAGATGTAAAACTTAAACTTTGAATAATTTGTTGAGAACAAAGGATTTTTGGGAACTCAGAATGTCTCAGACTTCATGTAGCTTAAAAAGAGGTTTCTGTTTTGAGGCACTTAAGTCTAGGACTTTTTTTTTCTCAGAAACAATGGCAGTTTTTCTAAAAGCTCACCTGGGAACTAAAGAAGTTCACTTAGACCTCTGACTGAAAATCTTTCAGGTAATAGCTGGTTGTGTCTCAACACCAGTAAATACACCAGGAAACAATGTGAGTACTGACAGGGTTTTGGAGCTTTTATGGGGCTCTACAAATCTCCCTCTTGTTTATCTTCCAACATATAAAGGTGCCTTCATGGAAGTGAATAAACGATCCTTTTATCTATTTGTAGACATACAAATGCATTCATTGAATATATAGATATGTCAGACCTTATTTTTTCAACTCATTTAAATTAGGAAAGAAGCTATTTTCCTACTCATCAATCAAAGCCTTTCAGCAAGCACTGTAGGTCTTAAAAAAAAAAAAAAAAAGGCACAAAAATGTTATAGCAGATGTAGATCTTGAGGGGGTTGGCTTTGTTTTTTTTGGGTTTTTTTTCCCATTTCTTGAATGTGTCTGTTGCCTAATTTCTTGTCTCTTGGTGGCACCTACCCACAGCAGGAGGGTTGGAACTAGATGATCTTTTTCCAACCCAAAACATTCTGTGATTTATCTCTGTCTCTGATCCTGGGTTATGCTTCAAATATTTCTTTGTCTATGCAGATATGTTTTACTAATACCATTTTTCATTTTATTTTCTCCTTGGTATCCATACTGACTGATGGATCTGTAGCTGCTCTGCAGGCAGTGTGAGGGGGAGAAACTTTGTGAACTAATATTCACATGAGCCACTGCCTGGAGCAAGGAGACTCACAACTGTTGTTTTATGAAAGTAAATGGGAAAATCTTTTCTCTTTAACTGCTAAATAAAAGCCTTGAAATTTATTTGAATACTGGCTCGTAGGCTGGGACGGTTACTCATTATTGTTCCTCTGATAAGAGAGTTTTATCTTGAAGCAAATCTGAGACAAGCAAAGTTGAGGAATAAGATTCCAAGGAACAGATCTGAAAACTAGGCAGTATATTTGCTAGGAAAAATGGGGCCAATTCTTTTATATTGTGATCTCGACTTCAATAGCTTTCTTTTAATGTATAAAATAAATGCACCAGGGTAAAGCCAGTGACTGTCAGGCAAAGGCAGGTGAATAGCAGAAAGTGAGTCAGGACTAAAGAAGTGCTTAAAAGTGGAATTTTTTTTGAATAAAAACTCAAGAAACAAAGACCACCAGGAGGCAGAGATAACAAAAATGGGAGAAAGGTCCCCTAGACAGCATATGGAATATATATATATATGTGTGTATGTGTGTGTGTGTATATATATTTTTTTTTTTTCTTTTTTTTTCTTTTTTTTTTTCCATAAAAGTATCCAAGGGACAATAGCGGAGAGAAAGGGAAACATCACCTTTCAAATATTTGTTGTAGTTAAGAGTCCCGAGACAGAGACCATTCTTCATGGTGTAGACTTCTCCTTTTTAATCATTTCTAGCATGGGGAAAAGGAAAAAGCTTCTGTGAGAAAGGGCAGGAATAAAAGATACATTTAAAATACTTCCCTCTACTCCATTGTTTACTCATACTCTTTATAATTGAGGTAGGTCAAAGATCAGGCAAAAAAAAAAAAAAGAAATTGCCTACATTATTTTTAAACTGAAACAAATTTCAATGGCATAAGAATGAAACATCACTTTTGAACCAGCAAAACGGGGATAAAAAGTTATCCCAACTACTGATCTTCTTAGAAGGACATCAGAGAAACCTCAGACAAAATGGGCTACTTGACCATCACTAAATGGACAGTAAAACCAACACAATTGATTTTGGTGTCTGTTTTTAGTCAGAGGACAAATGTAAGTTTCACATTGTTCTGACATTTTTCCTTTTTTTAAGGAAGACTAACAAGGTAAAAATGGATATTTAGGCACAACACTGCATCCCTACAGGCTTTGCTCTTGAAAATTCTGTATTTTCACAGAGCAAACCACTGCAGGGTGCTGGTGTAGCAAACGGAGAGGTCTCAAAAAGGAGGCTGTGGTGATGTACCTACCTCCATCATCTTCAGTCAAACACAAAAGGACAGTACAAACTCTTCATCTATTCCAACCTTCTTAACCTGCAATTCAGGTCTTTTCCCAGGAAATAAGAAACAATATTCAGTTTTCTCTTAGAGCAATAAGAGCCAGCATTGCTGTAGGTACAGCCTTCAAAGTCCAGGCTGATCCCAGCTGAAGGTAAAGATGAAGGGAAACTATTTATCTTGAAGTTAGTTTGTGGCAGCTGAGTTCTCACCTCTTCCATGATGCTCCTGTGTGTTGTGCAAACACCTCCCTTTCCAACTCTGTCAGGTGCTTCTGCAGAGCAGTGCTGGGAACTCAAAATGAATTTTACTCACCGAGTTCAGGAGACTTTTCCAGTCTTAGTATGGAGTTTAGTTTTCCAAATTTCATCTAGTTTCACTCCACATGCCTTGCTTGCTCTGGATCTACACCCAGAACTTTTTGAATGTGCAAGAGGTAATGAAAAGACAGAAAATTAAATATTTGCAAAATATTTTTAAAGCAAAATATCTGTGGACACCACTGACTGCTTTACTTAGGAAAGAAATAGACAACATTTATCTGTGAGAAGCTGAATGTTAAAAAAATGTGAATGTGTGGTAACTAAAATCACCTCCTGCTCTTGTGGGAGCTGCTTAAGGTTAATAGGAGTTGAGAATGGATGAAAACTAAGCAGGGCTAAGAACAGGAACACAGTTATGTTACTTTTTAGGTTTTAACCCGGAAATATACAGCACAAAGGCAAACTATGGAGATTAATAGGATAACGTTGTCAATATAGCAGGCTCTAAATTGAATCCTCTAAATATATGTGTCCTAAAAGTCCTTAGGAATGTATTCAGGTAAAATATGAATATTACAGTCTTTTCTTTCTGAGCTGCTTTCATCAGAATGAAGTGACTTTTGTGCTTCACCAAATACCAGAGCACAGCAGATAGGTTCACTAACCACAAAAGGAATTTCTTGAAACTACATTCAAGTAAATGAACTACTTCTCCTAGAACCTGTCTGTAAAGGATGTAAATAATTCTGACAGCACTCAGACTCACCCATGTGTCTTCTGTAGGTATCAAATACAGACTTTCTGTCATTATTTAATCAACCATTGTAGACTTCAAAAAAAACCAAAACCAAATCCCACCAGTACCCCAACAGTATCTGTTATGCACTGTCAGTTTCTTGGAAAATTTCTGCTTTCTATTTCAAGTGAACAATAAATGTCCCTACTCTAAAGATACCTAAATTGCAGCACTTATTCCCAGCTGCAGTGAGCCTATCCATTTTTTTAGGCACTGCTGATTCTCAGGAAGAATTACTGAATACTGAGTCACTGGTAATACTTTGGAACCGTGTCTTAAATTTTTTGTAGGCTTTTTTTTTATACATAAAATAGAAAAAGAATCAGTTTGATATCATCAGTGTCATCCCTGTCCTGGAAGGGGAGGACTCATTATAAAGCTGGAATTGAAAATACCACATTCATACCAGAAATTTCCATACCAGCATGGTCCAGGTCTGTTTGCTACAGGAAAATCAGTGGGAAGGATTCTATTTCTCTATTCAACACTTACATATTCAACAAAAATATAAATAATTGTATTTTTTAATCATCCTGAAATTACAAAGACAATGGTATGCTTTCTCTGTCTAAATCTGAAAACACTTTCTTTTTTTTTTTTACAGATCTATATAAGAACTTTAGAATATTTGCTAAATATAAGCCCAGGATTAATTTTTTTTTTTTTTTTCCCCCATATTGAACTTTACCTGTTGAGTCACAGTGTGTTAGCACAAGACAGTAAAAAACAAAATAGTTTCAGGCAGAAACTCCACTTTTATTTTGACAAAGTAGCGTGTTCTAAGGTTTTGGAATATTAGATATGAAACTAGCATAATGTATATCTTCTTTATAAACTATTTTGACACTTTCTTGGGTTTGATATTTGAAAACATTACAACTATTCACCTGGACACAGTTTTAAATCTCAACTCCTGACAGTTAAAGCCCAATATTGGAGGAAATAGTCTTAACAGCAATCATCAGTCCAGCTCAGTACACTCTGCTGCAATTATCTGGAAATCTTTCCACCACTAGTCCTATTGGGAAAGAGAGGAAATACTTTGCAATAACTGTTTCTATGCCTGCTAAAAACCAGAATCATATCCTCATTTCTATCTTCAACACACTAATTTTACCTAATAATTAGTGTATTACCATAAACGTCTAGTACAGATACATGAAAACTTTCTAAAAATAGTGTACATGTACCTTGTGTTTGTTCTATGTCCATTTGACTTGGTAAAGTTTTTACCATTTTATATAGATTTATATGGAAGAGGTCTGATTTTATTTCATCATTTCATAACAAGTTTTCTTGGTTTTTTGGTGTTGTTTTGTTTTTTTCAAGCTGATTAAGTTGTACACAGGATTTCAAAAAGAACTTGGATATATTTAAATATAGTTTTATATAAATCAAAAGGGTATTTTCTCATCTTGGAGTATAGTTTTTAAAGGTTCTTCCATGACACACAGCTCTCTGCTAGACCTTGATGAGTATCACTAAAGGCTCAATTTCTTGGTAAACACTCTCTGAAGGTCCCCATGATGGAAATGATTCCCCTAGTCAGAAATGCTGAATTTTGTGGCTTAACAGCACTATTTTATTGAGGACAGAAGAGGAGAGTCAGAAGATTGAGATCATAGAATCGCTTTTTGGTATTCTAAGTTGTAGAAAAAATGCTGCCAGATATGGTAAAAGATGAAAAGCTGAATGTGGTTTTGGTTATTGTCTTCCAGCATTTTGGGTGTTTTCATTCATTTCCCTCTGTCTCTACCAAAGTCCCCAAACTTCCGGAGTTCCTTTACTCTTGGATCCTCTGAAGTGTTCAGCTCTTCTAGGACATGGTGGAAAGCTTAAAATACTCTATGAGCAGTGAAAATGGAAATGCCCAGCTCTGAGACACTGTGCTGTTGGTGATGAGGGAGAAAACGTCTCTGTGCCTCTCCCTGGTGAGCAGAACTCAGCAGGCAAATAATACTTTTAACCCCAATGTATTCCCTGTGTATTTCACAGGCAATTACTCTTACTTCTTCAGACAGGCCAGACTTAATGTCTCTGTCCCCTTCACTTGGTGAGGATTCTGCTGCAAGCCAGGCACGGGGTCCTGCAAATTCCAGCAGTCTGGACTATTCTATTAGTCATGAAATACCAATTTTTGCTTCAAATGTTATCATACAGAATTAAACCAAAAATTACATTTTAAAGCATTTTAAATGACATTTGAGCACTCCAGCTCTCTGCAATTTGCACCTGCTGAGAGCTCCAGGAGCTGTGGGCAGGTGGGCACTGATCACGTCTCGAGGTGCTCGTGCTCAGTCTGGCTTTGAGTTCAGCAAAATCTTGTTTCAGAGGGAATGCAGCTGAATGAGCTGGAAGTTTCCCATGACTTTCATTAGCACTTGCCCGATAATGGGGGAAGATCTGCCTTGAAAGGGCTAAAATACACTGTGGTTGTGTCTGACACGGGCTCTTTGTCTGCTTCCACTGTGCTGTTATCAGGAGGCACTTTGGGTTTTGTGTAGGGAAACTGATAGAGCCAGGACTGAATCATGGTAAATAACACCTCTTCAGAATTATTCTAAGAGTACAAAAATGAGCAGGGAAGGCTGTTTAATTTTCTAGCTGGTAAACACGTGAAACTAATTTTCTCTCTGAATTGTAGTACTATACCACTACAAAGCCTTTTAGAAGTCTCTAAGAACTATTAATTTAATGCTTCCTGTAAGCAATACAGGATTCTTCTACCAGTTGTTCTAATTTTGTGCCCATCTGAGGTTTTGTTCACCTATTTTCATCACTTAGGAAGGGAAGACACATAGATGTTGTGAGAGGGAAGCTTTACTGTGATATACACACCAACATATGTTATTTTCCATTCCAAATGAAAGAAATTCCAGGTTAGTTTATAATTATGGACCAATGCTCAATCAAATAGGACCCTCAGTGTCTACACAACGCAAAGCCCTGTAATTTTTATCTTTTTGACACACTGTAAACTCCAACAAACCTGATTAAATCTTTTATAGTGTTACATTTTGTACTTAGAGCAATTAAAATTGGTTCTCATCCTTTCAGTGCATGACTAAGAAAAAACACGTTAAACACTTATTTTAATTAGACATAATTTATATGTCTGTGTACAAAATAAAAATGAGTAAGTTTATGCTTGCAAACTGCCTTGCTCGGTTTAAAAATGCATGAGAACTATTTTTAAGTTTCTGTGTTAAAATTGAATTAAACATATAAGATAAACCTTAATAAGTAATACAGATTTACTTTTTTTTTTTAAAAAAAGCTCAAATATTTAGACGGTGTTGGCCTTCAAAGCTATGTTTTCATGTGATTATAGAAGACAGCATTTTAGTGGTAAATTTTTACCCCAAAATCATAAATAAAACATGCATGTTGATACTAACATCATCTGCTGGAAAGTCTCACTGTATTGCAAATGACATGACAACTTCATGTTTTGCTGTTTAAAGTGAGGAGTTAAAGTATCAATGTATGTTTTAGTCCTTTCTTGTTTTTAAAACTGTCTTAGGTTATAAATCTCATCCAGTCCTGTGGAATTTCATGTTATTTAGGGCTTGAGAACTGATTCTGTGTTTGAATTCCAGATGTGCTGACGCAAATAGGAGCTTGGTAAATTCTTTCTCAGTTCACAGACGTTTCTGAGGTTGTGTGGAAGTGCATAAGTGTTCGTAAGATGAAGGCCTTGGGTTTCCATCAGGGTTTCCAGAGCTTCTAACTGCTATGATCCAGTAAAAATTTCTTTATATCCCCTTATTTTAATGCAGTTTCTGAGTCTAATGAAGAGCTGAGCTGGAACATGATAGAATGGCCTATATGGAGATGGAAGATGTGTAAATATGGTCACACACGCTTTTACAATGTCAAAGAGACCTGGAGTGCTGCAGAGCTTGGGGGCCATGTGGTTGTTGCATCCAACTGTTCTATTGCACAATTATGCTGCTTTATAAAGAACATTTACAAGCACTTTTCCAGTGACATTCGTACACTCTGGCTATGTAAACATCTATAACAGGAGCGTTGATGTGTTACAATATTGCTGGTATTGGGTACTTTAATTGTTTAGGTAATTAACACTTGTTTAGTTCACCTCCTGCCATTTTCTCAGAGTGAGACCCCAGTAGCAGCCACGTCTGTGCCACACAGAATGACATCGAGTCATTACAGCAGTTGACACAAGGCAGCCCTGAGATGCGTGACACTAATTAAATCAAAATCTCCAAATTAAAAATAGGTTCCTTGTAACTAATGAGGAGTGACCATCTACATGAGACAATATTCATTTTTTACTTCATTGATCGTAAATTACTGCTGTAGAGTGTTGTAGTAAATCACAAAAAAAAATCCATTTGCAAAGCTTTTTTGTCCCTGCAAGTACAAAGAATATTCATTATTTTCACTTCCTGAGAGCAAACTTTTTTTTTTTTTCCTCTTCATTGACAAATGTTTGTGAAGCCATTCTCCAAAAATAACCAGGGAATATAAAGTATACTTATAAAAATAAATAAATAAATAAAATATATAGATATATAAATATACAAATATATAAATATATAAGTATATAAATAAATATACAAATATATAAATGTATAAATATATAAATACATAAATACATAAATATATAAGTATATAAATATATAAATATAAAGCAGTGACTTTGCTTATGTTGGTACATACAAGGACCTCCCTTTATATTCTGATACATCCTAAATGCAAGAGCTTGATAAAAGTGTGGATCAGGGTTTTTTTTTTATTTTTAAGGACTATGGCAAAGAGCACAAATTCTCTCATCTCTTTGGGAAGTTTTACTGCTCAAGCTGAAGCTGTTGTCATTAAACAAGCATATAAAAATAGGAAAAGTCTTTGATGCATAAATGTATTTTGTTGGACAGTTGTGATGGAAGGTTATAATGGTGAGATTTGTTTTATTGTTGTTTTTAATCGAAAAAGCTACTGCCACACTGAGCTTTGGAAGACAAGACAGAGATTTGATTTTTATGAAAAATTCATGCCAGACGTTTTCTCTTGGAGGTTCTTCATTCTCTCTTCCAAGAACCAACCTGTTTTCTCTACGGATAAATATCTTAATCAGTGTTTTCTGACTGCAAAGAGCTTGAGGGTGTTTTTGATAGCTTGTGTGAGATGATGCTTTATATTCCATACTACTTCATATTTCAAGGCTACGTATTTCCATTTATGGAACTTTAGAATGAAAATTTTAAGGTGAAAGGATGAAATTTAGGCATGTTTAAGCAATATCAGCGGTCTAAAAACTATGCAAGACACGTTCTAATATTTATATTCACAGTTCCAGGGTAATTTTGAATGGGGAATGGGAAAGGTGAAGTACCATATTAAGATGATAGTAGGTCATATGTGCATATGAAGCAGTAGAGAGAAGAGGAGATTTTGATTTGAGAAAAATGGTAAAAATTAGAATATTTACCTTGACTTCAGTAAAGGCTGGACTTTTATAAACTGTTCTGTAGGAATGAAAATGTCTTTTCTGCATAAAGATGCAACCCTGCTGACTACATCAGTAGACATCCTGACTTCATCAAATCTATGAATGTTTAATTTTCACTGACATCAGAAAAATATGCAAGCACAAACATATTTCTCTTTTGGTCTTTAGGTCCTTGTCAGTTCCTCTATAAAGTAAAGTTAGGTGTTTGTGTTGCCCTCACTTCTAAACTTCATTTTCATTCTGGTACAGTGTGGCAGTCTTTGAGCGCTATATATTTATTGATTTATTTATTATATTTATCTTCTGACACAGAGAGAAAGAATATTGGAGCTCCCTAGGCTACCTCAGTCTCAGTTCTTCTCCACTTCTCTTTGCCATCGCTTGTTCTTTGCTTTTTCTGACACCAGACAGGTTACAGACACCCTGCAGGACAGTGGGGGTGAGGTAAGGTTTGGTGGTTTGGTGTTCCCCTTGTGGTCATGGATTTCACTGATCACCCCTAATGTTGTTTCAAGGAAAAAAAAAAAAAAAAGAAAAATCACTTAGCCATTGTATTTAATCCAGAAGTGGTTACATTTAGAGCTGTTCAGTGAGAAATTACTCCACTTTTGTAGAACTGTTACATTAGATGGAGGTTGGCTGAGGAGGGGATCTTTTCCCCCTTTGCTAGGTGAATTTTCTAGTTTGAGATAATTTAGGGATGCAAAATGTCCAACTTCATTTAGGAATATAGATGGACTTCGCTGTTAATGAGCTGATTTTACTGTTATCAGTCTGAATACCTGCATGGCTTTTATAGCTTTAGTGGCAACATTAAGCTAGGTTGAAAACCACACTTAATTCATGTCCTGATTCTGGTGGCTGCTCTTGGCCTGACCACCCCAAGAGCTGTGTTCTGGCTCCAGCCCCCTCCCAGCCTGCGCCTGCCCAAAGGGATTTTTGGATAATTATTCAGCGCTGAGCTGTTTTAGAAATATTTCCTCCACCTCTTTTTTCCTCTTCATCAGCCTTTGTGCAACCTTCAGCACAGCTTTTCCCCTGTCTCCACTGCCATCAGCTCCATTACAGGAGAAAGGATGAGTCCTGTGGCTCCATTAATTATTTACACCTGTGCAGTGAAGATGAGCAAGTGTCTGACACGCAGAAAGCAGCGAGCAGGAAACAGAGCCAGAGGGGAAGTGTCTGCTGGAGAGCCATCTCAAACGGAGCTCCTGACAGAGCCCTTATCTGGCACTGTGCAAACAGGGTTCATGGTTTGAAACTAAGTATTTAAAACGTTGAATTGCTGTGTACTATTAGCTTTAGACTGGCTTGCTGTTTGCTTTTGTGTGCTGTGTACAAATCCACACAGAGGGAAAGGGGAGTGTAGAGCATCATAAAGCCAATACCCCTGTGCTGTGTGCTGCACCTGTGAGTTCACTTGTGCACAGCACTGGTGCTAAGAGTGTCACGGGAGTACAGGAATGGGAGTTTTGTGAGCCACTGTGAGCCTTGTTAGCTTTACAGCCAGATAACCTCTTGAACTGTTTTGCCTGCTGTAGTGCACAGAACTGGGAACCGTCCTTTGGAACTGAATTCTAATGTGGATATTTTGTTTTTCTTTTTTTTTTTTTTTTTAATTATGTGTTTTTTACTGACCAAATTATATATCACAGAATCATTTAGGTTTGAAAAGCCTGCTAAGATTATTGAGTCCAGCACTACTGTGTTCACCACTAACCCATGTCCCCAGGTGTTGTATCTACATGTCTTTTGAAGATCTCCTGGGATGGTGACCCCACAACTTCCCTGGGCAGCCTGTTCCAGTGCCTGATCACTCCTTTGAGGCAGAAATTTTTCCCAGTATCCAATCTAAACCTTCCCTGATGCAACTTGAGGCCATTTCCTATTGCCCTATCACTTTGGAGAAGGGACAGACTCCATCTGGCTGTACTCTCCTGCCAGGGAGTTGCAGAGAGTTGGAAGGTCCCTCCTGAGCCTCCTTTTCCCCAGGCTGAGCCCTCCCAGCTCTGTCAGCTGCTCCTCATGGGACTTGTGCTCCAGACCCATCCCCAGCTCTGTTCCCTTCTCTGGACTCACTCCAGCCCCTCAAAGTCTGTCTTGTCCTGAGGGGCACAAAACTGAGCACAGGATTCAAGATGAGGCCTCAGCTGATCAATGCAAGTTCTTGATTGGATTTGGGAATCTTTGGCTTGGATAGCTGTTTTTCTCCTCCCTGTGCAGAGCAGAAGGAGCTGTTGACATCCCCCACGTCAAGAGCGAGGGCAGGGATGAGACACTTGTCACCAGGCGCGTGAGGGCCGTGAGTCAGCACAGATGACTGCTTGTCAGACCCTCATGACTCAAAGGATCTTTAGATTTCTGAACCTCTTCATTTTCTGTTCCGTTTCTTTTTGTTTCAGTGGTGGTTTCTACAGTCTTAAGTCCTCTCTTGGAGTCATAAGCCATGACTTCTGTGTGCTGTAGCTGTATTTGCTCATTTGCCAACTCACAAAGCTGTTGCCGTGGGGATCCTGCAACACGCATATATCAAACCAGGAGTCCCGTGGAAAGGAAATATATATGGACAGACAGATTCTTGATAGCTGTTTCAGAGATGTTTATTTCTCCAGCCGCATGGCCGGAGCTCTGCCGAGGAACTGTTCCAGTCACGGGACCAAGGGTCCTTCTGCCCGCGCAGGGAACACAAACCAACCAATGGGAACGAGGCTGAGCAGGGACAGGAAACCCCGTGTCTGTGCCCTCAGGGCCCCTCTCCCAGGGCTACACGGCAGGGGAGGAGACCCCAACACCTCACCCGTTTTATTTTAATAAAAGGAGAATGAAAACAACTGGATAAACATAACAAGAACAGTTTCAAAACAAAACAAGCCACCCTCCTGAGTCTTTAAATGTCCAAACAGATTCTCTGGAACATCTTAGGGCTGACAGAAGGGAGACAGAATTCTCTGAGCATGCTTTGTGGGGAAACTGAGGCAGGAGAGGGTTTAACTTCTTCCCTCCCCCTTTTCATCCCCCACTCGGCATTGGAAAGGGATTTTTGGGGAAACAATTGGCAAAAGCATGGTTTTGTGAGGGAAACCATGGATGAAAAAACGGATTGGGAATACACTGGGGGTAATAGGATATAGGGTAAAAGGGAAAGGTGGGATTAGGAAAGGGAAACTGTAGGGGGGGCTTACAATGGAGATACTGTCTAACATGACTACGATTTTTTGCATATATACTGCCTTTTACAGGAACACCATCAGGCCCAGTGACCTGCGATGCTTGTAACCCTTTTCTCCCTAGTACAATATTAAATTCCACCACCTCTCCATCTCCCAAGCTTGGGATGCATTTTTCAGGGTTATTCTTTTTAATAGCAGTTCTATGCACGAATATGTCTTGCTGGTTGTCACACCTTGTTATAAAACCATAATTTTGCTTAACATTATACCATTTTACTATCCCTAAGATCTTAGTTACTATGATTTTTTTCTTTTTCCGAGTGTCTGCTGTTTTCTGTCTCGCTGCGTCTTTGTTCTCTCTTTCGGTCGCTCCCGTGTTGGAATTGTCGGGGCTGCTCGTGCCTGCGCGCTCTTCCCGGGGTCGCGTTCGGGGCCGTGCGGGCCGGGCCGGGCCCCGCCGCTCAGTTCTCCGTGCGTCGCCTCCTCTGGTCGCAGCTTCGCTGCCGCTGCCGGGCGCTGCACCCACGTCTCGGCCGGGCCCCCGAGCGAGGACTCCCCCGCGCCCCGCTCCAGCGCGCGTCTCGGCTGGGCGCGGCTCCGTTCCACCGCCATCGCCGCCAGCCGCTGCCCGCGCGCCGCCCCTCTCGGTCGGGCGTTCACGGGGCTCGCTCCACCACGCGCTGCACAGGACCGGGCAGGCACCGCCGGGTCCCGCCGCTCCCCGCTCCGCCACCGACACTGCGGCTCACGTGGCTCCGCCCGCGCGCGGGAACTGCCTCGCTGCTGCTCTCAGAGCGCTCGGTGCACGTGGCCTGGGCCGCACGGTCCCTGCGCCACGCTTCCCTTCACCAGGACACAGCTGACATTGCTCAACAGTCTCGGTAACTAAATAATATTCACGAAAATATTCTTCCATCGGCATATATTTTGACTCCAATATTAACTGTGTCCAAACGGTTTTCCAAAAGCCCTTGGTAAGAATTAAATCCCAAGAAACATAGAAAAAGTTCTTAAACAACCATGCCAGGAAGTGTTTCAGTTCTTTTGAGCTTGAATCAAGCTAAAATTTACAAATCGTTGTTCAAGAATCATTTTAAGTTTAAGATAAATGTCCATATGCGGCTCTGAGAGCCAAGAGTCTTCCCACGGTTCCTCCATAGTTTAGATATGGAATAGCAAAGCAAAACCAAGAAGAGGAATCCAAAGTTTCCAGGGTTTACTCACACAAATCAGTCGCTTAGGGATCGGGGATCGTTCTGCTCACAAATCTCCACCATTTGTTGCAGTGGGGATACTGCAACACGCATATATCAAACCAGGAGTCCCGTGGAAAGGAAATATATACGGACAGACAGATTCTTGATAGCTGTTTCAGAGAGATGTTTATTTCTCCAGCCGCATGGCCGGAGCTCTGCCCAGGAACTGTTCCAGTCACGGGACCAAGGGTCCTTCTGCCCGCGCAGGGAACACAAACCAACCAATGGGAACGAGGCTGAGCAGGGGCAGGGAAACCCCGTGTCTGTGCCCTCAGGGCCCCTCTCCCAGGGCTACACGGCAGGGGAGGGACCCCAACACAAAGCCACTGGATGCCACTGGTTTTATTCTCTCTTGTGAAGTGTTATCTTGGAGACAAAATGCTGTGTCTGTGAGGACAGAGTTTTCACTTACTGTGCTGTTACCAACAGCACAAAACTTCGACTTTCCTCTTCTTTTCAGTTATCTACACCCTACTGTAAATGTTTATTATTCTCCTTCTTACATGGGCAGCTGAATACCTGATTTAATTAAAGGTGACTTCAAATTTATATTAATTATCAGTCTACATAGTTAAATCAAGCATATGGATAAAAGCAACTATGGATAAGGGGTTACTTATGCTACATAAATCCTTACTAAATATGAAATTCTTTCTTTGCAGATATATAAGATAGCACAGAGTAATGATTTTAAGTAATTTCCATACATTTATCTCAGTGTTCGAAAGTTTTGGAATTAGAAATGTGCCTCTAGTCTGGGTAAAAATCGTCTTTATAAAGCAGTTATAATACCATGAGATACCCTGTGTGTTTAGTTTACACATTAACTCGTAACTACAGAAACCAATACATAGAATTCAACCTCTTGTGAGAGTTCAAATATTGAATTTAAAAAAAAACAAACCCAAAGCCCAATACAAAACCATCTAATTTTCCCATGAAAGCAACTTCTTCATTAAGGTACAACATGTCTTGTCTTGGCAGGGTCAGAGACATTACTTCAAGATGTTGTGACTATAAGTTTTATAAAAGATAATCACTTTTGAAATCCCTTGTTATAGATAATGAACTGGGCAGAAAATAAATTTAAAACCGCAACTGTGAGAAGGCTCCTCACAATTAAAATTACATCAGATATTTTATGTTACTTTGGCTGCATGTGGCAGGTTGTTTCTTGTTGCCAAGAGCGGTATTAAAGAATAAAGTTTTAAAATCAGTTCTGCAGCCTTAAATATCATA
Source organism: Corvus hawaiiensis (assembly GCF_020740725.1). Lineage (NCBI taxonomy): Eukaryota > Metazoa > Chordata > Aves > Passeriformes > Corvidae > Corvus > Corvus hawaiiensis. The sequence continues at coordinate 36,010,272 of NC_063219.1, read as the reverse complement.
TTCCATATTCTGAGTCCACGGTAGAAATGGGGTACCAGCAGTACTTTAAAGGCAAGTTAACAGAAAAATCTTCACAATCTTCTATGTGATTTTGACAAGCCACATACTCTATTGTACTATAATGTTTTTATTTAAACACCTATTTATCCAGTGAGATTCCAAAATTTGTGTCAATTCCTCTTCTTTAAAATAAAATTGAATTCAAAAGCCATGGAATAAGGTTTTGTTCAGGATAACTGCTCACTGTGGAGAAGATTCACTCCAAAAAGACACTTTGGAGAGCAGGAAGGATCTTCAAGTCACTGATGTACAACACTACCAGGAATTTTGAAGACGTCCCAGAGTTTCGTACAATTGGTTCTTAGGGCTGAGGACAGCCCAGGATTAGAGCTGCTCAAAAAATGCTGGTCTTGAAGTAAATTGGAAGCAGTGATGTAAAAGGATGTAGCACATTTGGCTGCCTTGTCTCTTGCTTAAAATTCTAACTACTTGCCTAAGTTGTTCAAAGAAAAAGCACTTTGTAAAAACTTAGTTGAGAAAGACACAGGTGAAAAAATAAACACAGAAGGAGCAGCTTTGATGCTCTTTTTAGTAACAGTTGTCAAATAGGAGCATCAGTAATTGAGTTTCCAGTAAATGGGTGTGTATGTTTTACTGTTAATATAATAACTTCCTGTGAACCTTGAATTTGTGTTGTGCAAGTATATCTGCATTTGGAAATACCCTCCATTCATAGTTTGTAAACCTCATAAACTCTGTATGTAAAGTTGTACCTTAATTTACCTTAGCTTGGAGAGATTGCTTCTCTAAGAGAATGTTTCCTTCAGAAGAAGGAAATGTGCATCATGAAATAATGTTCATTCATAATTTTTGCTAACTAACACTAGTATATTGCTTTTGATAATGACAATAGTGGAAATAACCAGTTTGTAGATTCTTGGTTACATTCTCCAGTTTGAAATTTAGTAGAGCAGGAGCCTGAGCTGAGGCAGGCAGAGTTTTCATTAAGCACAGATTCACAGATGCCATGTGAATGGTGAAATGTCTCTGCCTTTAATACTTTCTCACAGTGCTTCTTTAGTGTGAATCAATCATGATTGATTCCTCCCCTTGTCTCCTGCTGGGGGACATCACAAGGAGTCTCTTACCTCTTCCCAACCCTTCTGACCTAAGGGCACCTTCGCTGGAGGGCCTGGAGCTGGATTCCCTGTGAACTGCACAGGGATTGCAAAAACACTGTCCAGTTTCCTTCCAGTGTGTGTGACTCAGTGTGGCCAAATCAGAAATGGCTTTCCCAGGTGATCCGACAGCCAAAGAAATCTGGATCCCAAATGAATCTCTCTCCTGTTTCCAGCCTGTCTGCCCCTGGGCACAGGCTGTTCTCTGGAGATTCAGGGAAAGCAGCAGTCATCTGTCCACCTGGCCATGGAATGTGCCCAGCCTTGGTACCCTCACCAATCCTGATCCCCACCCACTATCCCTAGGGAAGTGCCTAGTGCCCAGCCACCCTCCCCTAGGGCTGGGACAGCCCTGCCTGCAGCTCCCCCGTGGCCCTGGCTCGGCTACTGCAGCTCAGCTCTTTTCCTGTTCCTCAGCCATCTGTTCTGAGACAATTACTCACAGAGACAGTTGGATATTCTGCTGCCTGAACCGACTCTCTTGAGCTGCTCACATCCTCTTTGCCCTCCAAGCAGCATCCCAGGATGAATGTTTGGAACATCGGGATGTTGTATTACCATAATTGCAGCCAGTAATTTTGACTATTTTTCACCAACTGGCAAGGCTAGGAATTATGATATCTTTTGAAGGGAAGAAAAGACACCATCCATCTTTTATATTCTTAGCATTCTTGCACAGATGTAAAATACACGGAGATTATTTTGAAGAAGAACACTTTTAAATTCCTTTTTCCGAAGTTCACTTGATAACACTGCCAGAAGTGGCTGTCTGTTAAAGGGAGAGTGAAGAGGAGTAAACAAGATAAAAAGCTACTCTTCTTTATTTGCATTAGACATTTCAGAAAGTGCAGCAGCTGGGAAGGATTCAGTGGGAGAAGCAAGTGCTACTTCAAAGGCGTCACAACATGCAGCTTTTTTTTTTTTTTTTAATTTTTTCAATAGAGGTGGTAGAAATTGTGGGCCTTGGAACCCGCTGTCTTCTTCCACTGGTGTTGATAGTTGAGGCTTATTATCATTTAGAGTTGTTTTGTAGACAGAATAAGTCACAAAGCTTCTATAAAACAGGACTTTTTGGGACTGAAGCTCATCTTCATGATCAAGTCAAGTTGCCTTCCAAAACATCATGCTTGTAACAAGCCAAAGTACAAATGACTTTATCTTAATCACATGGATAAGGGAATGACTTCCAATCTTCTGCTTTCACAAGTGGTGCACAAAATTTCTCTCAAAACCAAAACAATTGGAGTAATACTTTCTGGAGTGTTTTTCAGTGTCCCATCCTATGTTCCCAAACAAAGAAATCTAATTAGCAAGCTCCCCTACTAAGATTTTGAGTTAGAGAATATGCTTAGAATTGCAGGATGCTTATCTCCTGAAGGAATCCTGTATTTTAAAAGCAAGTTGTCACATAGACAGGAGCATATCAGACTAGACTATTAAGGTTTAAAATGTTAATTAAGAGATTGCTTCTTGTCACTCATTAAATTTAGGATATATGTAAATATGTTTATATAGTTTAAGTCACAGATCTCAAGTTTTCTGTTTGATATCAAAGTATGAAGACCCTCTAGCAATCTAGGGTTTGTAGTAATGCAGGTACCACAGTTCCCATGCTTCACGGATTTTTTTTTTTTTTTTTAAGTGAATTTTCTCTATTTTAGAAGAAAAAACCTTTTTCACTCCTGACATTCTATCACAGATGCTTTAACACAGATACTAAGCAAGTTATTACTAGCAAGTCAGAAAATTAGTTTGGTTTTGTTACATGTAAGGTGCCTTCAAGTGCTGATGCAGCTGCAATGGGAATCAAATTAAACCTTTTGGTTTTATACAACCTACCTGACACTGAACATTGGGCTGCTTTATTTCTGTTCTTCCTTGAAAGGTCTGCAGAGTCAAACTTGTCCTGGAGGAGTGCCTGGCACTGCCAGGGGCTGTAGGCACTGTAGGGAACTTCACGTGCTTGGGGTGCTTCATGGTATGAAAAGTCCTACCTTCAGGTCACAAAAAGAGGAGTAAAATGCCCCAAACCCAAACTTTCTGATTCTCTGTTCCCTGTTACCATAGTCTTCAAATTCTAACATCTAGGATCAATGTTGATCAACTTTCAATGTTCCGTTGTTACTTTCTTTTTATATTTTACTGGAAAATACAAGGAATTTGTTTTCTTTGTGAAGTGTTTTAATCCCTTCACATTTGATTCTCCTGTATTTAACCCAGAGCATGATGAGAATAGTTTGTGTTTCACCCTGGGAGCACACAAATCGTTTGAGACAGGGTACATTCATCCCCATAAGCATTACCTTTTCACCCCTAGAGCCAGCATGCTATAGGGGTTAATCAGGAATTCCTCAAGGATGTCATTGGTGTCCCCTCTATGGGTGCAAGGTGTGGAGCTGGGAGGTCAGAGGAGGGAGCAGGGCAGTACATCCCACTTTTCTGCCCCACTGATAGGGGCTCCTGCTTTGCTTGGGGATGCCCTGTGCTGGTGGGAGTTTTCTAATTGGCACAAATTTTGTGTTAGGATTTTTACTTAATGGTCTGTGCTTAGAGGTATCACCATTACAGAAGTTGTAGATTCCCCTGGAATGGTTTGTCCTGCTGACTCCAAGAGACAAGATCTGACAAAGCTGGGATTTTCCAGCTTACTAGGGAGCTTTCAGCTGCCAGAGGTTTCTGTCCTTCCTCTTGGAGTTTGTGCCTCGAGGGAGGTGAAAGCATCTTACACTTGAGCACTGTGCATCCAAGGATAGATTTCCCTTAAGGACTGTTATAAGCTGCCATAGTTCAGCACAGACCCAAGGTTCCAACACAAGAAATCAAGGCCGTTCAAGTTGTTTTCCTAAAAAATTTCCCCCCCTTTGGTCTCTGTGTAGCTAATGATATACAATGTATAAATTACGGTTCAACATTAAAATGAGCTGAACCCTTCGGACTTCCAAATGTTCTTTGCAGTGTTAAAAGTCTCAAAGCCTTTTTAATGTGAAATTACAGGGGGAATTTTATCAGTCAGAACCCTTTCTAAGGGATAAACAAAAGAGACTCTCAAAAGTCCCTAAACTTCCTCAAAACTCCCTGAACCAAACACTTCAGGAAAAGGGGACTGAGATAAGTGATTACAGCTGGGGTGGTATCCCAAAGGGAGCAATCACAGCATCCTTATCCTCCCCCTTCCATCCTGGACTGTGCAGTTTTTGAGGCAGTCTCCTGGGCTGGAGAAACAGTTTCTCTGATCTAATGCAGCCACAAATATGTGACATTTATATGTATTTTCATAAATATCTACAATTATCTGCACAGCATAACAGTGGAAGTAAATACAGATACCTATTACTCTTGATGTGACTCTTGATAGGATATTCACAGGACAATTGAAAATCTTATGATGCTTTTTAGTGTCTGCAAAGCTTATTTCAGCAACTGTAAAACACCTGTATTTCAGGAAATAGTCCTCTGAGCCATTGTTTTCCATGTAATTGCACTAATCAGTTCTTGATGACTTTAATTCTCATAAATGCAGTGATGACAATGCCCTAAAATCTGCAAAATGGACTAATACACAGTGTTGCCCTTAGCTTTAAAAAGGAAACAAAGTGCAGAACTTTCTTTGCCTTGTTGTGGATGAAAAAATATGTGTAAGAAGTTTTCCATCTGTTCTTTAGGTCCTGAGGAAGCAGATTTCAAGTGCAGCCCGAATTTCATCAGCTGCATTGGCACCAACAAATGCATCCACTTGTCCCAGCTCTGCAATGGGGTCTACGACTGCTCCGATGGGTACGACGAAGGAGTTCATTGCAGGGGTGAGTGAAAATTGCTTTAACCTCAAATCTTCCACTGTATTTTCTGTTTTGAGTTCAAAGAGAACCAGAATTTACTCCTTGGGAATACACATAGGTACATATGTGTGTGTATATATGTAAAACAACAGAAAGCGAGCTGATAGAAGCATATTTTAATATGTGTTTCAAGTTAATTTTAGAAAGTATTTTGTGTGAACAAAAATCAAGTAAAAAATAAGCCCCCAGAGACTTTCAGAGTTTTCCTTTATTAGTTACTAGGCTTATATGATGGAAACTCTTAAATGAAAAGAAGGATGAGGAAGCTCTTCAGTGAGAAAAACTTGGGCACATACTGTTTTCCAGGATGTGTTTTTTTCCTTATAACTTCTGTTAAAAAAAATAAAAAACAAAAACCAAAAAACAAACAAAACAAAAAAAAAAAAAAAGAAAGAAAACCACTGAAAAATGTGTCAAATTTGTTATGAGCATTATTTTGCATAGAGGACTTCGTTTCAGGAGGATTTTATACAAATAATCTACTGTTTAATAGAGTAGTCACCAAATTCTGACAATGAGAAATCTTAAATAGAAGTTGGTGAAGGTCAATTATTTAATATCTCAGCTCTAGTACTCAGATGGCTGATTGAGGTCTGCCTTGGGGATAGTCATAGGGCCAAATCTTGGGTGCCTTGAGTCAGTTACTTTTAATCAGTAGATTTCCAGATGAATGATTGTTGATGATGCTCAACAGATCTCATGTTCCAAACCAGAAATTCAGAGACAGGTCCTGGGACTTCCACTGCAATCCAATATGACAATATACAATGAAAGATACAATTAATGGTAGAGTTCAGAAAGTTAAATTAGAATTTAAAATTTCATGTGGACATATTTTCAGAGCTGTCAGAGTAAAATCTGAGACCATGCCAAAAATAAGCCACATGAAAAAAAAAGAAAAAGAAAAAAATGCCATCTGGAATTAATCATTATAATACTGCTGACTTCACAAAACTACAAATAGTTATTTTTATATAACCACATGAGGATACTGGCTGTTATAAAAGACATGAAAATTCTTACTCACAGTGATAGGAATCATTTCTTTTCTCTAAGGCTCAACTGTTTTATAGTCCTTGTTCAATGAGCATTATACAAAATCCATATTTGTGTCAGCATATTGGTTTTAGCACTGGGCCCAGCATCCAGAAAAGCCCCAGAAGTCAAACTGGCCAAAGCACTATTTGGCCTATACTGAAACTTTCTGAAGTTGCAGGTGAGTGTTCTTGGGAGAACAGTATTGATTCATTAAGTTCTGTTTAAATGTATATTCTGCAATTTTTCACGTTTTTCTGTAAATTATTCTGGATGAAATGACAGAGGATTAAAAACTTCCAGTGCTGAATAATTATCATATTATAACTGTCGTATATTTTTATTGTATATCAAGTCTTTAAATGACAAGATTAATGGAAGCAGAAAATACATATATATAGATTAAAAGTAAAATCCTATGTTAGTGGAAATGAAATATTTTTGCTTTTCATATGTAGCATTGTGTGCATGTGTCCTGGACTTTGGAATGTGATAGCACATGAAATACCCAATCTTTATTCATGTCCTTTTAATTTATGCTCAAATACACCTTGTGAGATTCATATTGATTCCCACTCTTTTCTTTATTATCATACATGAATATGAAAACTGCCCAGTGGAAAAATTAATGTCTGCTTTAATAAATCACCATAAAATTTGGTAAAACATTCTAAACAAACATTTTTTTCTAGACCACACAGAACACCTACATAATGAAGTCTCACAGTACCTCCTCATCTAGTAAATTGATTTTTGTGGCAATTGCATATTTTTACTTGCTATTGAGGGCAGTACTTGAAATTATCACTGGACATATTTCTGTCAACAGAGCCAAAGAGTATAGAAAACCATAATTTTATATGATGATCCTGTAGTTTGTTGCAAACAACTGCCACTAAAGTGTCATTATGCTACATTCCTATGCATGAAATATTTGGTATTAATGCTTTATAGTTGTAATTACTGTCTCTCTCTATATATATGTATCTGTATATCAGAAAAATGTTTGGGTAACCTTTGAGTCATTCTTTACTTTCTGAGTCTTGAACATGCAAGTCATATGTTGAACTCATTTATGTGGCCAAAAGTTGCAAAGTTACCTCAGAAATCCAGCCAAATCATTAGCTTTTTCTTTCTATCACTCACAAGAGTGGCATTATGGCATTATCAATTCTGCTCTAATTAACAGTGTTCATGGGAAAGTTGTGATCGAGGAAGGCAACAGCACTTTTCAATATTCAGTTGCAAACAGCCCAGTTGGTCACAGAGCTATGGTAAAATAATCTATTGCTGGGAACACTGATAGGGCTGTGTAAATAAGTCACAGTCCAAGCACCAGGAAAATAAGTTACGGTATGAAATATGGGGGTGTCACAAGGGCAAAGCCCATTTCAGTGCACAGGTAACTCCAAAGGGGTGAAACCTTAAGAACTGATGGAGTGTAAGTATCCAGTAAGTGGAAGTATTCTAATTTCTTTCTCTAAATTTAACATTCTCACGTTAATTCATTATTAACGATCTTTTAGAGATGTATTCAGGCCTGCACCTTTCCCTGGCAAGGGGAAATGCAGTCATATCTCCAGTGTGAAATGGTAATGTATGGGGAATTTCAAGGAAATAGTAGCAAATACAATGACACTCCTGTATTATCATCTTTTATTTCAGGCACATATGCATTTTTGCTGGTGAATGTAATGCATAAATTCAGGGGAGGTTGTGGCAATATGAAATAAAGAATGTTTTATTGTGTATGGTTGTTTCACATTATGTGTTCCAATGTCCTTCAGAGGAGAAAGGGGTGTGTAATTCACTGGATTTGAACCTCAGAGCATATAATGGTGATAAGACATCTGTATTTGGTCCTTTTGGATTCCTTTTCATTTTTTGACTAATTGAGGAATGAATGCTTTAGAGAGGCTGACTAAGCAAGGAATCAAAAATAGGTATTAATCCTTCCTATAAAGCTTTTACTGGGGCTGTTCAGCTTTCTGATAACTCCGATAATTCCACCACGATCCAGCCCTGCTGAATGGGGGAGTTCATGCCCATCAGCTCCTGGGAGAGTTGATAAGGCTGAGATAAAAATTACCAGTGCCAAAACTAGAGCCAGGCTCGAGTAGTTCTAGTAGAAGACTGCTCCAGATCTGCTCTTAGCAATTAAGCTTCTTTCTTTGACACACTTCTTGAGGCTTCTTTTGAGAGCCAGGCCTTCATTTCAGCTGCATTTGCAGCCACTTTTACAGCTCAGCCGAGCGATCAGGTGAGAACTCTCCTGCCCTAGGGGAGCTGCCAGATTATTGCAAACTGAACTATTTAGCTCCAAGTCTTTCCTTCACAGGGTTCATCCCAGTATGGGGCTGGGGTTGGCTCTGGCTTTGGTCAGTTAAAGCTGGGGTTGTGTGGCTGCAGCTTTTCCCAGTCTGATTTTGAGGTATTTTGAAGATTAAAATACCTCTTCTTTTTTTTTTTTTTCCCCCTGAAAGTTTTAGGAATGGTTCAGGCACATATCCATCAGGGGTTAGTTGGACTTACCTGGCCTTGAGTATGTAAAGCATTAGATATAATTATTAAGATAATTTCTAGAAAATTAAACTCACATTCCCATGAATCTCAGTAAAGGTTTTTTTATAGGGTGTAGAGGTGAGCTGTACAGTTTTATAAATCAGTGCTTTATATATATGTATATGGCAAAAAATTGAATGTGGTGTGCCAAAATTGGGGTTTAGTCTGCCTCTGAGTTAGAGCTACAGGAAACTGAAACTTGTACAGAATATGGAGATCTCCTTTTTTAATTAACTAACTTTAGTTATTATTTAGTAGCTCCTGGAATATCTGTGCTGAAATTTTAGATATTCCAGCCAGAAAATGCTAGAAGAATACTGCAAAAAATATCAGTGCAAATAGAATCCTTCTATGTCTTCAGATTTTTGGATCTTTATTAGCTGTGATCTGAACCATAATCTCCAAAGTCTCTAATCAATAAAATATTCAAAGGCAAACTCTGGATCATTTACTATTAAAGAACTGCAGAACACACATTGAGAAATTTTGGCCAAAAGTTGTTCTGTTTTAGCAACCTACAATCAGAGTATTATTTTTCTGTTTAGGCTTTTTGAATGAATTGTCATTATAAGTTGAAGATAAATGCTGCTATTACTGAATCATGTTTTCTTCTGGTCTTTCTACAGCTGGAACACTGGGAAATTTTAAATAGTGTTTTCCAGAGGGGAAAATACAAATTTCAGAATTTTAAGGAAAATTCAGACCTTTTAAGAATGAGGCAAAGTTATAAAACTGAAAGATATGGACCTACATTTAGACTCTAATCTTGCTTTTTTGCTTTCTAATGAAAGGTGAAACAAGGTAACAAAAACCCCTAAAAAGAGTTATAAATGTTCCTCCATTTTCTCATGAGACTTTTTCTGGAAGTAATGCACACCTGCAAGAGAATTCCCTGTGAACTCATTTGATTTATTCTGACAGGCTTTAAATTACTCATCCTTTAAGGCTGTGATGTACAAAGTGTCACATGAGTTTGCTGAATCTGTGAACCCCCTGGAAATCTCCCAGAGCTCCTGATGTACCAGTGGGGCTGCTGAAACCATCCTGTAACATTTGGAATGATTCCCACTGCAACCACTCTGCATTCTGCATCAAGGTTTTCACTTGGGTTATGAGGTAGAGAAGAGAACAAAGTGTGGACATTACAATAAAACAATCAGGTGTTTTTGCTTTGGAACAGAGCTGCTAGGAAAGAGCTCTTTTTGTCTGGGTAAAGGCTGAATTTACATTGTTTGGTGTTATGATATCTCCTCATTTCACCATCCAAACATCCAATTTCTTGTATATTACTCTCTTTGCTATCTTTTTGCCTTAATAGTGCATGATGTGGCTCTTTGAAATTAGTCAAGGTCATTTAGTCTATTCTACTGTGAAGACAAAGAACTCATAGGCTTGGTGATTTAATAACTTTCCATCACAAAATCCTTTTGCAGCAAAGCAAATTAGAGGAGGCTGGTTGGGGAATGAGCAGTGGAAGACATTTGAGTGATGTGATTTCATCCTGTGTTGATGGGCTGCTGCTGAAGAGGTTTTTTAGGCTAGAATTCACAAATGGACGCTGTTGTGAAGGCATCAGCACTGTCTCTGTGGCAAATTAAGTGCAGGATTTAAATGTTTGGCCACATAAGATGATAATATGTGATAGCAGATCATTAAGTGGTGCATGGTTTGTAGAGAGTGTTGTGATCTTGTCCATTGAAGGAGCAATGCATGTTGGGTCTGCTCCCAGTCAGTATTTCCATTTCAGTTGCAGTATCCATCTTCCTGAGAGAAAATGCTGGATACTGTTCCTTACTGGCAAAATCAAGTGTTGGTCGGGTCTGGCCTCCCCGAATACAAATTTTGGTCAGGTTTTTAGCACACAAGTTTAAATACACACTCTTTCTTCAGGTCACAGAAACCATTCTTGCAATAGCAAATGCAGTGTTGGATGGTTAACCCATGGAGTTCTTCGTAATGAGAGAGAGGGGTGAAGATTATAACTCAAATATTTGAGGATTTCTGTGATGCTGTTGCCCAATAAAATGCACAAAGTGTAGCAGAGATGTTAATCTGTCGTATTTGAGACAAGATGATGGTAGTTGGGAGGGCCAGTCAGTGGTAGTTAACTGGTTCATGTACAGGGCTGCAGAAACCTGAGGAAAGCAGTACAGTCAGTGACAGAGGGGATAGGATGGAATGATCTGAGAAATCTTCAGATTTTACATCCCAGGGATTTAGGTTAAATGCTATTTAGTTGTCTGCTGTTGTTGTTGCCTGCTGTTACTGTTTTGAAGCTGCCCTCTGCTGAGAAAACAAACATTTAAATTCGTATTATGAGCATGTCCTTTTCAGTTTTACTCACTCCACTTTCTGTGGATTAATGTGTAGAGTTACCTGTTAATTTTTCCCTGTTAATAAACTAATAAGCTAAAAAAACTCCTTAGGGAGTTTATCTTATGTAAGAAATGCAACAAGCTTTTTGTATGAATAAATCACAAAGGATTTTTAGGAAGATAAATACTCTGGGCATAATCTCTCTATCAGGAATTCCTGATATATTCACATGGCAAAAACCCTGACTCTCCTAAACTCAGCCTGCAAGCAGGAATTGTAACTGCTGCCTGGCTGCCATTAGTCCAATCACAGAGTAAATCTTAACTGCATTTTCAATATACAGGCATCAGAAACAGTTTTCACCCAGGAGAGACTGGGGCCTGACACCAAATGCTTGTGAAGCACTGGTAACCTTGAGGCATAGGGAGAACGACAGCACAGGGTCTGTCTTCAGCTATCACCACCAATATTTGGGAAGATGAGATCGCATAGACATCTTAAAATCTTATTTAGAAGGAATAATGGTTTTTTTTCAGTTTCCTTTTGGCCATTTTTTATCTCTTTATTTTTTTCCTTCCAGGATATACAGAAGCTATTACATTTAGACCTATGGTGTGAGAATTTAATTACAATTTCTTGCATTAACTAATAGTAAAATTATATCCACTGAAGAAAAATACATCTGAGGCATCTGCCCATCAATAAAACATGTCATTAAATTTTCACGTCCTCTTTTTGCAGTGACATTATTTGCCTATTCATTGCTTCATTCAACAGTGTTAAAATAATTGGGCAACCTGGTGTTTGAAGTGGGAAAAAAAAATTAAGTGACAGGCATGTGTGCTGAAAAACGTGATTTTGGTCCTCCTAGAGCAATTTATAATGTCAGCCTAAATTTACAGAATGGTATCAAATTGGAGACAGAGAAGAAGAAAGAAAAGAGCAGATTCTGGGGCTAGCATCACATAATTTGTCAGAAGTGCAGTTGTCAGTTTTTTGCCCTGGGAGCCCTCAGCCAAGCTACATTATGAGAATGGTTTCAAGTTCTTCCACTCCTTGCCTGAGGGGATTTGACTTCCCAGCTCCTGATCTTCCCAAGGTGAATAAACAAATAAGGAAGCTACATCTGTTCTGTGAAGGGGGTGCTTTTGCTCCTCTGAGCTCTTTTTTCCCCTGAGCCTTAAACAGTTGAACATTTATTGCAGCAAATACTTGAAGCTCCAGGAGTGTTCATTTGCATTCTCATGGCAAAGACTGAGTTCTGGTCTCTTACTTGTTCCCACCTCAGCAATTAGCTGTGTGTTGTTAACCAAAGGGGTAAATTCTGGGAGCGGGGGTAGGAGCATTCCCACCTGGAATGCATATGCCTCTGCACAACATCCACCTGCCTGACCACCTGCACGCAGAACACAACAGATTCTGCCTTTTCACACACTGCAATGCATAGCTGAAATGAGAACTTACCATTTTTTTCTTCCAGACAAGGGCTTTACTTCCTTACCGTTCCCCACTTCTTGCGTTTTTCAATTTTAAGCTCATGGAACTGTATAATCAAAAAGCCCAAGTCGTTCTCAAACTGTGTAATATAGTTTAAAAATTAAAATTTGCCATCATTTCTGAGACTATGATAAACAAGTCAAGATGTCACCAGCAATTTTAAGTGAGATTGATACTACTCGGTGGTGTGAAGAAGTTTGCTTTGACACATTGAGAAATTACTCTTACTCTTCCACTCGGAAGCAAGAACATGCACAGAGCGTACAAAAACTGATTTTCAGAATTCATTATACCCTCTCAGATTCCAGTCATCTTTTCTCCACAAAAATCTAGGAAAGTGTAACTTAATCTTTAACTCACTGCAGTAATGCCTGTAATTTGAGTTATATGTCAAATGTACAGATTGAAATACTGTGAGATGATGCGGAATAAGTTAAAAATTGTGGGGAAAAGGGGAAAAAAGAATACCTGGAAGTGAAAACAGAAACTGGGGAAACACAGAGCCCAGTCAATAGCAAGGTTCAGTATAATCCTTCATGTGAGGGATTGTCAAGCAGACCTACTTTAAATCAGGATTCTCTGGAACTATGTGCATCAAAGAATAGGAACGTGTTCCCAGTGCATTGACTCAGATCAGAAAATAAGAGTTTTCCAGGAGACTCCATAGCCCAAAAATATTTTATCTATTGTGAAAATGGGTGTGTTGAAAGCATTGTTGCTGTGCATGGGTGATAGGATATAAGCTGTGTTCAAGAAGGAAAAAAAATACAAAATAGTTATGATGAGACCTGAGTCCTACTGGAATGAATGGCAGCATTTCCTTGGGTTTGGGCTTTGGGCTGGGCCTATCCAAACAAGGAAAAAAGTGCCTTTTTAAAAAATATCTTCTATTCAGGTTCTCTAAGCATTTACATGTGCAAAAAAAAATATTTTTTTTTAAAGAAACTCTAGGACACTGCTACATCTTGAGAACAATGAGCCATGTTTCAAGCTCGGGATGAGACCATGACCTACTCTCTGCAAATGAATGATGTTTCCTGGCATTCAGCTGTTGAAAAAGGCTGCTGTTGTTGCATTGGCTGCTGCCTGAGTGTCTCTTTGTAGGGGTGGCATACCCTGGTAGAACAAAGGCTTTGAAACCAAACTTTCTGAGGCTTCATCTAGCATCTTTCTGAAATAATTTCAGGCTATCTAGACCTTCTTTAAATCCATTAACATGTAGCAAAGTATCAAAAGTGCTGTCTGGAAGATAAGGTGTCTTGTACATGGGATGGATTATTGGAATAAAACACCACTGTCCATCTTCTCAAAGGAAGTGTTGGCCACTAGGATTAAAAACAAGGAAAAATTAGCATCAGTCCAGATTATGATTCCAAAAAAAGGTTTATCTCATGCACAGTTACACTTTTCTGACTTTTCAGCTTGGTTTTCACACTCCTGTGAGATTCCACAACAGCTGATGTCACATTCCCACAGCAAGATCAGTAAGGGAGAAGATTTCTGTGTTTTGCAATAAAAAAATCATTCATAGTAACTTAAGCCCCAAGCACATTTCTTAGCCCCACTATGCAGAAGGTCATAATCCTCACTCATTAAGAGCTAAATACGGTCTTTTAAACAAATGCCCTGTTTAATTACCAGCAGGCAATTCAGCACAATTAGTTGCTGTCTAAGGTACTTTTTATTTTCTAATGGTCTTGCATATTTCATAACCACTTTCAAAACCATGCATCAGATGGAGGACCTGCTACTTGTTTAATTGGCTTTTTCCCTCTCTTAATGATGTGCATCTCCTAGAACTTTAGCAGGGATTATTCCAGCTTACAAATAAAAAAGAAAACAATAGTTCACAATTCTGAAGTAGCAGAATTTGGTTGTCTTTTAGCAAATTGAGCTTTTTTTAATCCACTGCAAGACAATGAAGCAGAATTGCATGAAACATTTATGTGCAGGTAGCTTTTAGTTTTCTACATGAAAGATGTGAATATAATTTTACATTCTCAGACTAATGGCACACAGTGGCATCAGGAGGACAAAAAAGAATGGGAGTAAGTTCTGCTTTGCAAAACGTTACATAAGGTGAGCACAGTTACATTAAAACAAAACTGTTCAGACATTCTGAGGACTCTCATTTAAGGTACATGGTAACTAAAACCACTTCTGTGAGGCACAATTGTTCTACTTTCTGCCATGAGCTGACACTTCTAATGTATGTTAAAAAATAATCAGTGAATTACCCATAAATTTAAGTGGACACAGTTTGGGGCCCATACTTCTGTTTTGTGGTAAAAGTGAATGTCCTATGTGCAAAAAAAGCATCAAGTGAGCCCTTCAGGAAAACCTGGGAATGCATCTTGCCCTTCCCGTAGGAGCTGGATGCTTTGATTCTTAGCGAAGAGAAAAAAATCCCAAACAAGCCCAAACCAAATCTGATGTTGGCCACAGTGTCTGTTATTAAAGGATAAAGCACTGTGCTCTTCAAACTGCAATTTCTCTCTCTTGAGCTTAATGGGAAAAAAAAAGAAAAAAGCTTTAAATAGCAGTGTGGCTTTTCCTGACATGGAGTGGGCTACAGTTCAGCTGCAGGAAAATGGGGATCATGGATGGTCCGTCTCTGACTGAAAAGGTTACTGGGTCCTACACACACATGTCCTGTTTGGGTTTCCAAAGGAGAACCAGATAAAAGGCAAAAAATATGCCCTTACATGATCCTCATGAAGAATCAGCTTTTCTGCTCTTTGAAAACTTTTATTTTGAAGTCCGCTAATATGTGCCAGATTTCTTGATGTTGTCTTGAAACTGTAGCAAAGACATGAATTGTTGCAGTTCAAAAACGATTACATTTTTGGGATACAAATTTCATGTTAAATGCAGAAATTTGCAATCTCACGATTTACGTTTCTTAAAAAGTCCATTCGTTACTTGTAATAAAAAATTTGTTCTGTCAGTCCAGGCATTTTTTCCCTTCTGATGCCAAAGGTGCTGAGAGGAGCCATTTGGAAAGTGTCTCAGGTTTTCTAAGACTCACCACAGAGTGGTCAGAGAGAGTCAGAGAAGAGCCCTTGCTGTATATAAAGGATATAAGTACTCCCTATGCTACATCCCTAAGGATGTACCTAAGTCATAGCACCATCCCAGCACACAGCTGGAGAGGGAAGCTGGGCAGGATGTGAAGGCACATAGAGCTGGACAGGAATTGGGTGGTTGTGGACACCAGCTCTGAAAACATCCCTGTGCATCCTGAGAGCAGGGACCAGAGTGCTTGGAAAGGATTTATCCCTCCAGTACTGGCATATGGGAAATCAGTCTGTTGGTCCTATAGCACCGCTGTTGGTGTTCACCAAAGGACCCAGGATGCTCTTTTCAATCTATGGATTGTGAATAAAAGTAGGAATTGCTGTTGGCTTGTGTTAGCACGAGTTAGAATCATCCCCCAAGTAAAAGTAATGTGAGTGAAATACAATTCTTGTTAACGGGTGCATCTGCAGGCCTTTGCTTCTGACTTCAGCTGCAAAAGTGCTGCTCACATCAGTCTTTTTCCCCTAATGAAGGCACAGCTGTGCATTTAGGGATTGACAAAGAGTGTGATTAGGAATTCCAGACTTCCAAAATAGTTTATCTGCCTTCAGAAAGAGTTGTTGTTAGCGACTAATTCTTGGTGAAATTTGTTACTGTCTTGTGCTGAGGACATTTCTGGTGGTGAAGCACAGAAAAGCTGTGGCAGTTCAGTAAATCTTTGCATTGTCCAGAATTTATATGGTGCTTCATTTGATTTTGGGATCTGGTTAAGCAAGTGAGACTCTGTTAAATCTGAAAACATTAGTTCAAATAGAAATTAATTGGGGTTTCTTTGGTTTTGGCTGGAGGTTTCTTGCCATTTCTTGTCTCACCCCTGGTAGTGGTGTTTGCCTCAAGGAGAGGTGGACTCAGCCATCCCGTGCTGATTCTGGGCACAGAACCTACTGTGCAGTGATCTTCTTCAGCTGTAATTCATGTTCTATCCTGAATTTCTGCTCAGGAGCTCCTTCCCTGCGTGGAAGGATTATAAATGGAGACAATAGTCTGTTTGGACTGTGTAAAATATGTCCGAGGTTTCCAAGGAGCTGACAATGCTGATGTTCAGCACTGTGAGTTCTGCTGGCAGGTAGCTTGGAAATGTTGATTATGGTGCTAAACATTGCTTGTGCTCGCATCTGGATGTTAAAGAGGACATTTTTTAGGGGGAAAAATGTGGGGGGGGAAAACATAACATGATAATTGATTTTGGTCTTTTTTAATAGGTATTAGCCAAGAAATTGTGGAGTTTTTTAACGCAAACTAATCTAGATGGTGTTGAATTTTGCTGCACATAGAAGGCTAGAATATTTGTAAATTAAAAAGTCAAAGGCGAATTTTAAAAGCAACTTGACATTAGCTCTTTAGCAAAACACCACAGACTCTGCCTGTTCTAAATAAAAATACAGGTTTTGTTGTTTTCCCATGCTGATGTGTTTTTCGAAGAGAGTTGCAGAAATCTCTGCTAAATCCATGCTAAATTCATGGTGTTTACTTTAGGAAAAGTCAGACAATGTATTAGAGAATTAGAGTTTAGGATTTTGAAAAAAAATTATTTTATCCATTGTGACAAAGATTTAAAGTAATCACTGGAAATTAAGAACGAAGACAACATGATTTTTAAAACAAATAATTTAAAATATGAAGAGTCCCTACATTTGGATGAGAGGTGTCGTGAGTGATAATATCATGGGAACTCTCCTGTGCTACTAGAAAAGCACAGATAATTGATGAAATTGGGAAAACAGAACAGTTGATCAAGAACCTTCTGGATGTGGAGGGGGTGAAGGTAGTGCTGAGCTGCAGGGGACCTCTGGATCCAGGCAGGAAAACACCCAAGGGAGAAGGAGAGTACTGAGTTTCCCGAAATCACTGAGTTCAAATAGGGAATTTTCTTCCTGGGGCATCGTTATTCTTCCTGGGTATTCTCCTCTTGTTTGCTCTGGACAGATTTTCCAGAGGGCAGGAAATAACCTGGAGCTGATGGATGGTAGGGCTGGTCAGAACCTTTGAAAGCACATCTAATGTTGCCTGGAATAAACAGCCAGGCCATTGTAAAGCAGCTTGAAAATTGCTTTTACCTCAATCCATATATGCTTTTTTAAAAAACAGATGTGTGTCACCAGCTGCAGTGTAATTTACTTTTAGAATGTTGTGCTAAAACTTCTCCAGTCTCCTCAAAGAGTTATCTAAATATGGATGTTTTCAAGGAAAAGAAGATGATCAATCCAAAACACTGCAGGAGAAAGCCTTTATAACTGTTCTGAAGTTAATTAGAATTCATAGTATTAATTCACATTTCTTGTCAAAAATGCTTTAAAAAGTACATTTGTGTTTAAAATTGTGGGTGCTTGATTCCTTTAAACTTGCGAGATGTTCTAGAAAATTTGGAAAGGTCTGATTGGTCTGTGTGAAATGGAGTCCTTGGCACACGAGGCAGTTGCCTCCTGTACTGGCCATGGTATTGGCCGTAATTTTCTTATTTCCCTTCCTATTTCCCTGGGCTGGCTGCTCAAGGATTGGAAATTTTCTGTGACAGAGAAATACCTGACTTGATAGAGGGGATCTGGTGTGTAGTTTGAACTCCTGGGTACTAAGGTAATAATGATTACCTTGTAATAATTATGGCTAATCACTCTAGAGACAATTATCACACACTTAAGTGTGTGCATAAGGGAAAACCCGTGGTTGTTCCGTGGAGCTGGGATCAATGAGCCTGTAAGGTACCTTAGGATGGAATACAAACAACCTGGCTGTTCAGAACACTCAACAGGCCCTTCAGTGACAAAATACCAAGAGCAGGGAAAATGCTGCTTCCTGTGCCTCAGTGAAAAACAAAATAGTTTCCAAACCGTTTGATTGATCTGCAAAATGAAAGCAAGTTCAAGGGGGAAAACATAGCACAGACTGCACAAAAATTTTATCAGTGGTCAGCACTTCAGTAAGAAGAAGCACAAGTTAAGGAAGAGATTTTAAAAGAATGTTTTAAATGTTTGCTTTTTCTCCTTGCTATAGCAGTTTGTGTAATAAGAATCAATGGCTATTTGCCTTTTAAGTCCCTGTAATCTCTTGGTGGAATGAAAATTTGAGAGTATGTTTCCCTGGCACAGTCAAATGCTTTGTGGATTTATATCGATGAAGATCTGTAGGCTGTTTGCAGTGGTGATATGTGCTTTTAATCCATCCATCTTTCAACGGTGACAAAAAGCGGCTGTTCTCATTTTAATCATAAAGTTAACTTCAAAAATGAGATGTCAGTAAGAAAAAGAAAGTGATTTTCATCTTTTAATATCACTACAGACCCATTTTTTATTGATAGGTGCCAGAAAAGGTTGCAATCATTCCTCATGGCTTTAAAGCAATGAGGACTTTACTCTGAGCACATTAAATCTGCACCAGTGGCTTTAAGAAAGCGTGGCTCTTGTTCCTCACAGCCAGGAAATGATCAAGTCCATAAGTACAGGATTTAGGTATTTTAATCATTGCCAGGAGTACCCAAATCTATTAATCATTTTGTTGTTGTTTGACTAATGTTCTGTCATTTGGCTTGGTTTGCCAACACATTCATTTGTTGCTTGTTTTTTTGTCATTGAGTTATAATTTCATTACTCTCTGACCTTCTTTGTCCTCTGCTCGTGCAATTGCAGTGTAAGGGTGGTTGATGCCATTTGGATAGAATAAAGAAACAATCCAAACTTTTGTTTTCCAGTGAAGCTGCATGGGGCATAAATCCCAGTTAGGTTCAGCTGATTTTCTGCTGTGGTTGCAGCCGTGACTGCTGGCAAAGAACCAAACACAATGAGACAGTCCAACCTGGAGGGTGCCTGGGTAGGCAAGGAGCATGGTGAGCTGGACATCTCCATCAAAACTTCACATAAACTGCAGGCTGAGGACTGTTGAAATTGTAGTCTGGATTGTTTTAAAACTGATAAGCCAGATATGTTGAAAATATGCATTTTTTAAAAATTTCTATTATTGCCTCAGAAGTTTTTCACAGCAAAATGAATTGGCTTCTGTTTAACTGCAAAATATCTGCAATACCTTTCCTCTTCTAATTGGTGCTATAGATAGAAAATTCAAGGTTACTTTTATTTGAGAGCACTTCAAAACAAATACTATAGAATAGGGTGAGGGGGAACTTTTTATGCCCTACATGGGGAAAAGCTGATGTAACATTTTGAAAACAGGAATTTAATGCGCTTCAAAGTGTTTGAATTCCAATATTCTGAATAGTTCATGGTTACTCTGGTGCACTGATATAATTTTCCCCCACTATTCATATTTTGCACTACTGTGAAGCCAGACATACTCCAAAGTCTGCCTCAGAGGCTTCCACTTCAGCCAGACATTAAATATCCTGAGCATTCATATATTGTCATGTGTATCTAAACTCAGACCAAACTACTCAATCTTTCTACCCACAACTAATATTACGATAATGACAATTAGTAAGATAATGGATCTAACACTTGTGTGATAAACTTTTCTTTGGCATAATGGAACTGTGTAGTAAAAAAGAAAGAATGAAATATCAAAACCATTCACCTCTGAGGGATTTTGTATCATTTTTATTGGACTCACAGGAGTGATGAGGAGATGAGAGAGACTGTCTTTCCCTGCCCTGATAGCCTCCAAGATAACACATCTTTATGATTACAGAACTCACCTGTTCACCAAGGTTAATAGTGGTTTTAAACAGTGGCTTCTCTTTGGTGTGTGTCCTGTACTCCAGCAGTATAACAAGCTGTTAATAAATGGTTCTGCCTGCTAGCTCTGTCTGGGCTTAAAGGCTTAAACAGAACCTCCATCCCCAACAGGAACAGGGAGTTTGTGCCTCTCTTACAGTGTGTTCTCACTAATGGCCAGGGCACTGACTCCATGCCTTAAAACCTCCCACAGCTCCTCACCTTAGATTTGGATTCAGCTCTGGGCCTCTCATGGAGGATGATCATTATCGTTGTTACTTAACTGCCTTCTCCATCTGTGCATCAAGTGCGGGGAGATCCTCCCAAACAAAAACAAATCTGGTGGCTGCGTGGAAATTTCAAGCAGCTGTGGCCTACATAGATAGGGTTTTGTGTGTGCTGCTGCTGAGTGCTCTGCAAAATACACCATCACTGAGCCCATCTCCCGGGCTCAGGGTGCAGTGGGAATGGGATCTGTTAAAGAGAAAATTAACTGCACCATGAAAGAAGAATATTTGCTTTCAGCTGCTCTTCTTTTATCTTCTTTCCAGGCCTTGTTTTTGCTTTATCTCACTCATGTTGTGGCAGAAGTATGAATGCTGATGTGCTAATGTAGATCCCAAAGTATGGAGTCTAGGAACACTTCACTTATTCATACAGTGGCAGCTTGAGTCTGATTCAGTGCATGTTACACAGTTTGGTTCCTAAAAGGGGTGTACAGGGTGTTCTGTACAGCATGGAGGGCAGTTTGGTACCTTGTATCAATGGCCTTGGTTGTTGAAAGGGCACCAAGATGTGCCTGTTCCTCAATGGCAGTGGGCTAAAGGAGAGATGCTAAATGTGAGATGCCAGGTGGGTGAGGGGAAATGGAGAGGGGTGGTCATGCCAGAGGCCTTGGAGTATCCAAGAGCTGGGCCTGGCGCTGCTCTGCCTCCCTCACAAGGACTCTGAGTGTGTCCAAAACAGAACTAGAGCTCCATGGCTCAGGTTAGGGTAGCACTTGGTTCCTCTGGTGTTTTATCCCAAAGTCCAGGTGTGCTGCTTTCATTATCTTGACAATAAAGGCCTTGTTCTGCAAGACCTACACAGACTGAACTTTCTTTAGCTGCCCTATTTTACTTTATACTGAGTTAACCACTATTAGAGGCACCGAGGCTGCTATAACAAATTCCCTGCCTTCCGTCCTGGACATGGATACATTTCAGTTTGAGGATGGCTCTTGGATAGCTCGGAATTACTTTATGATCCTTTTGCATGGAAGATTATTACTGTTCAGCACTGACCTGAATATTTTTCTTATGCGTTAATACAACTGCTTGGCACTTTGAAGCAGAATCGAGGAATAAAAGCGTAACCTCCCACACCAAGGAGCTGTAGTATGAAGTGGTTTTAAGAAACAGTTGTGAAATCCTAATGTCCTGCTCATACCTTTTGATGTTTGGGAGGCTGATAGATCGCTCCTGTGCCCAGCCATAGGATTTGTGTGGCATGGGAGCTGCTGTTCTGCTCCTGGCAGGCCTTGGCACACATAGGAGGGAGGAGGGCTCAGCACAGAGGACTCTCAGGTTGCTGCACCTTCCCTTCAATGATTTCTGAGCAGTCTCTTCTGTCCTCATGCTTTTTTCCCAAAGCACATTT
This sequence comes from Corvus hawaiiensis, assembly GCF_020740725.1. Taxonomy (NCBI): domain Eukaryota; kingdom Metazoa; phylum Chordata; class Aves; order Passeriformes; family Corvidae; genus Corvus; species Corvus hawaiiensis. Next base: position 35,988,471 of record NC_063219.1, on the reverse strand, counting down.
AAATCTTATGCATGGAAATCAAATAGAAAAGAAATTACTTTCATTATGTTGGTTTTATTTGTTTTCTGACTTAGTCTAATGCTCAGGATTATTCTAGCCAAAATAAATTACACATTAGAAGCAGTGCAACAAAGGTATGTATAGTTTAAATGGAAAGAAGTTGATATCAGCAAAAGTGCATAAATATGAGAGAAGCCCAACTGTGCATATTAGGGAGACAATAAATGAAAGTAGGCCATTTTTACACAGTTTTTAAACAAAATTGTTATTCATTACTGCACTGTCGGTGCTTTTGTCCCTTCTGCATTTTCTACCTACTCTTTGGTATTGATTTGGGGAAGAATCATAATAATATTCCGCAAAAGAGGGATTTGTAGCTTGTGATAGCAATTCAAATGCTTACCTAAGGAAACTGCACCCTTCTAGAGTCCAACTACCCCAGCCCAGAGGTGGAAACAGACCGTCTTGATCTTGCACCCCATTGAGGTGTGTAGTAAAGGTAGTGGAGAGCAGCCAAGGCATCAAAAACAGCCACCATCCACTCTGCTGTTGTATTTCCTGACTTTTTTATTCTTTTTTTTTTACAGCAATGCTCACAAATTATCAAATGTATTGTAAACATCAGCGCATTATTGCCGTGGATAAGCTGTACTGAAAAATCTATATTTCATGGAGCCTAAGTTGTGCTGAATATCCAGAGATATTCAGTAGCTACTTCAGCCCTTCCTGCTGGGTTTTTTTATGTACTTCAGGGAAGTCATTTGGGATGCTTGAGTCACCAAAATTTAAGGTGACATGACAACCCATAAAAGCATTTCAGTCTCCCAGCGACACTTAGGCGCGCCGTAAGAAAAGCAGTTAAACAGCTGAGAATCTCCGTGTTGATTTTGTCAATCTTCCTTACTGTTTGCTTCCATAAAAAGAACTCCACAATTCCATATTTCGCACTCTTTGCCCCTGAATGACCAACACAGTTGTGCTGTTGGCTGTGGAGCAGTGGAACCAGCAGGAAGCTGCCGTCTGTCCTGAGCAGGAGGGGTGACCTTGGGGGTGACCCCTCCAGCACAAAGGAGAGAACAAATGGAGAATGTGCTGCTCTAATATTCCACGCTGCACAAAATTAGAATCTGTTTTAATGACGTTCCATTTTCTTTGTGACCACCCCAACACTTACTCCTCATAGCAGATATACTTCCTTTAAGGCCGAGCTGCAGGGTCTTTTCTGTTACAAGTTCTGACAGTTTTTACTACAAAGCCAGAACTCTAGAAGGGAAGTCACACCTGCTGCAGTTTTCCTTCTATGTGTAAAATTTTGCAATCTGCTACTCATGCTAAGGGAAACTCCTGGGAGCAAGGGCACAGGATTGAAGTGCACTATCAAGAGGACTCCTTGGAACATGCCCGTGTTCTTGAACAGAGAACTATTCTGTTACCAGAGTATCTGTGCTGGGTTTGTTTTATAAAAAGAGGAGGTTTTTCCAGTCCATGACCTCTAGTCTTGAGCTGGACATGATCCAGGGGTTGCTTTCACACTTCCAGGCAGTGCCTACTGGGTACCAACTGTCCAGACATTCTGATCTGGAGTTTCTTGGCCATCCTGCCAAACCATGCTTCTTCACGAGGCAAAACACCTTGTAAAACATTGTGGTTTGTGTTTTCCAGTTGGTTGCAAAGCAGATTTACCTACTTAGATCGCAAGCAAATGCCAGTCTATCTCTTGACCATCCATTTGATGTGTTTCATGTCCTGTTCAGAAGTGACATGCTTTAGCCAGGAATTCATGCATGTTCAGAAGTAAATCTTATACATGGAACTGGTTTTAAGAGGAGGTTTTAGGTTTTTTCCACAGCACTGCCCAGCACCACTTAGGCAAGATTTCTGGCCATGATAATCAATTTCTGACAGTGGAAGCTGACAAGAGCCAGCAATAGCAGTAAATTAATGTAAGGGAGGCAGCAAATATGTATTTAACATAGATTTCATATTAAAAATCAGACTGAGTTTATGCACTTTGGTTGTGGATCAAAGGCTGAGACACGTACCATAATCTTCATTTAAATTCTATCTTCATTCCTGTTGGTGTGTAATGAATAAATACTACACAGGACAGTAAGCAAAAATTAAATATCCTACATAAAAATGTTCCATTTTAACTTCTCGGGTTTTTGATTAGGGGTTTTTTTTTTCGGTTTGTTGTTGTTATTTTTTGGTTTGTATGTGAGGCTTTTTTGTGTATTTTTTTTCCCATAAATGACGTTTACAGGTGTATAAACTAAATTTAGTTCATTTCCCCAACTTTAACAGATGTTACACTTCTGACAAGTATTCTCCCGTCAAAAATTTGTGCATTTTAGTTATTTTAATGTCATTTAACTTATTAGGAATTCAAACAAACAAATAATACAGACATCTCCTTTGAATTAATATATTAAAATATAATTCTGTTTTCCTTCCTTTCCCATGGCTTTATAGCTTAGCCATGCATTCATTAAAAGAAATTATGCACAAGAAGACTCCATGGGATAAAAATGAAATCTGTATCGATCTCAGTTACTTCTAAATTTTATCAGAATTTAAATTAAAATTCTAGGAAATTAGTGTAAGTCAGTGTATTTCAGTGAGATTATGATAGTTGGAGATTTATTCCATGATCTCTATTTATTACTGTAATATTGAGTTGATTTTATTTGCCACTTTTCTTTACATTCTTGACAGAGTTCCAAAAGTAGTGGACTAACTGTTGAAGCAAATATAAATTTAAGATGAAGGAAATACACTTTTTTTCCTAAAGCACATCTGCATTTAATATGAAAAGGGACAGCAGGTTCACAATGCTGAAGGTATTAAGCTAATGTTATTTATTTACTAATTGTATAGTCTAGAGATGTCGACAGTGCACACGGTCATGTTAATGTTCTGATGGTGCTTTTTGAGATCTCAAAAAGGGTTTCTGCTTTATGTTAGAATGGTTTTGAGACTCTCAGTTTTTCTTCTCAACAAAGCAACAGAAAGTAGAGATACCCTAAAATACCCAAATGCTGAATGGATCATTCTCTCTGGTGCCACCACTGGTTGGCATGAGATGACAGCCAGACCACAGTTTCAAGTTAAACTGAAGGGGTGTCAGACAATATTTTTATTTCAATTTTACGGATGAAGAGGAAAACCAAAAGAGTTTTAGCGATTTTTCATGAAGTCTGCTGCTTCACCAGGAAATAAACTGAAATTTCAAAGCACCTAAAGCATGTAGCTATAGGTCCTCTCTGTATTATTACGGCACTGCAAAAGTAGTGTATTTGCTGACTTCTATTCAATTGGTGCCAATGAAATTAATCACTGGGTTAATTCTAACCCCAGATTTGCTGACTCGCCCAAACTATGCTGTCATATATTATTACAGCAATTTATACAGGATGACAGTTTTATACTCCTGAGGTTGAAATTTTAAAAATGCAATATTATTTATATGAACGTGTTAAGTGACAAGAGAATTCATGAAATATAAAAGCATGGGCTGAAATTCCTCTGAGCTTTCCCTGCCTAAGTGACCAGCTAGTGAGATTTTATGTGTCATTTCAGCCAGTTAGACAACTTGTCTCCGTAAATCTCCTCAGCATCCAGCCAGGTGATAAAATTTGTGTCAGACACGATGGTGCTGTTTATCATTTCATGTGCAAGTTTGTACACATTCCCACTCCTCCGCACTGCTATTAGATCTAAGTAGACAAGTATGATCGATGTATCCTGTGCAGGAGCACTGATCAATATGTCTTCCTTTGCTGGAAAATAAAAATTTCAGGTTAACAAGTTGATGGAATTCCACTGATCTTCATTGTGGGGTAGATTGTGAGTTTCCCAAGAGGACAGAGTAATATTCAGAGATTATCAGTATGGTTTTCCCTGTTGGATAAAGTATTAATTAATATAAAGCATTGCCAAAAAGTTTCTGTCAAAGTGCGTTCTTCTGTTATTACAAAAGATTCCATGAACACTCCAGAAAAATTATTTGGATTTGTAAATATGGAAAAAACCAGAAGGAAGTCTTTGTTAAGGAATAGGAGAACTCTCCCAATCTCCGCTTCCCACGGTAGATGACATTTTCCCATTCTTGACACTTGGTAAGAAATAGCAAAATTCTGAATTGTTTCCAAATTAAAAAAAAAAAGAAGAGAGTGCTGCATATCCAGAGCTTTATGCTCTCCTTGTAATTAGTATATTTTACACTACATATGTTGGTCTTGGAAACAAAGAAGACAGGAGCATCCCCCATGGGCAGTTGCCTCTCATCGGAGAAGTTAAACCAGGGGTCTCAGGAGATCACTCTTTCTCTGTTATTGATTCTAGTTAGACAAATCAAGATGAACAGAAAACTTCTTAATTTATTCTTAGAGATTTGCCTCGAGTGTCCCAAAAGCGACACGATAGCATTTTCTTTAAGACAAAAGCATTGCTCATCTAAAAAATAAAATAAATCTTTATCAGTTGAATCTTGGAATGTTTAACAGTGCCGTCTGGTGACCTCTGCCATAACGACAGCGGTGTTGCTTGGAGCATCCTGCTTTTGAGGGTCTGCACAAACACCTGCGTGTTCCCAAACTCTGCTTAGGGGCAACCTGAGACATTTCGTATTTCTGTTTGTCTTCCTTTACTCTGCAGCTTCCAAAACTGAGCTAAGTTGATTCATGCAGTCTTACTTTTGTCTTGATAATAACACATTGGAATAATATCCATGTGATATTTTATGGTTGTACATCTACCCGTAGGAAGAGACGTGCGATTATATCTGGGTAACCAGACACTGGCACAATTAATAGTCCCTTTTTGAAAGATTCCTGTGAACTTGCATCATCTAAAGGCAAATCCCTTAAATCAGTGGTGAGGACTCCATTTACAGTGAGGGACCTTAACTGTGACAGTTTCCCTTCTTTTCTTATCCAAATTGATTTTTAATATTATTGTTGACTGTAAAACTCTTAAACTTGCAGTGCCATCTCCCCCCAGTGAAAAGATAGACGTAATTTATATTCTTAATCTTTCCATGTTTTGTGCATTGACATTTGAAACATTGCGGAGCAGGGACTCTCTAACAATGAGTTGTGGGGATCTCAATTTCGATCTCTGGAGACTACTTGCGGTAAAACAAGCTGCTAGAACTATTTTTAAAAATTTTATTTAAAAAATAAATTTGCATTCAAATTTAAATTTTGAAAAGGTTTTAGGAAAAGCAATAACTTAAAATGTTATCAAATGTTGTTTTTTCTTCATGGCTACAAAATTGGTGCAAGAATACTCCCTGCAGAACAGGGAGGAAGAAAATTAAGTTGTTTATACAGTTTGGATGTTTGCCCTAAAGCATCTTCTAAGCACAATGCAAGGAAGCTGTTCATTGACTACAGGGGTGGTGGGAATACCTTTCTCTGACAAACATGGAACACCTGCTGAACTCTGAGACTCCCAGCATCCATTTGTACCCACATGAAATAGATACAGGGAAATGAGCAGAAATAGAAAAGCCAGAAACAGCTTAAAACTGCTACACCTGTCTTCTGCCCCATAAAGATGCACTTGCCCTGTGCTGTTAACCTCATTAGGGGAACAGTGAGAAATAGAAAGCCAGGTCCAAGCAATGGGAAATGTTTGTGTCCATGCAAACCAGTTTTATCACATCTCTTCCCGTGATAATATTCCTTCATTTCCTTAGGTCAATTGACTCATCGCTAAGTAACGATTGCACATCCTGATCACTCCTTTCTTCATCACACATTACTCCAAACTCAACTTTGGCAAGCCATTCCTTTTCTGAGCATCAGATGAGGTGTGTTATTCAGAGATTGTGGCAGCGTTTGTTTGCATCTGCACTTGGCTGCTGCCCTGCAAAGTGCTTTGTGTGAAAACATCGTGTTCCTGTGCACGCAGAGAAATGCCGTGTGTGCCTGAGGTTTGTAAAGCTCTAAAGCATTGTAGGGATACATCTGCCGTGTTGATCTGAATTAAAAAAAAACAAAAAAACAAAAAAACAAAAAACCCCAACAAAATACATTTTTTCCTGTTAAACAAAGATTGGTAACAGACTAGGACTCAATGAATGGTTTTGGTGGTTTTTAATTAAAATTTCAGGGTTTACTGAGTAATAGGAAAGTGATGGTGAATTTTAATCACATTTTCAGAACATATTATCCTGAGATGCAGAGACTTTTGGGGCAAGATTCCCTTCTTTAACTAAAATGTTTAAATTATTTCATCAGGAAGCATAAGACACTCTTTCAAACTCTGTCTGCTTGGGTCAAGATGAACTTCTCCCTGAATTTCTTCACACAGTTTACTAAACAATCGTTCTGGGAGGTAGTTTTGAGTAAACAGCCCAACCTCCTTTGGCACTGATTTATCCTGAAAATACTTAAATATGAGATTGCCTTTAGTGAGAAACTGGAGCCTAGGTTTGTATCTCTGGAGGATGAGTACTGGGTCCTAGAGAACTTACCTTTTAACTTTTAGGTAAGACATATATTTGACTTGTTAAAGTAGAAAATCCTAGTCAAGACTTGTCCTGGTGAGGTGTAATTCCAAGTCAGGCAAGTGGGATCTCTGCTTTCATCTTCCACGAAATTGATATCAATCAAAGTAGTTGGGGAATGAAATATTAGTCATCCCAATCTGTTTTGATAATAAATGTCTAAATTTGTCCTGAAGTGTTATTGACTAACTTTATTAAAAATGTCCACAATGTAAATAAAATACTTTGTAAAACTGGGGGGAAATGAGTGTAGGGCAACAAGTTCTATTGAACAAGGATCATGGAGTTATGTGGTTTTAGGAATAATGGAGCAAGCTAAGACTCCTCATCCTCAAAAATGATTGTCCATGTTGAAGTATGTAGCTGTAGAAGCATGAGTGAGAGGGATAGGGAATGTTGCTGTTTGTCTTTTCTATGACAAAATTCACAGGGCATACGTCAAAGCTGATGGGTGACAGTTTTCAGACCAATCAGTACAAGTATTTCTTCAACACATTGGATAAGGAGCCTATAAAATTCCTCACCAGAGAATGTTGTAAATGTGGGAGTTTTAATGGGCAAGGACAAACTGGGTGTGAAGAATGGGAGGAGAATTCTCTGAGGGTTATGGGATATACAGCAAATATGGAAAAATCACTGACATGAATAGATTTAGAGTATGAGTGGCTGCTAAGGGGAGGTGTTGCTCACATGCCCTGTTCTTGGTCTTCCATGGACTTCAGACAGGGTCACTGTCAGCAACCGAGCCAGATCCACCACTGGCCAAACGCCTTATTAATTCTGAACTAGAAAACCGCTGGAAAAAAGGTGGTTCTGCCAAAAATAAATAAATCAATACCTGAGAATACACATTTTTGGCTGTACCCAGACATTTTTATAATTCCTTTGTTTTCAGTTTGCTCAGGGGATTTGGTGAAGAAAATAAAATTAACATTACATAGTCACAGTTGCTTCATTTAAATGTATGTACAGGCTTATGGGTTTCACATGCAGATTTGTATTCATGAATAAATAAGGCATATTGTTCAGAAGAAAGATACATAATTTGAGATGTTTCCTTTCAAGAGTGGTCACATCTAGGCCTTATCTGAGCTACTGTAATTCTGCTTGCTTTGGGTTTCTTTTTCTTTTTTTTTTTTTTTAGTATCATATGTTATTATCATGCTGATTTTATCCTTGGATTAGCAATGAATTACACTCGTGGAAAGAAAATAGGCTGTACCACGTATCAATCCTAAACCCCAGAGTGAAGAGGTTCCTCAGCTTTGAAACCACAAGGCGATGCAGCAGGGGCAGAGTTTGATCCGTAGCAGGAGGAGCAATTATCTGTGTCCTGGAGGATCCTTCAACCTGCACTAACACCGATGCCTTGTTTTGTACACAGGTCATGAATGCTCTAATGACCACAATTCATGTTGCCATTTAGAGACCAGGAGAGCACGCTGTGCTCCCCCTTGCTCTTACAAGACTCGCTGACACAAACAATCAGGTCAAAATCACAGGGTATATGAAGTTGCTTTTATCATATCGCCTCAGCTAACAAGGCAACAATTAAATGTGTGTAAGCATTTCCATTATACATACAAGCTTGGCATTTTAAATCTGAGCTGTTAAAGATTCCAGTAGATGAAACACAGTGTTTGCTAGCTGATTAGAACATATAAAAAATGAAAAAAAGAAGTGTCTATTACAATAAAATGCTTCATGCTGGTCAAGCTTTCTTTTAAATGAGATGATGGCAAATTTTAAATGTGCTAGGACATGTGATCAGTGTTTTTAAATGGTGACACACTGCTTTATGTTGTGCAGTAAGTTGCATTCAAACACAAAAGCAAACCTGGGGAATCAGTCAGCTCAAGCTAAGCCAGGGAGGAGTAGCCATGTCCCGTGCACATGGTTTCCCTACTGAGTTGCTCTTCAAGGGTGTGAAGGAGAGTGTGAAGGGCAGGGAGCTCCCTGTGTACCTTTCAAGGGTCACTCTGCTCCCAGGGTGAGGATGGCGTTACTTGCACACAGATGTGTGATCTCAGCGTGCTCGGGCGATGTGGTTTAGGACCAGCTGAGGCAGGCTCATGTATCTGTGGGATGTCCAGTGCCACCCCTGCAGCTCCCTCTGGTTGTCCCAACATTCTGATATTAGGAAGCTCCTAGATATGAATCCAACATGATACTCACTAGTAGTTTGTACATCAATTTATGTCTTGCTCTCTTTTTTTGTTTTTTTCTGTATTGCCTTCAACAACTGTGTTATTTACAAAATTAGTGCTTACCTTCATGGTTGTTTCAGATTTTCTCATTATAATATTGTTATCCCAACTTGGAGCACTGAGACCATAATTTTAGCAATTCCACATTCTTCCTTCTTACTCATTCAAGCAGGAGCCCATCTCTGCTGAGCGTGTAGCTGTATTAATTACTGAGGGGATTACGTGGGACTCTTGCTAACAAGCTAAAAACAACACATACTAAAGAGGTCTGTGAGCTGGTCATCATAAAGTGTCTTTTCCATGCAGTAGCATTTATGTAAATGTAAAAAAAAAACCAGCCTTGGGAAGCTTTGATAAAGTATAATGCAAAACACTAATTGGTGAATGCATCAAGGGTAGAACCAGGAGGGACTTCAGTGGATAAAGATATTGATGACAGATGGGTTTTCTGAGGGAAGTCAGTGACTAAAAGGGTGCCTCCAGACAATGTGGTTTTCTTCTCTGCACTCTGTTTCTAAGGAGAACAATGCAATGACATGCTAAAGTTTGCTAATGACTTTAAGTAGTTGGGAGAAGCCAGTTTTAAGGAAATTATAATGTTCCAAATTACACAGCGAGATTAAGGGGATAAACAGAGATGTAATCAAGATACAGGATAAATTAATTTTGAAAATAAAATGGGAATGGAGCTATAGCAAGGATATAAAGTCATCCTGTAAATATCTGCATTCTGTAGCATCAAGTTGGTGGGCCTGAGCAATTAGCTGGCTTCTCTCTCCTTCCCCATGCTCCTTTAGGAATAGAACAATCCCGCATATTTAAAACACTGAGACAGAGAGGCCAAAGACTGAGATCTTGACATTGTTTCTGCAGCTCTGAGATGTTTGCTCTAAAAGTGTTTCCTTGATCCAAGTGTTAGCTTCTTTGTGCTTTTAAGCTACTGGTGAAGCATTTCAGCTTCAGCTTGAGAATCAACCCAGGCTGAGGATCAACCCCAGCTCAGGCACTGACTGGAAATGATGGTGCAGGAGCTGAGTCATCAGTGCTAAAGAATCTAAATAAAAATAAAAACTCTGTGTCAAAGCAGAAGCCTGGGAGGAACAGAGGTCACAGACTGTTTTTTTTTTCCTATAAGCTGTTTATTTATTCTGTGGATGACTGCAGGAAATACAGACTCAGATTTTTTTTAAGCATTAGGAAAAATGGCAAAGAATGCACAGTTTATAGTACACAGAGAGTTGAAGAGAGCTCTACTAAGTTAGTTTTGTTCCTTTTTATTAAAATATATGTATGCCATTTATTTTCCTAGAAAGGAATGAACCTAAAAAAAATGAATACCCGGTGCTGGCACAAATCATTTGAATGACTGGAACATACCTGCCTTGTCTGGCTTCTGATTTTGGCAAATAAAGAATGAAGATTAATTATTTTGTTCTGTGATTTTCCTTAAAACATTTACCAAAAAATCCTGCTTTGTAGTGACCACACCTATTAATATTTTATTGTCCCATCATTTTTTTGTCACCATGCATGGCACACATGCATCATAGATCACCCAGCTGATATATGTCCCCATCCATCTGCCGTGCCACTTAAATCTCCTCAGATAGTGATAAAATATTTTAAAGAATTGACAGAACTAGTTCATCCAGAATTGCTTTTTTTTTTTTTTTTCGTTTCTGTTGCTGAGGTGATTCAGTGAAAATAAGAGTGGAAAGTTTGTTGGTAGGTCAAAATTTTATGGTTTTTAAGGGGAGAAAATGGTGCAAGCCACCAGTGATCCTGCCCATAATTCACTCTGACAATAAAATCACTGTATGTAGATAATCTGTCAATGGAAGCAATACTGAAAGACATGTTTGTAGTTCTGGAACAGGGAGACTGTGCTCAACCTCAAACTTCTCAGGACAGACAAAATGAGAATCAAGTATATTGTATTCTAGACAGCATTGCATGATGAAGTTGAAGAGAACATATTGCCAGCCTGAAGATTTCTGAGGCATCTGGTGAAATACTCTGGCAGACCTCTGAGCAGAGAATAAGAAAGGCTCAGACAGCTCTTCTCTCTACTCTACCTCTGAATGCAGAAATTTTCCAGGCTAATGATTTGACCTTTATGTTTTGTAAGAGAAGCCCATAATTTTTCAGGAGTGCACAATATAAATGAAATGTGATCTTCTTTACAAGGTAGTATTTAGTCACCAGAACTCTCTTGAGAGCTTTGCTGTATTAAAAACATATTATAGGGCAAATACAGTTAAACTCTGAGAGTGGATGTGTATGAGGTTAAGAATTTTGTTTCCTTTATTCCAGTGGAATGTACACATCAGGTTTTAATGCTTTCAACAGTTAGCACATTACCTGCTGAATTATACACGCATTGCAAGTGCTCACTGGCTTCCAGTCCTAGCAGGGTCCACTGTGTCCTCCAAGAGGGAGAAAAAAAAAATAAATACTGTGTTTACCAGTAAGAAATTTTCATCTGCACTGTTTTTTTTTTTCATTTTTCATGTCTCCTTTTATTTGCATTTCAAATACACAACACCTTTGCTTTTTTTATTTTACGATTCCAGCCTTTCTTAATTGACCTTTTCACCATGTTTGAATTTGGCAGGTTTTTACTGCTCATGCTTCTCGCAGTGCTGGGAATTTCTGTGCATTCAGCTATTGCTGCATATTTCTTAAAATTGTCAAATATGGCCTTTTTGGAAGAAGAGGTTGGGAATTCACCACCTTGCTGAATAAGTCATTAAAATAGTTAAAATAAATAATTTACTAAGCTCATGCCAAACACATGAAGATACGTTTTCCTAGCATTTGGAATCTATAAAACTCCTGCAGCTTCTCTCCTGGCTTTCTCAGCTGGTCCCACATGAAGTGGTGTGATGTGACCCAGAGTCCCAGCAGAGTTTCCTGCCCTGGGCAGGAGCTGTGCCACCGACCAGGTGACACAGCAGCATTGCTTCCCAGGGCAAATCTGCAACAGATCTTCAAATTCTATGAGATTTAGAAGATGACGATCAGATCTCAGCTAAAATAACTCAGTTGACTTCATCTTTCACTCATGAACATCTAGAGAATCTGTCTTAACTGTGGAGTTGCAAGATTTTGCACTACTGTTACGCTTTACTGCACTCAGAGTTCTGATTTTGAAAACAGCTTTATATATTTTCGAGGCAGATTTTGTCACAAGGCCAGAACTTTGCAAACTTTAAAATACAGTTATTTTTAGTACATATAGTCAATATTTTATCTGAACCAAGAGAGCAATAAATTAGCAACTTATTGTTGTTTTTAAGAGCAGAGTCACCCCTCTGCAGCTGATGTCCGGCCACAGACAGTTCTACAGTGTCTGTGTTTTCATTTATTGAGAGAGAATTCTCACTCACAGCTTCAGCTCCCAGTGTATCTTAGGGTTTTGCCAAATTATTCACACATCTTTCAGATATTCCAAAGCTTTTAGCATGCAATAGAACGATAATCTATGGGCTAATATAGCAAACAAAGTGATGAGGCACGTCATGCACTGTCACCACCATTAGCCTGCTAAGTGTGGCCAGGGTCAAAAGCCATGACTTGAAATTACAAGGCCTTGGCTTGCTCTGCAAGCAATCGTTCCCCGTCCTTTGGATCCACTTCCAGATGCCAATACTAACCTTGAATGTGGTGAGGAATAAACGATTGAACTTGCTATTGCATCCAGGATGTTCGTGACTGAAGAATCCTTTAAGAGGCTGTTGACCCTGTTGAGATTTTTAACTTTGCAGAAATTCAAGCAGAGCAATTTAGATGCTTGAGGAACAAAGTTAATTAGAAGTTTTTTCCTGCCTGACCTAAGTGGATCGAAGTGTGGGAATGCTGATATAAACAGGGTACTGGATAACCCACAAATGTTATTTAAATTGTTGATCTGGGAATAAAGCAAGTGTAAGAAATTATGCAAGTTAGAAATACAAGGCAGCACTGAAACTGAGTGACATATATAGAAATGAATCACTTGGGTACCAAATGGAAATTAGATACCTTTGTACTATCAGTAATTATAGGTAAGAAGTATCAGATACATCAAATTTCTAAGATCAACATGGAATACCTGCTCTTTTGGAGTGTATATTGAATGAAGTTTAGGGATTTTTAGGGTTTTTTTTTTGGAGCTGGGTGAAAACGTCTAAAGCCCAAGACTCACTCACACCTTTGTTAGATGAGCATACAGCCTGGGAAATTTCTTCGGTCTTTACTAGATGCTCAAGTAGAGTCTCATATAAATATTACTCTTTTTTTTTTTACCAATTTCAGTTTTTGGGTGGCTTAGTTAAGTTTTGGGTTTTGTAGAGTACAAAGGCTGTCCCAGACTGGAAAGGTAGACTTGCTCATTCAAAGAGAAATGCCACCTCCTTGCGGTCTCTTCTGTCTCAAAGGCTTCTACTTCATGTTTGCTCCAGTGTTTCTTTCTGTATCATTTTCTGCCAGTTTAAAAGTTCAGCAGGCAGTGATAGGTAGGTACAGCATTTCTCCTCCAGATCCACAGGAAGTTTAGCAGCTAATACTCCCCTGGGCTCTCTCAGCGTGTGGGATCTGATAACTATTATGTTTGAGCAAATATCTACCATTCCTGTCCATAATTGCATTACCAACATTATTATTACTTTGCAGTAAGCAAAGAAAACAGTGGTGCAGAGGTAAACAGCATTTCCAGACTGGGGCCTGCCTCCCAGTTGTGCTGCCTCTTTTTTCTCACGACAGGAAAGTGACTTTCAGCTCATGTTTGTTTTGTATTTGGTGCTGGATCTGCAGTGTAACTGGTCTTGTTAATAGTTCTGGTGCATTGGGTTTTGTAGCTATTCCCTTCATATTTACTTGTTACTCAGGATATAGCTAAATTATCCCTGCAATTAAAAAAAAAAAAAAAAAGGGAAAAAAAAAGGAAAATAATAGTTAAAAAAAGGGATTGGTCACATTCCTGGTAGTACCATTTATCAGTAGCTGGTACGCCTGGCACAACCATCAGTTCGAGATGTTCACTGCCTCTGGCTGTCAGTTCCTGGGAAGATAAACCAGAGGAAAGATGGCTCTGCACGTGTCTTGTTGGTAGTGTATTTCCCTAAGCATTTGCTCCTGGCAATTCTCAAGAAGAGGACACAGCCCTGATAGATTTTGTGGCTGTGCCTGTATGGGACGACATACATCTCCCCCAGCTACTTTCCTCTGTTTTTTCACTACTTTTGTTTTCCTTATTTTACAAACTGATACTTGCCCGGGAATGTCATGGAGCAGATGAGAACCCTCTATCCCATGGACATCTTGGACACCAGGATGTATTGGGGACTATTGCAAACAGCTTTCTTTCCCTGCCCTGGTAGATCCTGCCTCTCCTGGTTATCACTGCAAGTTCCATGACAAATTTCACAGGAGCTATAAACCGGGTCATTTCTGGTTTGCACCAGGAGTAATTCATCTGTTATGCCAAGAAGGCAGCTCTCCCAAGGTCCTCCATCAGCCCGGAGAGAGTTTCTTCTTTATATCTCTCTTTAGCTTTCAACTGTGCCTTTTTACCGGTCCCTGGCAAATGACTGGAATGAAACCTTGTAAAAAGACCAGACACTAAACTGGGATAAATGAGTAACATCACTGAAGAAGTTTTAAGTTCTTCTCACTTTTGGTTGGCTGCTGGAACTAGAGTTGGGTGGTATTTCTTTCTGTCAATATTCAAGTATTACCAAATAGTTGCTCTGCAGTGTTTTCAGCCCTCTCCCAGGTGCTGAAGTCCTTGGTGCAGTTCTTTTCTCTTTAGGAGTATCCTTTAACTTCTCTACCTTTTTACAATGAAAAATACTTTTGTCAGTAATAATTGCATTACTAGTCACTTTGTCCTGATTTGTCTTACCACTGCATGACAAACTGACTTCATAATCTGTCTAGACAGTCTGGTTGTTACTTTAACAGATGTTTGATCTCCAAAAGCAAGACATCCCTCTGCTGTTTTCTAGAAACCTTTCAGATGCAGCTTTAATTCATTTTTATGTGTCCAGCCTTTGTTTTAAATCATATTTTTCATTTTTCTGAGACATCTGTGAGCTAGGAAAGTACCTGCACTGTTTGTTCCATCATGGATTATCAGAAGGACCAGTTCCTAGCTACTTCCCTTTGAAACTGAATTCCATTGCGACATTTACATTGTACCTTTTTCTTTGATGCTGTTAACTGGATTCAGGATCTTTAAAGGGTTTTGTTTTCCCATAGGAATTTAAAAAATGATGCTGTAAGCATTTTTTTGGTGTGAGTGTGTGTGTTTTTGGCTTGCTGGGGTTTTTTTGTTTGTTTGTATTTTGGTTTTACACAATCCTACCTAGTCACAGAGAACATCCAAAGCTCTTTTCCCTCAGTCAGGAATTGCAACACAGATGATATCCCCAGCTCTCTGGCATTCAGCCCAGCAGCTTTCCTGCTTTGCTTTGTTTTGTGTTGTCTTGGGGTGACTCTATGATGTGTATCCCCTATCGCTGCTCTATGCCCAGAAATTAACTTTGTGCCTTTAAACTGAGCCTGAGAGGGGGGAGACGAAAAAAACTGAGCAAATTTTCAAAGCAGTTGTTCAAGGACACACATACACACTTCTCTGTGTCCTGCTGCAGCAGCAAGAGCGGAGGAAGCACCCTTCTTTCTTCTCAGCCAGCTTCCAGCTCCTTTTCTCCAGAGGGAGATGGAGAGTTGAACTTTGTTTTCCTGGGACTTTGGGGTTTTTTTACCCTTCTTCTCTTCTGGGCTGTTTCAACATCAGAACACATCGGGAGAATTTTCTACTGAGGTGGAGGCCCTGGAGGTGGGCCCATGACCCAGCTCTGAGGAGGAGGAGAGAGACCACATCTACAGAAGGACTCTGAAAGTTTCCCAGGTTCCTCTCCACAGCAAGAGGTTTTATTATTTAGCATTATTATCCTTTCCCTTTGTGTTTGTTAAATAAATAGTTTTTATCTCTATCACTTTCCTCCAAGGAAAATCTCTTTTTCCCGAACCTGGTCAGGGAGGGATGGTTGTAACCTGCCTTCTATCAGAGGATATTTTCCTCCAAATTTGTCTGAACTGGCACATGTGGTTGTTTTTTTTTTTTTTTTTTAAGGGCAGAGCTTCCAGAACCTCCTTGGCTGTGCCCCAGGCTTATTTGCAGCTTTTTTTTTTTTCTCTCTCTTTTTCTTTTTTTTTTTTTTTTTTTTTTGCTTCACCAGTCTTTCTTCTTCTTCCTCATCAACAGAAAAAAAAAACAGTCCCAAAATAATGCTCCGTAAAGCTCCTGCTCCCCAATGTCCTGTCCATGCCCTATCAGGCTGAATAGTGGCAGCTACTGGAGTTTTAAGGAAATCACTTTTTAATTTTTTTTTTCAGCTACCTGGTTCCACAAAAGAGCTTTCCAGATTCTTACCAGCATTTTTAATGAATTCACAGCTAATTCTGAGACCTATCGTGCACACAAGGAGCAGAGCACAGAAAGCTTATAGCCAAACCAGTCCACTTCTGGATTGTTGGGCATTTAACTCTACTATAAATAGGCTGCAGACAAGGAATTCTTCAAAGAAATTAGACAAAGATTCAAAACAAGAGACTGTTATTTTGGTGGATTGGAATGAGTATCATTCTTGATGTATATTTACAACAGGTTTGTTTCCCCCCCTTCTAATTTTAGCTATAGGGAAAAAAATCCTCATCTTAAACAAACAAGCAAGCAACATTTTTGCTGAGGTTTCCTTTCTTAACTCTGTTTATTCTCCAGAAGGATTTCACTGTTTTTTTCTTTGATGTGTTAGTACATCTTTTTTATTTCTTGGTATTTTTCCGCTAGGAAAAAATGCGTGCCTCCACATTTCTTTAGCAGGAGCTGTGTACGTGAATATCTTCCTAATTCTTTTGATAAGTGAATAGTTTTGCACAATTTCAGTATTCTAGAAATATTCATACCGTGCTCTGTTAGTAGGTAAATGTATTTTTTTTAGTGGTATTGGGATGAGTTAAATATTGTGGAATTTGTAATTACACAGTTTGGAAGGAAGGATGGTCTCCAGGAAGCTTTTTTTTTATAATGCTATAGTTGTGCTGATCTAAAAATTTAAAATAGAGTTAATTAAGTATGGGGTAAATCCATTCATTGATAGTTCATGCTTTACAAGTTGAGACCTCTCTGAATTTATATATATTCATTTTTTCTAACCTATATACGCCTGAATAACCATATCTTTATTTCCCTCTTGTTTTCCATGGTTTCTGGACAGACGAAAGTCTTGTGAGAAATATGAAAACCAGGAAGAATAATGTCTGCAGCAGAGAGGGGCATGTTTTATTCATGGAGAGAGCTGTTTAGGTCCTGGAACTAAACCATTAAATATTCCATACATTGTTATCAGAGGATGCTTGCTTTAGTTCCTTGTCAGTTCCATATCTTTTTCTGTTCTTAACACAGCTCCTTGTTCCTCCCTACCGATCCCAGCTCTGGTTACTTGCCTATTGAGATTTTTCCCTTTTTTCTTTCATTCAGACTCCAGATCTGAGCCTGGAGTTTGACTCTCTTGCCCCTGAGGCTGGAAGAGTACCAGAATAGAAAGAACCCTCAGTGAATGCAATGATGGATCTGTTTCATATCTTGCTCTCCAATGACATTGCAGAAAGATTGCAAATCACTCTCACACACATAATTTCAGTAGTTCAGATGAACATGGGTGTGTTCACAAGACCATCCTGAGTTTTTAGTGACAAGAATGCTTGTAGAAACTCAGTGCTTATAATAACAGTGAAGAATTGCTTCAGATGCACCAATTTGATACTCACGTCAGGAAATAATTATAGTTACTGCAGCCATCCAAATACATGTGAGAAACATAATATGGGATCTGTGGTTTCAGACAATTATCTCAGCCTGTAAGTGCTGAGTAACAAATCCCCCAGAGAAACTCTCACACAACTAGAAACTACACACCAAGAATTATTTACAGAAATAGTTCACAGGGTGAACTGTGGTGCTGTGCTATAGGAAAAACACCCAACCCAACCAGCAACTAGGATTTGAAGTGCCTCAGATAAATTTTCTGTTGCATTAGTATGATTTTCATTGTATCGAAATATTGCTGTTTTAATGCATTTTAAAAAGGCAGTAATAAAAATATTTGGAAAAAAACCCCAGCAATCTTATTATGAGTAAAAATTAGATCTTAAATCATCTAGTAAAATGTTAATTATTTATCCATCTCTGCTTGGGAGTTCAAGTGAGTGTAATTGGTTGGTCCCTAATGAGATTTGGTGAGGATTCACATTTTTCCTGTTGATTTGATAAAAATCAAATTAGGAGAGCCTCTGAGTGTGTGTGTCAAAGGTGTGTATGCAGATGGCCTAATTCCAGTGGTGCTGGGAAATGTCTGCAAAGGCAGCAGGAGAGGAAAAGAAGGTTGGGAGCAGAAGGAGGAACTAAACTGATGGAGGTTTTCCTTTTTCTGTTTTGATAGAAATGCAAATTGGACACTTACTGTCTGAATTAATATCTGCTCTCCAAACACACAAAGTGCCACTGATGGGAGGATTTCCAGTTTTCCGAAGTATCACCAAGAAAGAAAACTCAAACAAAACTAGATTAAATATTCTGTGGAACAGGGAATACAAAAGTGCACTTCTACAGAAAAATCAAATGTGACATGAGATGGGAGCTCAAGTTCAAAGTCATACCTAAGAATTCAGTTTATTTAGGGGCATCCTTCTCCATAGGTCCCTGTGCTTTGAGCCAGTACCAGATATCTGCGTGCTGTGCTATAGGAAAAACACCCAACCCAACCAGCAACTAGGATTTGAAGTGCCTCAGGTAAATTTTCTGTTGCATTAGTATGATTTTCATTGTATTGAAATATTGCTGTTTTAATGCATTTTAAAAACCTAAACTTTAGAAGCCTCATGTCTTTCATATTTTGAACTATATACCTCACAAGTGATAGCCAGTAGGGGATTGTTATCTGTGTGTTTCCTTTACCTTTTTTCATTGCTTTCCTTACCTTCAGCTTTTACAGCCCTAGATTCAGTGGTCATTACAGCCACAGTGATTCCAAAGTCTTAAGCAATGCTTTCCAATTTCAAGTTTGTACAGTAACCACATCTTCATTTCAAACAGGGATTAAGATCACATAAATATGTCCAAAAAGGCACTGATGCTGAAAGGTGCACTGTTTGGGTTGTGCTGTGTCAGTTTAATCCCACAGACTGAAGTGAGGAGGAAGGGTTGGCCATGCCCTCAAAACATCTTAAAAGGAAACACTCTCAAAACCCAGCAGGTGTGATAAATGGCTTGTGGTGAGCAGAGTGACAAAGCCTTGCTGCTGTTTGGTGCTTTTGCTGATCACACAGTGCTACTCTCCATGTCCTGGCTGTCTGCTGATAGCCTGGTGTTACCTCCCCACTGACCTGCCCATCTGCTGCCTGGTGGCTGCTGCCTGCCCGCCATCAGCTGTCCTCTGCACTGCTGGAAATGCTCCTCAGAGCTGGATCAGACTCAGCCACCTTTTAAAAAGTCCTTGTTTTGGAGCTGGGAGTAGTGGCCTCCTGCCCTTTGAGCTGCATCAAAAGTAGAGTGAACAGGAACAGCAGATCTCCTTTACCCCCCCATAGCTGTCTTCAGCAAACTCTGAAAATATTGATAGCAATAATAGTAAAATCTCTGTATTTGTAACATGATGATTCAGATTTTAGTGCAAACAGCATGTGCTAGCTCAAATTCTCTAGTCTAAACACCCAGGCGTTGGATTTCAAGGGTGCTTTCGAATGTCACGTCAGGGGTTTCAACGTTGTTTGCGTTGGGAGCTGCCAGATGTAAGAAATTAAAAAACCTGTTATGCCACTGTCAAGAGTCAGATTCTTCACTATGGAAGGCATCTGCCCCAGATGCTGGGTCTCAGCACATCTGGTGTACATCTGGCAAGGAGAGCTCTGGCAGGGGGTTGAGCCACACCAGATTGTTGAGAGCACACTCAGCTAAAAATCCGAGTGCTGTGTACACTTGCAGAAGCTATTTTTGTTACACATCTAAAAGCTGTACCTAAAAATTCCATTCTCAAAAGACATTTTGACTCATTGACAACAAACAATGATGACTTTGATTTCCTTATTGTTTCATGGAAATGTTTTTGGTTAGGTTTTTTTGAGGTGGGAATGGTTAGTATTGTATTAAAAAATATAAAAGACTTTGACATGTACAGCTTCATTCAGGAAGAACAAAATCAAAATATAAAGCATATATCTAATATATATATATATAATAAGTATTTATAATATAAATTTTAATTTTTCATAATATGGTAGAAATCCAAAGAATTAATCTCATTTATATCAATGTAAATTAATATAGTTTGACCCAAAGTCACTCTCTCGTTGCAGGATTTGTTATTTTGTCCTTGATAAATGTATCAGAAGACTTTTCTTACTATGAAAGCTCCACTGTAATTAGTGTCAAGTCCAAGTAAATAAAAGATTGTAGCTGACTGACAATAATAAGATTTATTTAGTTTTCTGTGGCCTTAAATTAAAGCTGTATTGGCTACACTTGTAGAAACACAGCAATCACACCTGCTGCATCTGAGAAAGATCACAGTTCACCTCACACATTTCTTCTAACAAATACATAAAAAACAGTCATCAGAGAATAAAATAATTGGATATGGATGTGTGCAACACTTGTCATTAAGTTCTACTCTTTAATACAAATAGTTGTCTACTGAAGGTAAGAATAGAGAGCAAATGATGATGTTCCCTTCTGCAGCTTCTCCTAGAAGAGGGTCTTTTTCTTACATGTTTGTTGAACATAAAAATGACAACAGTTCCTTGAGCTTTGTGTAGTTTGGCTGACTATGCCCTTGGCTAGGAAAATAAGTAATACCTGGGAGTTTGTTAACATGTTTGATTAAAACCTGGATAGTTATGGATTGAAATCCCAATGCAGCTTCCTGTTTCATAGCATCTTTTCCTAAAGTTGGCTGTTACTGCGTTCTTTACTGTAGCATCAAAAGTGGTGGAAATTGAGGTTTCAGATGCTCTTAGAGAGGAATGTATGGTAACTTCCCCATATATATTGCATGTCAGAGTGGTCAAATCCTGCACAACAGGAGCCGTAACTCCTACTGAAAGCAAGTGGAAGGGCAGAGGGGACTTCAGTGAATTTTGTGGGTGTGCTGCCAAGGCCTTTCAAAGGAGCTCTCATAGGCTGAAGCTGCCTGGGTGAGGTGATCTTCAACAAGAAAGGGAAATGGTTACCACGTAGCTCTTTCTCATCTGGTAATGTCAGTGAAAGATCCACTTTTTTCCTCAATGTTCAAGAGAAATCCCTTCATTCTACCAACCAGTGCAGTCAAAATATCACTTCATTCTTTCCATCTCTAACTACTAACAATCTGGATAAAATCAGATGGAAGATCCCTCTTACTCAGAACTTCTGTTTATTTCTGTAAAACTTTACCTTACTCTGATTTTTATGACTGAACAGTTTTAATAGTCAGTATGTAAGATACCAGTTTTAAAGACGTAGTAAAAATATTCAGCTAGGAGTGATTTTACCCTGTGACTGCAAGATCCACTGCCTGTAACCTCTCTTCTGTCTTCCAACCAATCCCATTTTGGGATCTTCATTCACTCCTTTACTTTGGCACTAAGGCATTTTCATCAGCTACTTTAATAGTAGAGTCAAGCTCATTTTCATCAAATTATAGGATTTTTGGAAATACTGCTCAATAGTTCATCCAATAATACTTCATCCATATGAAAAATATTTTTGACCCTGCTCTGTATCAGATACTGGATGCTTAATGCTGCACATGGGAACATTATTTCCTCACTCCTCTAACCCCCATTAGAAGTTCAACCCTTCGAGCTTTGAGAGACACCAGGCTACTTTCCATCTGTCAAGGCAGAAGCTTATTTAACTAAAAATGTGTAAGATCTGAGCAACCCAATCATAATTAGCCAAATGCCTTCCCTATCAATTAGCCATTCCTTTGATCAGCTGGCCACTGCAGGTAAGGGTGATCATCGTCTCTGTCTCTGCAGCAGCTTTTCCCTGCAGTGCAGGCAAACCCACAGACCCTGTCTTGGTCTTCTTCAGGTGGAAATCTCTGTGCCTCGTTGGATGCATGGGAGGATCTCTCTCAGCTACCTGATTTCAGCTTTGTCTGTAATTTGGCTAAGTATGTGCTCATATGGAGGCTGGAGCAGTCAGTGCTAAATTCAAACAAAACAAAGAAGCTTCTTATCCCATTCCTTGATTAACGTCCTAATGGAAGCGAGAAGAGCCTTGACTGCTTTCCTGCTTCTCTCTTTGCTGTAGGCTTTTTCAGTTTCCATGGCTGGGTGTAAGGCTGCACACCAGCTAGACACAGATCCAGGCCTACAGTCGGCATCTACATAGCATCTCTCTTGGGAATAAAACTCCTTCTTGCTTCCGTTCAACAGGTTTTTAATGATCTGCATTCAGATATCTGCTATGGAGTGAGGCTGACATCTGAAATTGTCCTGTATGCATCAGAGGGAGATTTATGTTGGTTTGTAGTTGTTCATGAAATGTCAGAGGTGTGTGTAATTGGAGAAGGGAAATTTGGTTGGACGCTGCCATCAGTGTATCAGGAATATTTTGTTATAATTTGTTACTCTGTTACATATTAGTACTACTATATGGTGTTTAAACCATCATGGAAATACAAATTTGCCAAAATGCTACATTGTGTAGTTTTAGCTGCTGTAATAAGAAATGTCCCCTACATTTAAGGCTCTGTGAGTTAATTAAAACAGTAATTATCAAGTCAGAAACCACTTCAGAGTCACAACCTAAACTGTGTTCTTCACTGCTTAAGGCCTCAGAATACTGGCAACTATAAAAGAAGAAATGTTTAAAGAAGAATTGGACTAACAAGAAGCACACTGGTTTAAGTGGCAAAGGGATTTTTCTGTTTGATGATGGAAGTATAAAGAGCCTTTTCTTAATGTGGTTTTGGATGCTCAGGCTTGATCAGAAACTGCCAGCTCTGAGGGAATGGCCACATTTCGAAAAGTTCCTCAGGGAGGAAAGCTGCTGGTTCTTACAGCTGGCAGTGCTGAGGCTGGATGGCCTCCAAGACAGGTTTTATATGTTATCACAGAGAGTTTAGGAGGGGATGATACTTTTTTTTTTTAAATACATCAGCATTTTAACAAGACCTCACCACATGGAACAACAATGTTCATAGCACACTATAAATCATTCCTAGCAGTACCAGGAGTTTTCTTGGGGCGTCCTGATAGGTGTCAGATATCAGCAGAAAGCTTCATACATCTGAGAGAGAAAGACTTGACAACCAGATTCCTTCTTGTCTGTTTATGTCAAGTGATAAACGAAATGTGTTATTGTTTTGACCAGCTTATGTTGTAGAGGATTAATGTTCTGAGTTTCAGCTCAAAGGCCTAGAATTTGCATTTTAATTGTAAACAATATTTGCACTTTGTTGTCATTACTAAGGATTTTTTTTTTTGTCTTGAAAAATACTGATAATAATCTGTCAACACAGTTACTTTTTTTCTTTTAATTGGGGTTTGGATTTGTGCAATACAACATAAGAGAGGGATAAGAATTAACGATTTTAAATAGGGAAAACCAGAATAATTTACTAAGAAGATTTTGTTAAAAGGGAGCTGGCTAATGGACTATCAGAAGCAAGACATGATTATAACTCTTTCATGAAAGAGAATCTATGGGAGAAGTTATCAACAGCTGAGAAACAGGATTTTGCCATAATTGTCACTGGTTTTCATGATAGCAAGGTTAATTCTTAGCATTTCTTTTTCTAACATTTTGCAAATATTAATTGAACTTCACAACATCCTGCTGGAGTATGTGCAAGTTAATAGCTTGTGTGTTAAATCTCTGACATTCCTGATCTCATCTGGGGCTTGGAAATAAGACTTTCCCCTTCACAGCTGGTCTCTTCCTGAGAAGCACAGAGCCATTACCCTTCCACAAACTTTGCCTCACCTGTGCAGTTCCTCCGGTTTGATTTGCAGTTAATCTTTCCGCTCTGCTTCTCATGCATTCTCATCGTTCCAGAGGCAGTCGAGTGAGGTCTGTACAAGCCTGGAACCTGACAGTTGTAATGCAAACACAACAAACTGTCACTCCTTAATAGCACCAGCTCTATTACTACAATTGCAGCAGAGCCTGTTCATAAAACGAGCTGATATTCTCTATATACTGCTGGTTAATACCGAGATGTATGTGCTGTCAGCTGAAATACGGTTAATATTTTACTGCTTCTTAGGTTTTTTATCATGCCACAACAGTCTACTAGCAGACATATAGATCCCTGAACAAAGGCAGCCGTCAGAGACATCAAATACACATTTGCCTTTTGTCATGGAGGAGAAATATCTGATTCTAAGCCATTCAGGCTGAGGGGAATTGTATTCACTTTAACACCTCACGATGCTTGTAAAATCAGCTGAAGAACGGCTGCAGGCCATTCCAGAAGTTTGATGGCAGGGAAAGTCCTGGAAGTGCCTATAAAGTGCTGTTAAACAAAGAGAGCAGGGGCACCGTGCCTTTCATGCTACAGAGCAGAGGACAGAAATAAGAGTAAGGCAGAGTGGAAGAGGCAGGGAAATTATGTGCCCGGTCTTTGCACAAGATTGGAAAACACCTGGGACAGGAATTGAAGGAGGATGTGGGGCCAGAACTCTGAAAACCAGAGAGAGGAATGTAAGATGTGAACCAAGGCACTGTAGGAGGATTGGAGGGATTAAAGCCAGGAATCAGGAAGGCTGCTGTTCTCAGAGGCAAGAATGGAGCAGCCTTCTGGAAAGGGGGAAAAGAAGAATTCAGTTGCTGGAAACAGTGCAAAGACCAAGGAAATAGTGAATCATAAAGTGAAAAGATCCTTAATCACCAAGAACCAAGAGGAAAAAAGAGAGTTCTTTCATAATCATAATAAAAAATGGAATAGTATCTCTCATCTTCATCCATCCCCCAGAAAAGCCAGGTTGCTGTAAACCCATGAGTGTCCCTTTCCCCTTCCTAAGCCAACTCAGACATTCCTTCCAGGCCTGACTCTGCTGCCATCCTTCCCCTCCAGTCTGCCTTTCCTCATCCCTGCCCTCCAGCTCCGTCGGCCTCTCTGTAGTGCTCGCCAAACCCTTCCTTGTCCCCCACCCTTCACCCCAGTGAGCAACCCTGTGTGGGGTATCTCAAAAGTGCTGCCCCGGCGTTCCTTGGCACAGCAGAGCGTGTGAGGTGATTGCCAAACTCACTGGGGCAAACCAGGGAGAGAGGTTTTTCACAGGTCCACTGTTAATGGAGGAAGGAAATAAGTTTCTCACATGCCAAGCTCTTGATTTGCCCAAATCTTGTCAGAATATAATATCTTTAAAAGTCCCAGCCTTTGGCTTGGTTGAAATAGTCTAACAGCTTCAAGAGCTGTAAACTGTCTGTTCAAGTGGAAAAACACACTTGAAAAGTGTAGCTGGGTTCTGAAGAGCAATACTCTTCTGGTTTTTAACGTTATTCCTAAATTCTTCATTACTGTGAGTGCCTAACTGCACACACAATGTGTTCCTTTCAGGTCGAATTCCCCCTCTGAATTATACATGAACAAAAATGAATGTCCAATGGCTTTGCTATGAAAAGATTATCATGTCAAATTCCAGCATTTCCCTTGCATAGTTTTGTATATGCCTTCTGATTTTGGAGCTCATGAGACACACAACATTTGCTCTGGGAGCTGTGCTATTAGAGAGGACAAGAGCATCCTACAGGACTCAGGGACAGGAGCTTGACCTGAACACGTGGATCCAACCGAGATCGGTGCAAGATATGTACATAACCTTATAACACACCTCTGGCCACTTATGTGTGTGTATGAATATGCATCAGCTCAGTGCCCAGCTGAACAGCACAGCCAGAGCAGAGAGGCAGATTGAAGTCTGCCCAGCCTTTCTGCCCATTGACAGATTGTTTTTAAGCCAGCCCCTGTATTCCCAAGGTGCTGTTTGGTTCTGTGGATTCTCACTGCACCTGCTGATGGGCACAGAGGAGCTGGGTGCCACTTGTGCTGCTCCTCCTTCCAGCACCATGTGTAATGATCCATGTGACTCCTGCATCCTTCATCAGTGCTGCTGCTGCTGCTGCTGCCTTCTCCTACGTGTCAGTGCCACCTGGTCCCATGGCGAGGTGATAGACAGGAACAGCCTGCCTGGGAGGAAAGGCAGGAGAGGGAAGGTGAATATGAAAAAATACGGGAAAAAAAGCATAGAGAAAGGTAGACACACACATATTTACAGTCTTACAGAGCTTGTTTGTGTTGCAGCCCCAAGGGGTGAGGTGTCCGCTTCCTCTCCTCTGCTGCTGCCTGCTTCTCATGCAGTTTCTTCCATGTCTTTCAGACCTGCTAAGAAGGACAGGAACAAGGTCACTTTTCCCTTGGCCAGGAGAAAAGCTGATGCACAGAGCTTCTGGCTGGCTCTCTCGCCTGCAGACAGAGCTCTCTAAATCTGCAGTGCCTGCACTTTCCCCAGGGATGGGAAACTTAACAACTGTTCTGCATTTGCAATCTATAATACGAGGCTTTAGCGAGATACTCTGAATGTGACAATTCCAGAGCCCTGAATTACACAAAGGAGTCTCAAGTCTACATTCAGATCTGTGTGTAAATGGCATTACATACTGCATTATTGCTGCCTACCTGTTTCCTAACAGAATCACAACGAAAGAAAAAAAAAAGCTGGAGTACTGCTGCTTTATCTCAGAAAACATTTTAAAACCTATTACTTTGAGTAGTCATTCCCATTCAGCTCTTAGAGAAAATGGATGGTCCTGGACTTCCCTGCTGAAGGTATTATTCCCTTGGGTGTAGCTGTTGATACTGTACTTGTTGTTTGTATGTGAGGAAAATAACCTCCAGCGCCCAGATCAATTCTAAATTGTAAATATGCAGAAGAAAAACATTAAATTCTGCATAATTGTTGTACAAAAACATGGAAAGCTTGTGCTAATAATGTCCTTTGGAGCCTTCTGATCAAAAAGCCTCAGAGGGATAATGGCTCCAACCAAGGTTTCGTCTGTTTATTTATTTTTGAAGAAGATTATCATTGGTGCTCACACAGGACCAAAACTGAAACTGCAGACTTAGAGTGACATTACTTTCATATTTCAAGTGGCCTAAATGTTCCTCTGTTTTATTACCAAAACAAACAAACAAAACAAACAAAAAACCCCAGAAAACTCCCACCACCCAAAAAATCAAACCCCAACATAGGGCATATAGGTGTTAAATGTAGGGAATTGGATTTTTACTTTCACTGAATGCAGCATTTGCTGCAGTTGAGTATCCATCCTGGAATAAGCAATGGAAGAGGCTTTTTTTTCAGCCCTTTGGTCCTGCTGTTCAAGTTTCTTCTGTTTCTTCTGTTGCTACACAACATGCTTTGTTAATTAAAAATCAAGTGGCATAGCTGTTATGTCAACCCACAGCTATTTATAAATTTATGCTTATGTTCTTTTTGGCTTTTATTCGGTCTTTTCAAGAACAAGCTTTATTTCTGTAAGGAGATAAATATAAAAAGCAGTTTGCAAATACTAACCCCATACCTGTGGTAATCATTGTCATTGGGTTTTAATCCTCAGCACCATGAATTTCCTCCAGCACTGTCTGTGGTGATACTGCTGTGAATTAATTCTATATTGCTCACCAAATTGTTAGCAAAAATAGTGCTAGATTAGGCCCATTGAGTTCTACTTACTGTGGATGTGTGGTAGAATTTAAGAGACCAGAGTTAGGATAATTTTGGCTGGTTGATAAGTTATTTTAAGGGATGGCAGCAACACAGTTCACATTTGTTAGAATACAAATTGCAGCTCGCTGATGACTTTTTCAAATCATCAATAAAAAATTGTGCTTCCTCTCTGCTTCTCTGTCACACAAATATAAGTTATCTCGGTCTTTAGAAGCCACCTGGGAGAATTGCTTTTAGATGAAGGAATTAAAATAACCTCATATTTTAAGGTTTATAAGCCACAAGGCTCTTGTTAGGAAACGTGCTGCCCATGCCATGGTAGTTGCACAGCCCCATGCAAAAAGAAATGTGTTTCCAAATCAGGCTGTAAACTTGACCAGAGAGCAGGAGGGGAAACCATTTGTCACCCACGTGTCATTCCATTGTCTTCCCTACCGTTTCGATTCAGCCTCAATTCTTCTTGGGCACTGTAAGGGCACAGCAGGGAATTCCATGTGCTACCATGGCCTACTAGTGCAAATTATCAGGTGCAGAATAATGATTTTCTAATGTAAACTGAGACATTTGAAGCTCATTTAATAAATATAAGAATTATAATAGGAGAAGAAAAGACACATTTATCAATAAGACTAGAGAAGCCTTCCACATTCACAATTCTCTAAAAAATCCTGACCAAGTGATTCAGTGATTTTAGGATTTTTTTTTCCAAAAAATTAAATTTACTACTGAGCAAAAGCATTTTTTAAGTTGAAAATTTTAGAAGCATTTTAATAGCATCTTCACATATTGCAAGTATCCATTTTTTTGCTGAGTGAAGGATTACTCTCTCTTTTCTTTCTTCTTTTTTTTTTTTTAAGTGGTATGGTTGGCTTCTTTTCATCTAGCTACATCTGTTACTTTTTTATAAATAAGCCTTTTCTCCCTCTAAGGATCAAGCAGAACTTCTTCCAAGCCTTCTATTCTCAAGTGTAACTTCAGAAGTGCAGAAATAATAGCTTTAATACTTGGCCTTTATTGGCTAATTCAATAGCTTTATGTACTGTAACCGAGAAAGGTAAATGTAAGGGGGATTAGAAGGCAACGGGAGAAACTTTTCCCTTTAATTCTGACCCCAAAATAACTTCTCTGCAAAGGTCCATCTGGCCAAGGATCCAATCTCTGCCCGGAGCCAGGAGTCATTGTTTGGGGAACATATTAGAAAAAGGGCTGGTGGGGAGATGAGGAGTGTGTGCCCTTTGTTTTGGGAAGATAACCATCTCCCACAGAGTTGCATCTGGATCTCCTTTTTCTGCCTAATTTTATGAACTTCTTCCATCCATTTTGAGAACTGTTACGGTTTTTCCTCCATAACCTCTGTAAGCACAACTTTTCCCTCCATGGCCATAGCATGACCATGGTGTTTGTTGTCCATTAGCTCCTAATAATGCAATCAGTAATTATGACCAGGCCATGCACAGAAGAGATCCACACTAAATGTCTTCTTACACTTCTTCACAGCTGAAGGATCCACAGCCTTCATCAGACTTTGTGTGCTCAGACTTGAGACTGCTCAGCCTGACTGGTGGAGTTGGATGAGTGAGGTCAAGCCTCGTGCTCTGCACTGGTGTCATCCCTCAGGTCAGGGAGGATTTGTGGCAAGTCCCAGAGGAGCTGGCAGCAGCTCACTCTGAGCCAGAGGGAAAATCCTCCTCCTTCTCCTCCTCTTCCGTCTCCTCCTTGTCCATTTGCCGTGTCCATTGTGAAGGAGTGAATTTTAGCTGCTCTCAGAAGGATTTCTACTACAACTTAGTACTGCTGCCTAATTCAGGGGCTGGCACAGGGTGGGTCTCATCCTTTCCAAGAAAGGAAACAGCTGTTTTGACAAACAGTTGTATATTTTGCCATATTCTTTGAGAATCTTAGCAGTAATGAAAGTCTTCCTGAAATAAGATATAATTTATCATGTGGAAAAATACATAGTTTATTTGCTTTTGTTTTCCACTTATTAGCTACTCCCAAAGGCTGTAAATCTCAGCTTATTTTGTGGCACACATCTGGAGTGGATAATAGACAGCAGCATGAATTCACTGGGGTTACACTGTGAGAAACCCTTTGGGAATGACTGCTGGTTTTTAACAGTGACCTGGATTGTATCAGGATTTCAAAAATAAAAGTGAAATCTAACAAAGCAATGATGTGCCAATAAGAACCAATGTATCCACATTCATTCCTCTCTTCAACAAGCACATTTGCTGAGTGCTGTTTATGACATCTCCATAACATAAAAGGTTTATGGTGAGGCCAGCAAAATTCATCCATCAAATTCAAGTCTTATTAATACAACATTCTAAAAGATCCAAGTTTTATTATTGGTTGTCAAAGTCACTTTTCTCTGACTTCAGATAAGGTAGTTTATTGAATTAAATGGTCTAAATCAGTTTTGAAAACATCCTTTGCTTTGTGGGGCTGTAGTACCTAGAATATTTTTTTGAATGCACAGAAAATATTTTTTGAAATAGGAAGATAAATCAAAGAGCAAAATATTCCAAGGAAAATTGAATCTCCCACTCATCCTACAACTCTTTTTTATTTTTCTCCTCAACTGCTGTCAAATATCACAGCTTCCTGTGTGAGTAATATAATCCCACACTTGGAATATTCTGCTGGGTGGCCAAATGTACAGTGCCAGTGGGAGGGAGAGAGTTTGTTGTCCCTTCTGGTCATTGTAATTGTGCTTCCCTTCAAGATGGTGTGAGATGATGCTGGTATCAAATAGGCATGAGCTTTTGAAAGAAAAAAAAAAAAAAATATTTATTTTTATCCCATAGAAACTTGTGCAATCAGAGCTGGGGCTGCAAAATGAGAGTGATTGTGACAATTATAGCGATACAGATGTGGCCCTCTTCATTGAATTCTTCTGTGCACAAGAAGCCTCAGATCAATAAGGAAAAAAAATTCAACCACCTGTGAAGGCATTCTAAGGACAAATGCACAGATTGGGAAGTTTTTCTGAATCCCATGATTTACAAAGTTAGATTAAAAAATCGCGTGGGGACAGTCACAAAATGTTTTGGTTTTAGTTGGGTCGATCCAGAGAGCATCCATCACGCACTGCCAGTGAAAACTGTGCATTATATTTTTATTTTAGGGGAGGGAAACTGTAAGGTGGATATTGTACATTAAAACATATCCCCAAGGCTTTTAATATATGATAATATGTATCTTGAGCCAAAAAATTTCAAATAATTATCTTTCCTAAGTAAACCACAGCTTTGATCATTGTAGGTTCAGAAAAGTCTGACTTTTTGAGGTTGACTTTTATATTCCAAGTGAGTTCAAAAATGTCCGTTTTATTACAAGTTCTAGGTTCTGTGCTTTGAAACTCCACATGTATACTAAGCAACAGAAAATGCTCTATACCCATGTTTGTATCCTGTATTAATAGGAGCTTGATGGAATTTCAGAGTGCCAAAATAAAACTAGAGAATTAATATGCATAGAAGTTGTAAATTTAATTAGCCGGTGTTATCAATTAAGCACACTCAGTAGAATTCCAGCAGGAATTTTGATTTAGTATATCTGCCAAAGAGTTGGACAAAGTGCAAAATGAATATTCAATTAAAAACTGAAAATGATCAAATACTCAATTATTTTGCTCATTCAGTAATCTACTGGAACCAGTACAGAAGTAAATATTCACTTAAAGTGATAGTGACCAATTTTGAACAAGCAGGGTGAGATCCTGTAGTTCCCCACTAATTACTATTAAGCATAAATCTTAATTTCTGGGTTTTGATCTAAGGGTAGAGATATTTTTTACTGGAATATTATGGGCATGGCACTGCTGAACTAATTTATAAAGCACTATTAACAATTATTGTGATCGACTCATAGAGATATTTATCAATTAATCTAAGAAATTAGAGATGAAACATTTATGTCGTATCTTCTGGTCATCCCTGTTGTAGTTCAGGATTGCTCCCAGGACTGTAAGTTTGACGAGCCTTCCACCATTTCTATTTGAAAATGAAATAGCCATTAATGCTATATTAGAAAAACTCCCTTAGATTGTGAAATATGGACATAAATTTTAGCAGTTGCAAAAGTGAACTTGCTGAAATGGTTTCACTTTTCACTGCTTCTTACAGACCAAAGTAAAACCAAGATGATGTATAAATTTTTGTATTTTTTTAGCAAAGTTGGGGGATTTTCTCAAGTATATAAGAAAACCTTTTTATAAAGAGTGTCCTTAGTCCTCTGGAAATGAAACTGAAATGCCTTACTTAGATTTGCTCATTTGTCCCAAATTTAGACAGGCTCATTCCTCAGAAGTATTGAGGACCCTTTGCTTTGTTGAAATGATTTCTTTTAATGTCAGAACAGGTTTTTGTGTGAATGGGAAGAAAGGAGAGGGAAAATGTGCACTTTGTGTCCTTTCCTGATAGTTTTTCTTCTGGTTGTGCTTCTTCTTCACTCACTCATCTTCAGTCCCAACCATTTGGAGCTTGGGCCAAACTTCTCAATTTCCAGGCTGCAAAAACCAAACTAGAAAGGAACTTTTAGTGTAAGGAACATTTCAGAAAATAGAAGTAAGAAAAGGATGAGAAATTCTGTTTTCTCACTGGATGTAAGCTACTAATTAAGCTGCTATCAGACATCCTGGCAAGCAAAAGGGCAATTTTAACTTAGAGCACAATTTAATGTGGTACTGTCAAGCATGATCCAAAAATTATCTGAAAGCCATTTTTTTTATCGTTAAGCTGCTAGAATATTTATGTTTCATTAGCATCACCTCTGGTAATTAACACTTCATACTTCAAGTTTTGGTAGATCCAATATGCCTCAGCAGAGAGTACCAACTTAAAAAGGGAGTCTGGTATAAAGTCAAAGTCTGTAGTAGAGGACTCTGATTAGATGTTAAATCTGCTCCCTACCTACTTTCAGTACAGTCAAGAAAAAAATACCTGCTGCTTTTTTTAATAGAGGTGCATGTCTAGTGTATTTTCAGCATAAGAGAAATTGAGTTATTCATGCATCAACTAGAAAATGGATAAATTACAGTTAAAGGGAATTCTGCCCTGAGTTACTGGCAAAAAAATAATAATTTGTATAATAAGCTTTTATCTATGTTGAGTAGCCACAGGGTAGCACACATTACACATTTTAAAATATTTACTACACAGAATTAATTTTTTTCAAAGTGTTCATCGCCCAAAGAGAAACTAAAATTTAGAGAAAAGTAGATAATATTATTTTATGGAAAAATGTATTTTTTGCTGGTGAGGCTCCTGCACAAATCACCACAGTACCTGAGATCTTATTGCAAGGACCTTAACTATGTGACCAGCATAATTATTGAAACTCAAACCACAATGCCATCTCATAAACAAGGACAGTTTTCTTAATAGAAGATAATTATTGTAGTGACCCCATCAGGGAAAATATTTTACCACAAGGAAAAATATAAGCAAAATATTATATAGTAAAAAGAGTTCTAACATGATGTAATAATGAATCATAGAATCACTAAGGTTGGAAAAGACGTCTAAGACTATCGAGTCCAACCTTTGAAAGTATTTAGTAGTGTTCTAAACAATATTTCTGTGTGGGTTTTAAGTATAAATACCAATTAAATGCAAAGCTTTACAATAAAGCTATCAAAATTAAATATCAAATAAAAAAATAAAATCATCTGTAATAGTATTTAGTGACTTAGGCTTCTTGGTTTGGAATCCAATGACAAAGAGGGAACTTGTCGAGGCAGCAGCTTTTCCTGGTCAAAGCTGGGTCTCAGTGCCCATCTCGTCTTCTTGGGTAGGACAAGTATTTTTTTTGTTCCATGATTTCATGTCAAATGTGAAATATGGATGTCCATATTTAAGGAAATCTTATTCTGCAATAAAAGAAATGAAAACTAAAGAAGTTGTTAGAAAAGCAGGGCGTGAGTCTAGGCTAGAGCCAGTTGCACCATGAGCCCAATGAAGAAACGTGCAGAAAAAAGGTTAGGGTTAAGATGCCTAGAGGCAGGAAAAGACTTGGCATGTGGTATTCCTGAAATACACAGGGGAAAAACAGTAGCAGCTTGGAATGAGGGCCATAACAGTTCTCATCAGGGTGAGTGACAGTGGTCACAGAGACACAGAAAAGAGCCGCTCTGCGGGATTGGTGGGTTTGGTGGGATTTGCTTTGTGCAGCTCCTGCAGCTTTGCAGGTGAGCTCAGCACCAGCCCCAGGCCCTGCCGCTCTGCTCCGGCTCAAGGGCTGCCTCTTGTGACCCTCCCAGAGGATCACAGCTGTCACACAGAGCATTGCTACTGTCCCAAGCCTTCAAATCCTAGGAATGGAGATTCCTGGGAGGATTCCTGATGATGTGCTCATGGTATCAGGAGGCACTGGGCAGGCATCAGCACACCATAGGGTTCTGATTGCATGTATGTGTATAAACTGCCTCCTCTGCCAGCTGCATTTTTTTCTGACTATTCAAGTTGTCCTTTCTTATCCTCTAAATCTCCTTTCTCCTTTCCTAATCCATTTCTATCTCAATCTCCTACATCCATGCATTTTCCATAGGCTTCTTATTTGTTAGGGTCATAAGAGTATTCCAGCTGACACTTGCTGCTGCATGGTTGATGTCATTCTTCCATTCCAGCCATGAAGGACAGGGTGTTCTGTGAGAGAAAAAAATCGCAAATCACACTCCAACCTAGATCTCAATCTCCTAAAGTAATATTGAAATTACAGCTGTTTTGAAAAATCCAGGCTGTCTGCCTTGACTTGTGATTCTGTACCGTGCAGAGCTTTCAAGGTCTCTGTGACAGTAAAAGTTCAGGAGTCTGCCCACTTCCTAACAGAGGGAAGCTGCTGGCTGAGAAACTGTACTTTTTATACCTCTGATTTACAAACTCAGCTATACACAGGTGTAGAAAAGCAGATTTATGGCAACAATAAACATTGCTTTAACCATAAATTTGCATGGGATTGGCTGAAGAGTCACCAAAACAGTAGTTTTCACACTAGAACTCAAACTGATCTTCCCAGAGAGAGCAGTCTCTGCCTATCTCTATTTGTATTCCAGGACCGTTGTTGTATCTTCAGCAGTAATTACTGTCTTGTTTAACTCTTATAATGCGAATGTAGAGTTCAATAAACGATGTTCAAGCAAGTGAACATGTTCTCCATCTTTTAAAAGGACATTGAAACTTAAACAGCAGAACTTGCATTATTTCTGCAGCTGCTGTTGTTCTTCGCATTGGATTTCTGTTTATTATTTTCCTGATTTTCTTTATGGCACGTGCATTGTTTGCAGCATGATTCAGATGTAGGCGAGCAAAAATCTATAAAAAGCTAAAAGATATGGTTATATGAAGAGACTTACTTATTCAGTAGTATTAAAGATTTTTTTATCAGAGGTTTATAACTATTTTTTAAAAAGAAATGTTTTATCGTGCCACCAGATATTCTATATTTGGGGTTTTATTTAATCATTTTTTTACCTGTGTACTTAAGGGATAAGTTGTTGAAAACAGAGTTGTCAATTAAATATTGCAGCATAGCATAGAAAGGATGAGGGGTTTTGTTTTATTTTTTCCTGAAGGATGAAATATGGGTTATAGTGGTTCTGCTACTGGAGTGTTAGATGTAAGTAACAGGTGTCTGCACATTATCCCTGCCCAGGTACTATAACCCTCTCCATTTCCTTTTCTTTTTGTAGATATCCAGTGGTTTTCCACTCAATTACTCATTATGTTTTAATATCTCATTTTCTTATTTCTTTTACTTACTCATCTCATGCTCATGCAACTCATCTGTGGAATTCTTTACCACATTAATTTTGCTTTAGTTTAGTTCAAATCAAAAGTCAAAGTAGATTAATTCTGTAATTACAGTTCTTATTTGCATGACTTGTTGGCTCTTGGTGCTTTGCTTTGGGATGCACGGAATGCTGAGTTGTAGATTTGTTAAGTGCAGCATATTCATTTGAAAGAAGTTTTATAAAAATGGCTAGATGGAATTCTTCAAAAGCTGAAAAGATACGGTAGCCACAGAAAAATAAAAGAAAGAGAGAAATTCATAGTAATAAGAGGACCTAGAAGTTCTGTTAGTAACTGAAGGGCATTGAAGCTTACAAAGTTAAGAAAAAATTCAAATTATTTACTGGAAAGAAAAAAATTTCAAGAAAAAAAACCACTGAATTGCAAAGCTGGACAGAGGAGATAGAGACTGGCCACAGATTTTGGTTATAAAATTTAATGTGGTGGGGGGAAAAAAAAGAAAAGAGAAAATATGGTTGAAAGTCTTCCGGACAAACTTTATCTTGCTTTTTTTTATTTCCTTTGGATTTTTCTGACAGAGCAGCCTAAGATATAATTAATTCTGCTGGCCCCTCTTGTGTTGAAACGATGGGATGGAGAGGATGGAACTGGGCAGTTGAAGAAGAGCAGGATGTCAAAGAGAGTTTTCAGAGTTAGAAAAAAGTGTTGGTGAGGGCAGTGAGTGGGAGAGGTGCTGGGATGATGACTCTGGGGTTGGAGACAGACCTTCCTTGGTGACATTGAGAGCACCCTGGCAGGCATTTGGAAGTAATTCTCCATATTGATCCTGTGCTCAGTGGAAATGATTGCTGTGTTTGTGCAGCAGCTGCTAAACATGCTAAGCTGTTTTATCAGCATCTTTTAGTTTTAATATTCTGAACGATAACCTTTGGCCACTGCACTCCTACACGGAGAAAGGAGTCCTAATCCCCCCTTGCACCTGAGTTGATTTTATTAACACATTTCCTCTCTGACTGACAGGCTCCAGTCATTAATTTATGAAATCCAAATTAACCCCAGGCTCTGTGCTCTGTGTTATTTCTTGTCAGGGTCAAGGGAAACTAGCCCAAATTATCCATTGGCTTTTTTTTTCCTTGCAGATTATGTAGTTGAAACAGGGATAGAACTCGTCTCTCATCTGTTCTTAAAAACTTTGACAATTCATTAGAAACAGCTTTAAACAGATCAAAATTCAGGTTTGTTAATACTTACTGTAGAATTAAGAGTACTGACCAGTTTGAGAAGAGCCCCTGGGTGCCCACACGTGTTTGTTTCCTGCAGAAGAGGCACCAAGTTCTTCTTCTTTTGCACGATAAACCCAATATGGCTCTGGAGAGCTGCTGCAGCATTAGTCAGGCTATTTTGCAGCCATATCTATTCATAAAGAGGAATAAAAAAATCATCCAACTTCTAAATTCTCTAAATGAGGTCTACCTCCCTTTCTTTGAAGGAAAATAGAAAGCTTGTTGCCTGGTAGAGCTCAGCTGGTACCTGTTACCTCTGAGTGATTAGGAAAACACGCTTTGTGCCCACTCTTTTCTCAGTCAGGGAGCACTTTTCTCCTTTTGGGGAAAAAAAAAAAGGAAAAGAAAGATGGGACAAAGCTTTTGTTACTGACCAGCATTTTTCAATCGAATCATCTCATTTCTTTTTAAAAAAATCTAAAGAATATTGCAGCTGCTGCCAGTTGTTCTTCTTGAAGGGCTTTTGAATGGCATTTCATTAAAGGAAGAAAAAAAGAGATTGTATCGAGGGATATAGTAATTCTTGCAAGAGATGGGCGATCGTGGAAATACGTTAGCTTTTTTATTTTTCAGCTGTAATTGACATCTTACCAGGTCTCTGAACTTGGGATTTTTGTGTCCTACTAGTTGTTTTTTCTTTTCAGTTGCTTTTCCACAGATTTTTATCCATACGCACCTCTTATATTTGCTGTCTGTATCTTCAAAGAATGAGATGGAATAATTTAATCTGAAGTTAATCCGTTTAAATATGGAATTAAATTGTAATTTTAGCTAATAAATACTTGCTTATCAATGTATATGTGGCCATTAATTGTGGAAAATAAAACCAGAGGTGAAGTGATTTCTGGAATTCTGGGAGACATCAGTATCTTTAATGTGGACTTAAACAAATTATGGATTCTTTTTTTCTAGTTTTGAGCCATGCTTTGGGTATGAATAGCAATATTTTTGTGGTATATATGATCCAATAATCCATTTTATTAGTTCATTGACCTCCCCGACACAGCAATACTCTTCCTGTCTTTCTGTTCCAAACAAAACAGGAATACTGAGTTCAGTGTAGCCTTCCCCACATGATTACACCTCCATTGGTTAATTTACTTTGTGTGTGCTGTTGATGAGTGCTGTTTGTCACCTGCTGCTCACGGGAGCCCTGCTTCCCCACACCGAGCACCGGTGTCTTGGTGTCACTGGGCAGGAATTTATGGGAGTTGCTTTACCCTGGAAGTTGGTAGCGAGTTCCTTGAATTTCTCAGAAACGTTTTCAAGAGCCACTATAAATTTTTCATCTGCAGAAGATAAAACACGCAGCAGACACCCATCCTGTAACAAATGGTGCCATTGGAAAATGGGAAGTTATGATTGTCGTATTTTAACCTGCCGCTTTACGCCGAGTTTGGAGCTGCACAGGTTGGGTGGATGTGGGGGTGTGTGTGCCGTATCTCAGGTTGTTCATGGGAAGTGGTGACACTCTGAAAGCTCCTTTAAGTCATCCTCCTGCTCCACTGCAGTGGCTGAGGGAGGTTGGGATAGGCTGCAGAGACCTGGGTGGAGCACAGGAGAGATCTTGGGGTTTAATAGCAGAGCCTTCCTCTGTCAGACTCTAATTCTGCTAAGATAAAGACAAGGCATTTGCATACTCCCTATTTTCCAAACAATCTTTCTTCTCCTGGTTTTCCCCATGTGTCTGATGCTGCACAGACCCGTGACCTCCCTGTGCTGCCTTCTGGGTGTTTGACAATCGGATCTGAGTCCATCAGGCTGCCTCAATTGTGGAGCAGCAGCCGCCAAAGAGCAACTCGACGCAGCGGTATCAGCCTCATTAGCAGCAATAATGGGCTCTTAGTGCACTCTTGATTCTCCTATGATTTTAATGGCACAGCTTTCCCTGTAGGTTTTTTTTGTATGGAGAAAGCATGAAGTCAGAGAACTTTTGTCGCCAGTAAAATATGGAGGGGTTGCAGATACGCATTTTCTTATTCTCGAGGTGTCGTTCTCTTTGTTCCGAGGAGAGCACCATTGTCAATTAAAAAAAAAAAAAAAAATAAAGTGTTTGATGGGAGATTTTCATTAGAAAACCGAATTTGAAATATTCAGGTCAGGAAGAGCACACTGTGATAGTCAGCATTCGGTTTGAACTTCTGTATGTTGGAAGGGTTTTTGGAGGTGCTGCTTGAAAGAAAGTAAATCTCTGATCTTGGATGGTCTCTCAATTTATTAAAACCCTGAATGCACTAATAAAGGCACTTCAGAGAGCATGATACTTTGTAAAAAGTTAGGAAAAGTAATATGGGTCCCTTAGAAGTTCTTCATACGAGTTTTTGGAAATAGTTTTGGATGTAGTTGTATTTTTCTGATAGCTAAGCCTGGTAGGCAGCTGGGGGCTGCAGAACAATTGGATTTCTTACTGGTTGACACATTGGTGGATTTTGCTGGTATAATTTTAATTGGGAGTCTTGTTACCAGTCCTTTCATCATAGCATAATCCCAGTTTTGTTCTCATTTATATTGCAATAAAGACCTGGGTTTGCTTTTAGAAGGTGAAGCCTGAATTTTGGTACATCTCTGCTTGATACTCTACCTCATTCTTACAAGGAAATTGACTTTCTTTTCCAGTTTTTCCTTACTCCTAGGAGCCAAAATTACTATGAAGGTTACCAATTTGTTTAAATATTTTAGGATGAATCCCAGAGGTCAGCCAAGGTGTCCTTCCTGACAACTGTGTGGATCAGAATAGTGCAGTCACAGGTGGTAGTAGGAATGCAGTGCAGATGTATTAGGAGTAGTAGATGGAGAAGTAAAGCAGGTGTAATTCTTTACAACCGATTTCCATGCCTGTGTAGCTATCATGAGACTTGCTCTGCTTATTAAAGATAAGAATTGCTCTGCTAAGAGGAAAGAACTGTAGGATTATGTGCCTTTTCAGTAAAATATTGTGGGAGCCAAACCTTTCGGGTCCTTTCAGTAACCTGATGAAGGGGAAGTGGTAGACTTCTGCTTTATTCATTTTGGGGCAGAGGGTAACTACTCACATCACACCCCCAGGTCTGTAAAGAACGCAAACTGTGGCAATCTGACCTCAGAGTGAACAGATATGATTTTAGTACCATAGCAGAGTATAAAGATACATCCACTTGTGCAACCAGTGGATGTTTTCCCTTCATCACTGCAGTGCTTGCGTCCCCTCAGAACAATCTGTACATTTTGCTTGAATTCAACCATGTCAGAAACAAAGAACTTGAGCATCTTTAAATTTAAACATCTTTAACATCAGCCTTAAGAGGATGTGTGTAAATCCTTCTTCAGTCTTAGGTTGTGATTTTTCTTGTCTTTTTCCCCCAAAGGATGCCGTAATTAACTGCCCTAAACTTAAATCGGTGTAGAACAAAAAAACCTGCTAGGTTGAATTGTTGTTTGTTTGTTTTTAATAAATGTTTCCTTTATCTCAAAAAAAAAAAAAATACAACAACTTTGACAGAATCATAATTTTGTTTGAATAATGAAGCAAATTGTGTTTGAAGGAAAGATAAAATTTCTGTTTCTTGACTTCTTTCTTCAAGCTTTTTTAAAAATAGGTAATTTTCCTTAATTGTACTAAAAGCTATTTAAAAATTGTATTTGTCTCCCTGCAAAAAGGGTAGGAGGTAGGATATTCTGATACTACCTAATTTACACAATTCCTTTTTTTATTAATTTAACAATTTGAGGTTGTTTTTTCCCCTCTTTTTTTATTGTAATTGTTGTATTTGAGAAATGAGTCTGAAGCATTGTAGTAAAACTGTGGAGATATTTCTTATACCCACAACTAATATCCTGCAGCTCATCTGCATCTTGTATCTGAATCACCTACTGCAGTGACAAGTAGAGCAAGTGAAAGTGAAATAAAATATAAAATAAAAGAAGCTGCTCGCTGCAGTTGGAAATATGACCTAAAATTAGCATCACTTCTAGGTCCCACAACAGCTTTTATGTCACCTGAATAATAATAAGCATTTGCTATATAAATATGCCATAGGATTTTACTGGTAGACAGATATTATACCTCAAAATCTGAATCAGGTCTGGAGCTGTGTCTGTGCTGAGAAGGACAAGTCAGTGCAGAAATCAGTGGTCACTGTAGTGCAAAGCCAGTTTTTGGCAGCTGCTGCAATAAAAATTGTATGATGGTGTTGATACTTTGAAAAATTCAAATTAGCTCACTTCTATGCTGATGTCTCTGTGCTGGGCCAGGAGAAGGTCTCAGGAAGCTGGGGCTTGTCACTCCTGTGGGTTTTGGGCAGGTTTTGCTGCTGTCAGGAGCTGCCACGCTCTGTACGAGCAGGTTAGAGATGGGAATTGCCTGTGCAGAAATACTCAGCACGGGTGGGCACAGCCAGCCACCAGGGAATTTTCCAAAGGGAATTTTCCAAAGGATTTCTTCAAGGCTTCTTTCACTGTCTCCTCTGTTTCAGTCAGGGCGTGAATGGTTTGGGGAAAGGTGAAAAGCATCTCTACACCGATGACCCAAAGCCATGTGTGTAAATCACTTTACATGTTTTTAACTCTAAAGATGAGCACACAGATGAAAACCTTTGCATGAGTACCTGTGCTAACATCTGTTCATTACCTGTGTCATATAAAGCTGTGTGGGGAATGGTTGTATTTTTGTTTATTTTATTAAATTGTGGGTTTTTTGGTTGCAATAGCTGCTTTCTTTGCCTTGTAAATGTACAGACCGGCCACTTGCTCTCAGGCTTCCAGATTCCACTTTTGGCTCAACCCCACTGTTCTCTAGATATATTCACATTCAATAATAATGATATTTTTCAAGCAAACCCCATGCATAACTGCATGTATCGAAATTAATCTCCAAACCAAAAAACTTCCTGTAAAATAGGAAAAGGAATATCAAATAGGAAGGGGAAAATGCATGAAGTACATGTGCAGTAGTCCTGTAAAGATGGCTTATATACTCCTGAGGCTCTTGCTGCAGCTTGTGACATCTTTTATAGAAGTGTCACCTTTAGGAGGCTATTTTTGGCAATGATGTTTCAGCATGGGATTGTAAGGGTAACAGTGGGTATTGGATATATCCTCCAGAGATCACCTTCACACTGCCTCAAATATTTCTAGGCGTATGAAAGAAGTGAGCAGTATAACTTGCTGAAGAGCTCTGCACACTTGTTTTATTCTTTCTCATAAAACCAGATTCAGTTAAAACTTGGCCAGTATCTGCTATAATTTTCATCAGGATTCAAAGCCATTACTTTCTCTGGATAAACAGCAGTTAGAACAAATCTTAAATATACATGTAGGGAAATATTCAAGCTCTGTACCATTTGTCACTTGCAGAACAGCTAAAGCAGCAGAGTCACAGGCTGTGCTAGGAAAAAAAAAAAAACCTTTATACCTAGAGAGTCTGGAATTAGCCAACTGTCACTTTCCTGAGCCAGGAATAGGTGGAAGAGGAGACAGTGATAAAACTTGACTGACTCTTAGTTTTTCTTCTTTCTTCAAAGAGTGTGAAGCTGTTCCTTGTTTCAGGAACCTGCAGGTTCCTGAGGGCTCGCTGCGCATGAGCTGCTTAAGGGAGCTCTGCAAACTCTGTTAGCAGAGGCTTTGACGTTTCCATGGCTTGTGGAGAAGTCAGTCATTACAGACAGGCTGCTAAATTATGGAGGCAATTTTTATCTGCCAGTTCTTTGCTTCTGTTGCTTCCTATAAGCTTTAAGAATATTTGAGGGAAAAATATTGGCGTACTTGGTTGGCTGAGTGGCTCTCTTGAGTTACTTACAGCCTTTCATTCCCAGGCTGTTCACAGATTTCTTATGTTGGCCTAGACCCTTTTTGGCCACTACAGCAGGTAGGCTGATCTCCAGCTCATTTTACAGCCAGTTCTAGGAGAAAAGAAACCTTCTTTTGCCATTCCTCATGCGAAATTTGTTCTGAAGTTTCCTTACAGAGCTCTGCTTCTGTCTTTGCAGTGCTCTCTGTGCACGGCCTCCAGTCATGAAGCAGATGAAAAATGGAGAGACAGAAAGAATTTTCAAAAAGGGGAGGCAAAAACTGTGACTTTCTGCTTTGTTGCTTCCTTGGTACATTCTCTGTCAGAATTTACCTTAGTAAATAACTCTGTAACTCTATATGTAGAAGGGGAAGTATTTTAGCAAGACATAAGACTCAGCACGACAAAATCTATTTAAATGCAGCATAATTGAAATGTCAACATAGCTGTGAAATGCCTCAAGGTGTTTCTTTGGTGAAGGCTGGATATGACACAAAATAGATGCCTGAATACTGTGGTACAGAAAAAGCCTTTTTGTACTCAAGTCCAGTCTCGCGCTCAACTTACACAATGTTTGCAAATGCTTGGCTGTTGCTGTGGTCCCTGCTCTTGCCTTCCTTAGGGAATCTGACAGTTCAGAGAAGGTTTTGGGCTCAGAGGAGGGAAGAGCTGTTGGTGTTCTCAAGCAAGGAGTGTTTCCTGCAGGGACACCCAGCCTTAGCCTGGAGCTCGTTCCCTGCTGGGCACAACAGACCTTGTACCTGCTCGGTGAGTGCCCGGGCACTGTGGAGATGTGTTGGGAATCTTGTTTCTCCCAGGGTGAGGGTTGATTCTTCATTCCAATTCTGTTAGAGTGACTTAAAACAAGACAGCACTGTTGTACATGAGCTGCTCTCCTCCCCTCCCTCCTCCACTAGGAGTGGAGAATACAAAGTACCATTAAAATGTTTTTTCATCTTTCAGATTTCTGAAAACGAAACAGCGACTGTGCGTTAGTCTTTTCTTAGGCAAGTCCTCTGCTTGGTGACCCATAACATGCTCCATCTCATTTCATGGAAATGAAACCTCTGTGGTGAATGGGACTCACAAGAAGTGCCCTCACAGCTTCCAGCTGGTGCTGCTGAACCAGGATGGGCCGTGGCACAGGGCCCAGTGTAG
Source organism: Corvus hawaiiensis (assembly GCF_020740725.1). Taxonomy (NCBI): domain Eukaryota; kingdom Metazoa; phylum Chordata; class Aves; order Passeriformes; family Corvidae; genus Corvus; species Corvus hawaiiensis. The sequence goes on along the minus strand of NC_063219.1, from coordinate 35,945,032 downwards.
TTATAGTTACACCAAGTGTCATTTTTCTGTCTATCCTAGTCAGCACTCTGGCTCCAGGTTTCAGTCTGCCTGTGTGACACAACTTTTTTTAGCAGTTGATAGGCAGAGAAGACCAATCCATCTGACTCTTGCTTTATGAGTCACCGCAGGTTTTTTTAAGAGGTTAAGTTCAGTTTGATCTTCATCAGCAAACTGTGATTTCAGAAGGAAAACGAACTTGACAACTGTTTCAACAACCTGAATGTTTATGTATGTCTTCAGTTAATGCCTAAAGTCAATATTTGTTAAGTCTGATTGATAAAAATATGTGCCTTTCATCAAGGTCAAATTAATTTGAGGAAATTTGCTTACCATGCTGCTTTTGCACAGAATCCCTTGTCAGACTTTGCAAAAAACTATGCAGGCATTTTCTTATTTAAATTATGATTATCTTCACTATGAACTTCCCTGAGAGCACTACCTCATTTGAATGTGTCTTTTTTTAAAGGATGCTGCAGATTGGATTCCAATTCAGACAGGTGATAAATTACCAGCCTTGACCTAATTCATTAACTTTAATGGTATTTGAAGTCTTTATTTTATCCAGGATCCTTCGATAGACTTGTCTTGTAGACATCTTTATAATAATGTCCATTCATCAGCTACTTAAAGGACATCACTTGAAACTGGATGTGACTGTGAGGATAGAGATTTTTTTCTGGGTTGTGTTCTGGCTTAGGATTCCTTGGATGTCGCAGGCTACACCAGGCAATAAGGCTGACTTTGCATGAGACAGTAAAGCTTGGGAAGGAGTTCTGGAACCGTGTGTTAAATATGTATGGCTGAATTTATGTAAATTCAAAATTCATCTCATTAAAGTTGCTTTCACAGGGTACAACCACACCATATGTTGTACCATAGGACTGGAGCTACACTGTGTGGTACAGACAAGGGCTAAGTAATGGCATCGCTTTGGAACAGGTCATTAGAGGATGGCTTTGTGGGACACAGAGATGGAGGATTCTCTCCAGATATTTGAAGTATTGCTCTTAAGTTGTGCTGTTACAAATATAAAAGTCCTGCTGTGCCACAGTGAGGGTAATTCTGGAAAGAAGAAAGCAACCCTCTGTGGATGTGTGCCTAATGCAGATTCCTCTTGTGATCTACTGTATTCTCTTAAAATGTGGGTCTCTTATCAGGTGATTCCTGTTGTATTTTTCTGAAAATGGATCAGTTTAGGAAAGGGAAACATGACAGAGCTGAAAAAGCAAGTTAGCACCCAAACTGGAGTAGCAAACCAGCAACTTTTTCTTGCTGTCCACAGAACCAATTTTCTTTCTCATGTTGAAAGAAATGCATGCACAACAACTACTAACACTAAACTAAAGAAATAACCAAAGCTGCTTGTGAACTGAAGTTTCACCACTGAAGGTTACTGGATTTGTCCTTCTCCTGAGTCTCGGCGGAGATGTGTGGAAGGACTGTGAAAAAGCTGTGGCAGGAAATGGGAGCTGCTGTCTCCTCTCGCTCTGAAATGCCACTTGCACATACACACAGAAAAAATCTGATTAAATTCATGAAAACTGTGGCATTTGCAAAGCTTCAGATGATGGCAGGATGGAACCATTTGGTGGTAAGGTGCCCTGAGGGGATGTGGTCCCACAGCATCCAGAGGGAGGCCAACAGCAGGTGTGGCTGGAGTTCACTCACAGTATTCATTAAAGCATGAAATAAAAAAATACATCATAGATTTAATGCATATTTGTGGATGCTAGCAAGGGCTAGCAGAGGAATTTTTCTGTGAAACTTTCCTTTCTCATGAGAAAGCAGTTACAGAAATCCAGCTTCTCACAGCTTCTCTGTGAAATCTTTTGTTCTCACATGAACTGGATGGACAACAGTTTGTAAGAATGTTAAACCATTTCTGCATCTGCAAATTCCTCTGCTGGCCCTTGCTGGCATCCACACATATTGAATAGCTGCAATTAATTGTACAGGTGTAGTCAGGTAACAGTGAGGAGTTCTCAGTAATGAATCTGACTTGTCCTGAATCTGACTTGTCGTACTACCTCATCAACAGAAACAAGAAAACAAAAATGCTGCAAAATAACAATTTTGCCTTATGAAACCTCCCCTCGTTTAAATGTGGTATTGGAATTGCTTTTCACAGTTACGCAAGTATTCTGTATTTTTCTTTTAGTTGGACATGCCCTGTTTTTTAGAGGCAGTTGAAAGAAGAAAAGCCTTTTGTTTCTGGTGTCCTTTGTTCTGTATGCTGGGCTGGGTTTGGAGAAGTAGAAAATGGTGCTTTCTGGAGAATAATTGAATGTGTTCAAAATGGAGAACATTTGTAGGGTGGTGGAGGGAGGGAAGATGTGGAGCATGGAGCAAAATTAAAAACCTGGGAGATATCAAAAAGATGTGTCCAAATAGGGCAAAAAATAAATAAATTTAAAACAAAAAAGTTTGTGCTAATAGACTTCTCAAAATAAAGCAAGGCTTTTTTCTAAATTTGAGTACAGTTATTATTTTTTGACAGTTAGAAAACATGAAGGTGAAATGTACACATTTAAATTTAGCTGTTGTTGCAAATGCTCCCCCAATTTAATTTTCAATTTCTGTTTTCTTCATGAAGAATTTAATTATCCTGCAACCATTCTAACTCATTCCCTCTTTAATTGCCTCTTTATTTTCACAGTAATCATCTATTCAGATTTTTTGCTTTACAGATCCTTCTGATATTCAGGTACTTAACAGCTTTTATTAAAAGTCAGTAAATAAATAAATTAATTACTTTTTTTCCTTTTTTTTTTTTTTTTCTTTCTTCTTGGCTACTCCACTTTCATCTTTAACTTTGGGTATGCTTAAGCTTTTTTTTGGTAACAGGGAATAGCAAGAAGATTATTAAGCCCTAAGTTTGTTTCAGTGATGTTCCATAAATGTATTTGAGTTGTCTCTTCACACATAAGGACATAGCTATCAAAACTATGTAAACAGTTCCATTTTCCAGGCACAAGTCCAGTGGCAATAATACAAAATATTGTAGACAAGATGTTTGCACCCTGTTTTTATTTTAGTATCACTTTTCAAGGAAAACATGGTGATTTTCTAACTGTGCAATTCTTGTCATGGCTGTTCCAACCCTCAGTGGGATCGAATTTTCTAGAGATGGTGAGAGCACTTCTCTCTGTGGGGAAAAAGTTTCTTTGAAGTCTGAGCATCCTCTGAGAAGTTCTGCTACCAAGTCAAGCAAAAGTGAACATCTAATCCTGACTAAAGATGCTGCACAGCTGTAAAAGGCTTCCTGCATTCAGGGAGCTCTTCCAGGGAAGGATTTGTGTTACTCAGTGATAAAAGCTGCTGTGGAATTCTCTGACTGCATAACCAGGAGCTCACCAACAAACAGCCATCATTCAGGAGGGAGGTTTGCTTCTTGTTCTTGGATCTGGTCAAGGCTACACAAGAGAAAATCATAATGAGGCATTTTGTCCAATTTCAAAACTGTATTTCATGAGGGTAAAACACAACCCTATGAAAGTCTTCAAATGGAACACAAAATGTACAGCGTGCTGAAAGCAGTCTCCTGTAAGAAGCCTTTACAGAGGAGTAAATAAATCTTTTCTTCATTTTTCCAGGCAGTAAGATGTTTACCTTCTGATGTCAACAGTAGTTAGGAGAACCATGTAGCTTAGGTCTTTTAAAAATACCTTTAACTATATATTGCACAATATTTATTCTGTATTTAATAAATAGAATATAATGAAGATATATACTTAATTAAAGGTATTTTAACAATAATTTTGCCTGAAAAATTTGTTGCAAATAGATATCTAGAACTGTTAAATGTAAACCTAGATTTTACTTATATAAAATACAGAGTTAACATTATTGGAGTAATCTTAATGGTGCACTGTTATACTGAATGATTTTATTTCCAAGTAGTCTTAGTCTTGCAAAAATTAATACTGAGATGTAAAAATAGCTACAAATATAAACTGAGGTGGTGCACTTGTTTATTGACTTCATAATTTGGATGTAGGTGGCTTTGCCTACTGAGCCCAACATAGGCGGAGCTTAATAATTCTTTAAGGGGCAAATAATGCGGTTCTCTGCCAAACTTGGAATGAGCCAAGAGCAACTGGAGTTACATCCATCTCCTGAGTTTCTAGTTGAAGAAACTGTGAAAAGCTACACTATGCTTGAAGTCTGCGGTGCTTTGTGGAGAGAATATCTCAAAATAGCATTTGGGAGAAGCAGTGATCCGCACCAAAACTGTATTCATTGTCTTAAGCCAAGCCCTTGGCACAGTTGGACTGTTCTCCGGAATAATCAGAAGATTTAGAAAAGGATTCTGGCAAAAAATAGAAACAGATAACATTTTTCTGTCTCCTTTTGCATTTTTGTCCCTTGAGAAGCCGGGGAAGAGCCAGGTTAACTTTTAATGTGCCAGAATGTAGTAGCTGAATGTTGAGGTAATGCATGAAGCCCTTGTGTAAATACCATGGTGATTCCATGTTTATTCTCAGGAGCTAGAAATAGGGCTGATCTTTGTGGTGCCCTTCAGCCTCCAAAGCACATCACCTGAGTCTCTCATGTTCAGTGTTACCCTTTACAGCTGTGCCTCCAATAATCTCAGGCTCTGGAATGCTGAAATTGGCACTGAAAACCATCATGTTTTATTAATTTATTTCTCAGCCTATTCTGCTTGTGCCCTGGAGAATGAAGCGAGGGGCAGGATACAGGGATGACATTTATTTATGTTATGGCCACTAATAAAATGTGTCAATGACATCTGCTGTGGAAATCTGCATTTTTCTTTCCCTGTGCATGCAACGGTACATGGAGCTACATGAAAGATATAACTGTACCGACCATAAAAACAACAGGTGGCTGAAATGATTCATCACTGGAGTTTCCTGCTCACCAGTTCTTTGATTTATAGGATGGGCAGAGGGAAGGGGTTTTTTTGGGTCTCTAAAGACTTGAAGTGCTTTGCCAAAAAACAGTCCTGAAACAGCTGGAGAACTTACAGTGAAAAAAAAAATACCAAATGACGTTATCCTATGTAAAATATTCAGTAAAATTAAGGTTTCCTGTATGTATTACGTGTGCCTATGGCAGTAAGAGGCGTCAGCAATAAGGATGCCCTGGGTAGGTCTCTGACTCTCAGTTGAATGAAGAGATGAATGAAAAGCAGTTCTTGGCCTTCTGTTGCCTTCAAACTCAGTGCCACTGAATCGATCATACATTGCCAAGGGCTAAGGGCTCATTAGTTGGTTAAAATATAAGAAATGCAACAAGGGAAGATGAGTCATGGTGAAATGGCAGCAAATGTTGCCATAATTTGCAGTGTTGCTACTGATCATGTTTTCAGCTGGTGCTCTAAATTTGGTGCTTCCAGAAAAGTTGTTGCTGAGCAATCCCAGCTGGATGCCACGTGAGATGACATAAAATCACCAAACATGAAATTGTGCATCCTCCCAGACACTGGGACAGCAAGTTTGAATCACAGTGATTTCCTAGGCTTTGGGATCTGATGGATCCCATTTCCTGGCTCCTCTGGCCACCTGCACTTGTGCACACTGACACAGGTGGGAGATGGTAACACCCCATGAGTGAGAAATGCTCAGGAAAACACTGCCAGCAGTAGCTTGAGAACTGGCAATTGTGAGTCTTCCCAGGCAGCAGCAGCAATATACAGCTTTAGGTAGAATTTGTCATGAATTGTGCACTTTCAGTGGAGCAAAAACACTCCAGAAGTCAACTTGAATCCCACCCTGTTTGCTGCAGGGAAAATTTAAATGTTCAGCCTCCTTAGCTGACTGAACATCTGCTTGTGAGGGAGTGTATCACTTATTGTAGCCCCTGCCACAGTCCAGAAGTACATATGTCTGTCTCCCTGGAAAATAAACAGTCAACAGTTGAATAAGAATTTTATTTCTCCAGTACAGTTTTTCCTTGCTACCAGTTTTTAGTTTGCTTCTAACTTAAAGTCCTTTCTGTTATCCTTCACTGGGTTTAGTTTGCACATAAACAAAGTTCACTTACTGAATCGCATGTTTGGTTCTCTGGGACCTGCTGCTATTTTTGTAATTGATTCCAAGTCCTTGGCTGTGTTTCCAGGAAGGCTCTGCCTCATGAGCCTGTGGTTTCTGCTTGGCAATTTTTTGAGGATTTTATCTGTCAAGTGTAGTTGTATTTGCGAAGAGAAGCAATTTCTGAGGTACTACTTCCATGAGGAGGCATGAAATTGGGCGTTGGGAAAAGCTGTTATAGGTGTCTTTTTTGATTTCAGAATGATTTAATTATTTTTTCCAGATAACTGAACCGAGCAAAGTAAATAAAGATGTCAGCTTTTTTTTATTTTATTTTTTTCCTTTTTTTTTTTTCTTTTTCTTCACCACTCCCCCCCCCACCCCCCCCAAGTATTAGTAAAAATAAATTAATAATCTTTTGGCCTCTCTGCAGTGTTTTAGGAGTTTCACACCCTTCCCAGCTCTGTTGCACCATTGTATCTACAGCACTAGATGAGGCAACAGAACAAAGAGTGTCTAAACTTGTTACTTATCTCTGCAAACTGCCGTTCCAGAAGAAGACTGAGACATCTTGCCACTTGAAGGGAACATGGCATTGCCATGCTGGGGTGTATCTGCTTGAGGCACAGTAGAGATTTTCAGCTGATCTTACTGGGCCATTGGACTGGGCCATTCCCATAAATCCGTGTGTGAAAACACACCGTTGGTTTGGAGTGAGATGATCCTCAGGAGGGAGTGAGATGGTTCAGTCCTCTGCAAGAGACTGTTTTAAGAGAGACACTGAACACTGATGATGCCATGCTGTGAGCTGGCTTCCCATAGATAGAGCTGGAAAGCATGTATGAAACCATAGTAAGTCACACTTTTTCAACTTAGAATTCCTTGTTATCCAGTGACCAGATGAGCTGGGTGGAATTGTGTGCCTGAGTGAGGGGACAACCCAGGACGAGGGACCTGCCTCATCAGGGACAGTACTTAGATTTCCAGAGCTCTCCCTGAGAGGCTTCCTAAAATCCTTTACCACCACAAAACGTTCCTGAGCATTTTTGCCACCAGAGCCTGCTCTGGTCCTGCCAGCAAATTTCTGCTTTGGTGTCCAAGCATTCCTCAGGCACTAAACTGCAATTTACTTACAAGGCTGAGAAATTGTGAGCTAATTCTGGAAATGAATTTTATACAATTTGGTCCAGACTACTAAGAAGCCCAGGTGATCTGCTCCTGCTGACTTCTGGACCTCTCTGTAGTTTACCCATTCGTCCAGTCATTATCACCATTCACAAACTTTAGCACTCCCTACTTTCATCTTTGGCTTATTGACATGTGCAGCATTGTCAGGCTTCATATTTCATTAGACACACGTAGAGATTATTATCTGTACCTCAGTGAACATGTATTCAATCCCATGGAAATGCTTAAAAATATAAACTACTTTAAATAAACTTAAATAAATGTGTATTTTTCTCATAGCTATTCTTTTAAACTTACATCTTCCATCCGGGTTAAAAACCAGATAAATTACTCTCTTCAGTCATGAAATCATTTACCCAGTTTGTTATTTCCCATGTGAACTTTCCTTCAGCTTATGCTTGTGTATGGCAGCCAAGATATAACTAAAACAGCAAAAGGTCAGAATAATGAGCCATTTCCACGGGTGAAGCCAGTATTTCTCTACATGCCTCCTACCTGCTGATCTCATCTTTTAAAGTGTTGTGTGATGCTATGGTTGAAGAACACCACATCAAACAAATTGTTTTGAAGCTGAGCCAAATAATGTGGGTCAAGATTTAGGCAGGCAGAAATTTCAATAGTACATCCTTGAAAAATAAATTTATCCATGAACTGGGTAGGGAGATACTGCTAAGGAATATTTTGAAGATGGTTACACTCACATCTGAAAGGAAGTGCTGAGGGTTATGGAAGATTTTATTTGCTTATTTAAACTTTGTTTTGTTCCTGCAACATTCCTTCTTCTCTCTGACTTCAATATGTTGAAAATGACGGGGAAAAAAAAAAGGAAAAAAAGAAATCTGTCTTTTCTAAGTAATATCTTGTTACTCAGAAGCAGCCTGAACTTGCTCAGCAAGACGTGCCCATTTTCACTGAACAATAATCACAGTGAGACACTTCTGGTTATGTGCAGACTGACAAGCAGATTAAACAAGATATGTAATTTTCCTGTAATCATAAAACAGACAAACACGTTGTAATGTCTACCTAAAATAACAAATTAAGTTGTTCAGTGACTGATTGCCAACACATAGACAGTGTTGTGTGGAAAGATACAATAGAGGCTTGAGATACATCAGGTAAATTCGTGAAGTGCAATTCATGTGCCACCATGCTCAGAAAGTCTCGCCTTGAGCTGCTCTTTTCCAAGTCAAACTTCCTGCACCACTTGGTGCTACAGGCCAGGGTTCTCCTACTGATGGGCTGAGCTCTGACACTGCATTAGGGCCATTTTTTCTTATAAATTATAGCTAACATGACAAAAGTCTGGTGATCACCCTTTACATGACGGCGTTGTCCTCACAGCAGTTGTTCAGGGGGTGGGACCCAGGACTGCTTAGGTGTTTGTTGAGCTTCAGGGGTGTTCACACATCACAGCCCATCAATGTTTCCTCCACAGGATGCACCAGTTGCTGCATCAGGTGTTCTCATGTTGAACCAATACTGCTGGGAAAAAGGCTCAGTTGCCTGATGATTATAGTAATGAAAAAGGGTGGAAATACAGCCATTTGGTAATTCATTTTAGCCAGTTGCTATTTTCTGGAAAATTTAGGAGTAGCCTGGTACCCAGGACAAAGCACCATTCTCAAGCATTATTTCCCTGCCTCTATCTTAGAAATATTCTTTTAACACTCCACCCTTGGGAAGAGATTCTGCACTCAGGAGTTCAAGTGAATGGAGTTACCTAACAGCAGTCCTAACGTAGACATCTAAGCTCTGTGAAGGAAAAGGCTTGCAGTTACACCCAGGACTAAGAATTTTCTTCAGCTTGCTGTTGGAGTTCAGGATGCAGAGTTTTAAGTTGTCATTCTGGGGTCTGATTACCCTGTTGTGAATTGTACAGAAATCCTGCACTGACTGATGGGGCTGGGCACCTGGGGCTGGCTGCAGACTTCAACTGTAAATGGCTGAGTCTTGAACATCTCCCAGTTTAGTTTATTTTTCTGACTGGATGTTTTATTCTAGGAGCTAATGAAAACCAACATATTTAAATTTTAGTCCTTGTGCTTCTCTGCTGAGTTTGACAGAGGTCACCCACAGCAGGGCTGGAAGGTCATGAACCTGATCTCTGGTTTCCATGTCTCTTTTTCCGTGGTGCTTCTGCCATAACAGAGTTTTGGGCTGAGGTGCCTGACAAAGTTCATTACAGTTGTGTCATTTTTCTTTTATGGTAAGATATTAAAAACTAATAAAATGACCAACAAATATAAGATAAAAACATGCTGCATTATTTTAATCCAGCAAGTGAATTCTATTGATCAAGCCACCCTTTTCTGCCAGAGAAGCAAACCATAGAACTTTATATTGTGTCTCTAACATCAACAATAACAAACAAAGAAAAAAACTAAGGGTAGATTACAACAAAGTCTAATTTGTGAAAGGATTGTACTTCAAAAACTCAAAACATAAACCAGAAAAGAAAAATAAGGCTTACAGAGTATGTGTGATAAGAATAGTCTAGACATCAGTGTATGAATATTGAATCACAAAAACTGAATAACATAGAGATAAGATCAAGCAAATTTATGAAACACAAAGGTTCCGAAAAGAGAAAAAAAGATTATGCATGGAGTTCAATTAGAAGAACAGTTCAGTAACAAGCTCCCCTAAGTTTTCCTTTGGGTATATTTTAGAGACAAGGAAAAAAGGGATTAATCTTAGATCCATAATGAAGAATTATGTTTTAGCATCAGGTGATGTGTTGCTTGAGGAACACAGTGGAGGAACCTCCTGAGTCATGTAAATGGTTTCTTGTATTTCAGGGCCCTTTCCATATGCTCTTTTTTGTTGGTCTATCTTGATCCATGTCAAAAGCAAGCACTTATTTTCTGTCCCTGCTGTTCCCACTCAAAGAGGAGTTCCAGAACCTGATTATGGTAATAGCTAAGAACCTTCTCATTTTCAGCCAGGATTTATTAATGGGCAATTTATACTCATTTGTACTTCTGCCAATAGCCCTTTAGTTTAAATTGTCTCTTTCCCCGCTGTTGATCCTCTGATATATTCATAGACAGCAGTCATAATTCCTCTTCATTTTCATCCCCTGGAACCAATCAACATGAAAACTCGCAGTCTCCCCTCAGATTGCAGTTCTCCATTCCCCTGCTAATCCCTCAGGCTCTGATTCTGCTTAAAGCTGAGTTTATTCTCCACGTATCCATCGGGGTGTGCGCTGCTGCAAGCAGCTGCCTCCTGGAAGAAAAGCACTCAGGAGCATCCTGGGGCTTGACATCAACACTTTCTCAATGGGAAACACTTATCCCAATTCTCTCAGTGATGCGTTTCCCTTTTTCCCAGGCAACATTGCACTGGTTGCTCATGGTCACTCTCTGATGAACTGTGTGACAAGGATCCTTTGTTGTTTCAAATTGGGAAGTCCTGAACTGACAACAGAAGCTCTGCTTTTATTCCCCTGGTGTATTGTCTGGCGCTTTCAACTTGTAAACTTCAGCCAATTTCTTTTATTTGCAGCAGCTCTGTATTATTGATGTTTATCAACAGTACGTAAGCAGTAAATTTTAATTCACAGAGTACTGAAAGGTTGTCAGTACTCTCCAGCATATATTGTCACTACAAAAAGAGCAGGACAGGATTTGTCTATTACAGATGTACTTAGGAAACATAATTGGGAACCCACTGCAGCCAAAAGGCTTTATTAGCATGCAAGTGGCTCAGAAGTAATGGCAGCTAAATGCATTTTGTATGCCTCAAGTCTGCTTTCATACGGTCGTACAGAACCACAGAAAGGTTTGGTTTGGAAGAGACCTTAAAGATCATCTCATTCCAACCCACACCACCCTGCCGAGGCCTGGGTCAGCTTCCAATAGATGAGGTTGCTCAGGGTCCCATCCAACCTGGCCTTGGTTGTTTTTCCTCTCAGGTAAGACAAAGTTAATAGGTATATTGGTAAATCCATTCTACTTTTTTTGACAATCCCCAATAGCCCCCAAAGAAAGAAATTCAGTATTACGAATCTGCAAGCTGAACTGCTTTTCCTGTTCATAGAAACAGCCAAAACATCTGAGCGTGACAACCTGGTGTGAACCTTTTGTGAACCTCATGTCGGCTCAGGGCGATCTGACAAAAAGGATAGTCAGATCAATTGCTTAAACCTTTCATTAAAAAGCCATTCAAGAGAAGTTAGTTCCTTATATCATTCATCTTGAATGAACTATGGCAAGCAGTGTGTTTCATTGAACACAGAAGGAATAAATGAAGGCAGGATTTTATTACGGTGAATTCCTGTGGGAGCAGTTTGTCCGGGAAGCTTACAGCTCCTCTGAGTCATTGTCAAAGGTGTATCACTTTAGGGGAGATGAGATCAGCAGCATCTTTGCCTGACTGACTACTCTCCTGTGGGACCAGATGCCTGGGAGTCAGAGCAACATGAAAGTCAGGGAGTGTAAGATTGACATGGGTGTCTTTGAGAAACCAGGGTGGCTTTTGTGGCAGACCTGGATCAGAGCTTCAGAGAGTTCATGGAGATGTAGGGAAGTAAAAAATGCTGCCCTTCATGTCTCCTGTGGAAGAAAGAAAACACTGAACAAAATGACCTAAATCAGAGTTGGATGAATTGTCACTACTCCCTGGGATTGGGGAAAATAGATCATCCTAAAGACACTCAGAGCTGTTTCTGCTACCCTGTATTTCTGCAAATCTCATGGTTTGCTCTGCAGCTCCTTTTCTTGAACTGTGGGTCTGCCAGAGAGCTATAAAGCTCTCTCCTGTTGTTTCCTTCAGTGCAGCTCCTTCCTTTAAATCCTGCAGCAGAAATACCATGCTTTGACAAATTCAGAGGTTTCTGTAGCTGTGATAAAAGTGGAAGGCTCAGTGATGCTCATTCTTCACTGCCTGTGTACTTTGTAAACCAGTTCTCGCTGAGAAAGGGAGATCAAAGTGGGTGCAGAATTTTAGAAGAGACAAGAAATGACAGTCCCTGGCTTTTATCTCTTTAAATGTCCTATCTGGAGCATTAAAAATATCAGTGTTCTGCTTCATGATTTTTCTGTGCCTTCTCACTTCTCAAGAAACCTGTTACAAATCTAACCAAGCCTTAAATGTATACACTGTCTTCCATAGCTTGTCCTTCAATACTTCAAACATTGCCAGAGGCAGTCAAACTGTGTTTTCTTCCAAAGGTTTTCAGGATCAGTATTACAGCTATTACAAAATGGCTAGTAAAGTAGAAAATACATTTTTTATCCTACTGTTTAATGTTTTATTTATTAAAGGCATCTGGCAGTGGCCTTAATAACATGCCCTAACTTTTGGTCAGTCCTGAAGGGCTCAGGCGGTTGGACTAAATGATCATTGTAGGTCCCTTCCAAATGAAATATTCTTTCCTAATCTATTCTGTTTTATTCTATTCTATTTTGTTGTATTATATATATTCTTACCCTCTACATTGTTATTGTATTTTTTTGCTTTTTCACTTATGGGTTCCCCTGGCAGGGTTAGTAGATCAGCAATAGAGCAAAAATTTCTGGGGCCAGAAAGGGTCTGTCACAATAAGAAACAAAATACATTTGAAATGATTTGATGGATAATTTAAGGAAGGAGGGGAAATACTTGTCTGAAGTCAGAAACAGATGGCAGCCAACAGTGGTTCTTTAATGGTTTTGTGGGGATGTCTGGTGCATTTGAACAATTCCTGGCTGGCTGTTGTTGCCCTCCAGTTAAAAGCAGTTTTAGTGTGAAACTTGAGGGGAGTGATTGCTTGCTCCTTTTCCTAGCTGGCTAAAATGAGAGAAGATGTTTTGGTTTTCCCTGGTCCTGACAGTGGGCTGTGAAACGTGTCTTTTGAGAAAACAAATTTGTAATGATTTCATTCACTGATCAATAGGCTCAGACAGTGTTCTCAAAAAAGTGAATGTAATGATTTATGTAAGAGAAGGAAGAGTAAGAACTCCCAGAGGATCCCTGTTCTATCCACAGCACTTCAGCTATCAGAGAATCCCGGAATGGTTTGGATTTGAAGGGACCTTAAAGATCATCCAAGTCCACCCCCTGCTATGGGCAGGTGCACCTTCCACTATCCCAGGGTGCTCCAAGCCCCGTCCAACCTGGCCTTGGACACTGCCAGGGATCCAGGGGCAGCCACAGCTTCTTTGGGCACCCTGTGCCAGGGCCTCCCCACCCTCACAGGGAAGAATTTCTTTCCGACATCTAATCCAAATCTATCCCCTTTCAGTTTAAAGCCATTCCCCCTTCTTCCCTCACTACATACCCTTATCAAAGTATCTTTTAATACTTATTGTAAGGAAAATGCAGCTATTTTGCTGTTAAAAGCCACTTGTATGATACTTCAATAACTTAAATCAATGCAATGCAACAGTTTTTGTCAAAAATATGAGCAGATTGACTGTTTTTTATTAATTTTCCCATAATGGACCTCACTTGCCAATTTATTTTCATTGTTCTCCAGCTTTCCTGGCTGTGTGCAGGTCCCACTACTCTGGTTCAAGCTGCTGCCTGTCGGCATCCATTAAGGAAAGAGTGCAAACAAACCAAGTCCCATTTGTGAGTCAAATGTTTCTCATCCAGTAGGAGCTCCTGGCTGTGTAGCATCAGACAAATATTGGAGGAAGAAAATTGTAGGTTGTAAAGGATGGCTGATCCATGTTTGCTTAGAAAATGAGATGTATGTGTTGATTTTGTTCAGATAGACAAATTTAATGAGCAGGTGCCACCTTGTCTGGTTCCAGCTCCACACCTCAGCGCTCAGAACCTCTTCAGGGTACCTTGAGGAAAGTTCCCCAGTTCACCCTCTGTGTAGGACTTGTTCTTGGAAAGGTATAGCAAATTTAAGGACTGAACTAGGGACAGGAAACCAACAAAGCCAGCTACAGCCAAAAAATATATTATCTTCCTATGCACAGGGCCCAGAAGGCAGAGAAATACACCAGAAACCACTGGGAAAATGGGCAGATTTAGACAGTGTGTGGTTTATCAACCTCTAGGCAGCCTGTAGACTGTGTGGCATGCAGAATTCTAGGGAATGCCCTGAGACAATTGTGTGAAACCACTTTCTTTTTAGAAGAGTTGCATTAGAATAAGCAGTAACTCTGTGTGCCAGCCATATCCACTTTTCTCCCAAAATTTCAGCTTTATTTTGACAGTGGCAGTCGTTCCAGAACGGAAGCTTCAGGGCTCAGATGCTGATAGAGAATCTTCTTCATATTCATGTTCATTCTACTCCCAAGTAGAACTCGATGAATAATGATCAGGTGGATTAAAACTGTTCACATATTAAAGTACAGATTTCTCTTTTTTCTTTAGGTCATGCCCAGTTACTTAAAGCCAGCCCTGTAGCAGAAAGTTCTCTGTCCATTTGCAGGTTATTTTCTGATCCATCTGCATAGGTTTGAAAAACACCCTCAGAGCAACTCCTTAAGCTGCATTTTTCAATCCTTTTTTTCATTTTCCTGGAGGGAAAGAAATGTTGTTCATTAAAATACTGGGTTTTTTGATCAGAAAAATTATTGAAACACAGCACACAGCTTGAGGCTGGGAAGTGTTGGAGCAGTTTTTGTTTGGTTTTGTGCTGTTTCACGCTGGAAAACATTGCAGTCTGTATTTCTACAATATTTCTTCAGTCTGTTAGCATCATGCCTTGTGCTGATGGTGTGTATTTAGGTAGATTCTATGAAGGATGTCAGCAGTAATGACATATATAGCATCCACTGTTTATTCACCATTACACGTCCAATGTTAAATTATTGAGGCAGAATGTATTCCCATTGTGTGGTGTGAAGGTTATGTGTGTATCAGTAAATCAAAACAAGCTTTACAAAGTTAGAAAATCAATTGATATCAGGAATAATGAAGACACAGATGTTGAAACATTTCTCATAACCTTGGTTGTTTTTTATAACTATGACCACTTCAGGTATGGTTTTGTTTTGGTTTGTTTTTTTCCCAAATAATAGCTATGACTAATGTGCTAAAAATGGATGTTTAGGAACAGCAACAGTACACCTCAATAATAAACTTTTGAACAACTCTTGATGGAAATAAAATGTTGATTTCTAATGTTTAACTTGCTGAAATGCAATTTTCGTAACAAGTGTTTTACAGGGTACGTGTGATGTATTTCCCGCTAATGAAAATGGTGGTGGTGTTTCCTTCCTGAGACATGCACTTAAATATATATAAAAGCTTCTGAAGTTTGCAATTTTGGAGTAATACAAATATTTAGTAACATCTTGCTCTGTTGCCATTCACAGAATTGCTCCCCAAGTGCCATCAGATGAATTGCCAGTACAAATGTGCCATCACCAGGAACGGCACCAGGTGTTACTGCAGGGATGGATATGAAACAAGCAGGGACGGGAGAAGCTGCACAGGTAAACGAGAAATTCACTACAACATCAACACCCAGGTGTCCTGATGGTTCCCTGTTGGGTGTCAGGGGCAGGGAGCTGGTGGACAACCAGGACAGCACTGTCGCTTCCTAACCCTTCTTCAAAGGCGTTGGTCAGGGACACGTGTGGGCTTTTGGAGCAGTGAATGGAAAAGAGTGCCCCTAAAATGAGAGTCAGGACCTCCCTCCTGACTCTTTGGTGCTCCTGTGCCCCAGCAGAAACTCTCCTGAAGTTACTGAAGGGATCAGCTCGACTGGAGGAGTTCTGGAGCTACAGCTCAGTTGTGTGAGTCTCTCTCTCTCCACACCTCCCCAGCAGGAGTGCCTGTAAAACTTGAAGTGTTTCACCTCACGGCCATGAAGACACACCTAGATTAGAATTTGATAAATGAACCCTCCCAAGGTCATACAGCTTAGTTGGGAACGTTACTTTGGAGTAATTAATTGTAGACTGGAACTGTAGACTTAACTTGCAGACTGTTCTCTTCCATTTTTGAAATATATGGCTTCTTAGTTCTCTGTCCAGGTGTTTGTTTCTTGCTTTATTTTGTCTGTATTAATAATCATATTGGAGTTCTAAGGCCATATGGATGTGCTCACTACCAATCACTCCTCTCTCCAACTAAAAGTACTGAGCCAGATTCTTCATAAATGTAATTTATTATAAGTTCTTTCTCTCTATGGTTGTCATGTTTCTTGATTAAAAATATATCTTAGGAAATGATTTAAACAGCGGCTTTTTTAGAATGTCAATTTATTACTTAAACCCTCAACCACTGTTGAATAGCTTATCTTGATTTTATGGTATTATCCATATACACCCTAGTTGAGAAAATTGCTCTTTATATTTATTAGAGGAGTCTATAGTTTTAGCTGTTGGATGGTGGTTTAATGGAGAAGTGGTGACAGCTCATTTAAGGAACTGTAAGACATTGCCAGCATAAATAGGTTGAGAAGGATAATCAATTATTTCCTCTCCTGAAATGTTGCTCCATTCATCAACCCTGATAACTAGTGATCTCTAGTACTAACAAGGACCCAAATGTCTCCCTAATATGATGTAGACATAGGAGACTACTTGAAATAATGAAGGTTTTATCTTTTAAAATTAAGAGCTATTGAACTTGAAAACTCCTACCCTTCATTTTGGCTACTCCAGTGATTTCAACAGCCAACATCCCTAATAAATTCATTGTTTGAGAAGGGGAAAACATCAAGCCTCACACCAAAATGACTTCATGACTTAAACATCTCTCTTAGAATTCTCAATTTTACTGAATTTATTTTTTTTCCTAATCCTTAAACTAAATCGTGTTGATGTTCCTTTAGATCTGAATGAGTGTGACACCTATGGAAGCTGCAGCCAGATGTGTGTAAATACAGATGGATCCTACACTTGCAGCTGTGTGGAGGGTTACGTGCTTCAGCCCGATAACAAGTCCTGCAAAGCCAAAAATAGTAAGTTTTAACATCTTTTTGCCTTCCTGAAAATATGTTGAGGTTTGGTCCTAGAGGATTCATGTGAAAGGACAGAGATGAGCACACGTGAGATGAACTTTCCTTCACTCTACTACAAAGAGCCACACAGCAACCTTAGAAAAAACTTTTCCCTTATTAAGACAATACTCCACGGGAAATATTTAAAGTTATTATCTGGATATTATTAATTAAAGCAAAATACTCAATTCAGCCAAGATTAGAAGAGTTCCCAGCTTCCCTGTTCATAAATAAATCAAAGATTTTCCTCACACAAACAAAAAAGGCTGTTTACTCTGGGAAGACAATGGAGACAGGGGAAATGATTGTGAGGTAATTGTACCCTTAGGATGAAAAAAGACATGAGATTGCTTTGTCCTTGCATTATCCCAAGAGGTGAATTTCCTGATATACATATTCACATGAGGCTTTTTGTTGCTCAGTGCATGTTTTCATTACTTATAGTGGATTGGGTATTTGAGGAAATTAGTCAATTGTGCTTAATGAGGCAATATAGTACACAGTGTTTTCTTATTCAGCATAATGAATTAACAATACCTTTATATTAAAAACCCAAAAAAGTTCCTTAAGGAATTCTTCAGCATCCTGAAGCTGAAGAATATGTAGCTGAGCATGGAGCCATGTTTGTTTTATGTATTTTTAAGTCTTCCTTTTTGTAACTGTTTTGCCATCAGAAGATAGGAAGGTCTAGTAATGGTTTTGTGGGTTCCTCACCTAAAGAGCATTACTAAATATATTCTTGCTTGATCACCACTGGGAGTTAAAGAGTATTTTCCTTCTTTTACTGTTTTTTCTTGATCCATACATGGGACTTTTTTTTTTTTTTTTAATCCACAGTGAAGTCTTGTGAGATAAGAAAGCCCATGCAAAGTAAAAATAATTTATTATTCTTCTTTCTCCACTGCATGAAAATCAATAATGCAATTCTAGATCAGGAAGTCCTCATGGTGCCAGTACAGGGCTTGAGGTGACCCTTATAGTTTCCCTTTTTGCACACAGAAAACTGAGTAACATCTGTGCACTGTAGAGAGCTGTTGGTGTCAAGATGAAAAAAAAACACATTAATAAGGAACTTCTCTGTATTTTTTACTACTTTATCATGTTTACTTGACAGTAGTTTTCACGTTTTTTGTTGTTTTCAGAAAGGAATCACTACTCATTAATCAGAGAAACCCCTGTAGGACAATACAAACGGGAATCGTGGTGCTGCACAGAAATGAGCGTTACTCATTACATTGGGGATTTTTGTAAACACAGGGTGGCTTTGGATCAGAAGAACAGAATCCAAGGAAAAAAAAAGGTGTCTAAGGAAAAAGACAAACAAACCAGCACTTAGAAAAATTATCAACTTTTTCATTAAAGAACCTAGAGCAAATAAGGATGGATAGAGCAACCTCTCTGCTTTGTCTGCATTTGGCAAAAGTAGCTGTCAAGCAGATGAAGAGAATGAGCCGAGGAGTATTCAGCTCTGTATGTAAGAGCTGTGAGAGATCAGAAGCAGCACTAGAGGTGTAGGCTGGGCTTTCTGTAGAGCTTTCAATGTTAAGAACAGCAGATCTGCTACAAATACGAATCACCATCCATGCTGAGATCCTGGATACAGCACAATCTGAAACACCAAACCACCACATCCCAGTTGGCTCTGGAAATCAACTCGGAGGTTCCTGAATATTGAGGAGCAGTGAGGTGCAGGAGGTGCTGGAGGCCTCAGAAGGTGCTGAGCAGGTGACACTTGTTTGTGTCTGGAGGAGCCCTGCCCTGTGCTGGGGACAGTGTGGTGACCCCACAGGTCCATCAGCTCCTGCATGGCCTCAGAGCCACTCAGCCAGCTCTGCACATGTGGGGTGGCACAATTAGCAGAGAACTTCTCAGAAGCTGCTCTTTGCTGCCCTTCAGGCAGCCAAATGCTCGGCTGGGAAGGTGGGGAGGTCTCTACCTTATTAAATTCTGCATTTTCTTCCTCAGCACAATTAAATAACTCTGGAGCTGAAAGCTTTTAGCTGCACATTCCCTTTGGGAAGGATGTTAAAATAGGTATCAAAACAGCTGAGGGCTCTCCGTGGGTTTTTTCCAGACTTTTTAGCCATATTTTCTTTTATGAATAAAGAAGCAGTTAATGGTTTATTCTGAGGTGAAAATGAAAAAAACCCACAGCTTTGTTGAACAGAGTTTTAGAACTTATTTGTTTACCAATTTTTTATGCCTAAATTGCAAGATCTGCATGTGATGAGAAGAGTATTTAAGGAAAGAAAATTACAGAACTGGGACTGTCTAGCTGAGGAAAAGAAATTCATCTGTTTTACAAAAGTTCCTGGTGTGTTTTGTATCTCCAAAGCCAATCTAGAGAGAAATGTTGTGTGGTAACAAACATTTGTCATGCAGATAAAGTGGGATGAACTGATAGTGACTAAAGAAAAAAAAAAATTCTAGCATTTAAAGAAAAAAATCAGCCCTGTTAAACTGATTTGACACAATTTTCTTGTAAAATCTCACCGAACTAAGTTTGGAGACTTTAGAAATAAAACAACCCATTGGTGAGGTACACTATGGTTAAGCACCAAAAGTAATGTCAAAATGAAATTGGACTGCTCAGTATTTTTTCAGATGTTTATGCAATACATATATTGGTGACAGCAAAGTCCTTATGATGCACAATGCATACCCCAGGGAAAGGGGGTTTAAGCTGCTTGTAAACACTGAATTCTGGGGTTTATGCCTTTCGTATCATTGTGGTGGAAAATACAGAAAATGCTGGCATTTCTGAGGTTTTTCTTCCAGATGAGAAGTAAGTCTGATGGCAGTGCAAAACACCTTCAATTTCTGATTTGTTGTGGCATCACTTATTGATCTGTATTTTAGACAAGATCAGGTAGGAGGGAAATGCAAGGCTTTCATCTTTTCCACTACTCTATCTTAAACATAATTCAAAGGAGGATGCTTTCATTTTAGTCAAGAAGGATGAATCATAAAACTTCCCTGGATTAAAGAGCTATTCACTTCTTATCTTTCCTATAAAATGAAAAAACAAAAACCAAAAAACAACCAAAAACAAAACAAAACAAAAAACTTGTGAAAAAATAACTCACATGAAGTCCACTTGTTTGAAAAGCTGCTGTCAGCTCACTGTAACTCATCCTAAATCCATCCACTAAACTTTTAAGCTTTGTAGACTCTGTTCTCAAGGAGCAGACAAGCAGTTTTCATGAGGGTGAAAACATGATTTCTTTAGTATCTCCTGGTTTTCATCTGCATTATGCTATACAGTAAGTTGGTTTATATATTTTTGTATGGAATTTCAATATTCTTGTACAGTTTTATCATTAATATATTATGTTTTTCAAGTTATCAAATCGACCTTTATCTGAGCAACACTGAAGGAAGCAGGTAATCTACCCTACTGTAAAAAAACATGATTAACTGCTTTAATCCATTGAATTATTTAATGTATTTATGCTTTAAAAATATGATTTCAAGCCCAAGAATCTAGTTTCTGTATTTTTAATGTGTAATGGTGCCTGCTGAGCAGAACCTCTTGGCAGTACCATGAGTCCTTACAATACCTTTGCAGCCAGGTTTGATTACATCTGTTGCTCAAGAGGGTTTGAAGCAAATTCCTTTGAGGAATTCCCTCCTGTCTTAGACCCTAATTCCGAAATACAGCCTTTCTCTGGAGTTTAGTGAGGTATTAAATCCTCGTTACAGTTTTCAGTGGGCCAGTTCAAAGCAGTGCAAGGAAAGATACAGTTCTCTCTGGCAGCCTGAAACCACCCGGTGGCTTTGGAACTGTGAACAGCTCCTGGGAGCTGCCTTCTCTTTGAGGCTTTATATATTGCAGGCTGTGGAAATATCTGGCTTAACTCAAAGTATAAGAGCAAAAGTAATAATAAAGGTCTTTTCACACTGCTGGTAGTTGGGAAAAGCGATTGAATCCGGGAGTAGGCAGTGGTTATTATTTTGTGGGGAGAGGGGATCTGAGCACAGAGCTGTTGGATGTGAAAATAAATCCCCAGACTCAGCAGGATGCAGATGGAAACACTCCTTTTGTACCAGTCTGGAAAGTCTGGGGTGAGTGGGTGATAGGGACAGAAGTTCTTAAGTCTGGCTTTCTTCTCAAGGGTAGCCAGAGTTGCTAAGAACAGACAGTGACTGCAAAGGGACCTGGCAGATTTCAAACAAAAATTGCAAGAACCCCCCACTACCTTATCTTTTGGTAAGGAGAAAACAAACAAGACTAGAGAGCTTCACTCATGGCTTACACCACAAGGGATTGTTTCACAAAGAAATTAAATCACTGCAGTTCTTGGATATCTTCTGAAATTCAAAGAAAAATAATGCTTGGCTCTGACTGATGGGTGAGTGGAAGTGAATGTGAGGATGATGAGGACGTAAGTTCCAAAAGTAACGCTATAAATGTGTGAATTTACAAATGTTCACGTGGGATTTTCTGGAGAGGGACAAGACAGAATATACATTATGGAATGAGAAAGAATAAGGAAACAGTAAATGAAATCCATGTTAGAAAGAATACACACTTAAACCTTATAAAAATTACATTTTTTAATATGACAAAATAAAATAAAAAAAAAAAATCATCAAGAAAGATGTTTAAATAAAAGCAGATATTACCAAAGAACAGAACACCAACTGCTGTGGCTTTGAGTGAGACCCCTGAGCACTGTACTCACTGAAGTATTCTTTTCTCTTTAATCACACCTGCTGATGAAGTACCATTTGTCAAATCCTTTTATTTATGCCTTTTTTCTTTTCATCATTTAGACATTTGGAATTGCTTAGTGAAAATTTGAGAACTCCATTAGGTAGAATGTTGATTAAGAGTGCTACATGTCGATGCCGCATTCAAACATTGATGCATTCCTTTGAAAACAAGCAGATTACATTGGGGTGAGAGCTCCTGACTTGGCAACACAAATATTGTTCACATATGCCTGGAACTGCAGCTTTTCTGTGCTTTAAGGGTTTCACTGCACTGGATTTTTTGTTAGGTTTGTTATAACTTCTTTCAGCAGCACCCACTCCTCAGTTTTTGTCTTGTTTATAGATTCTTAATGAAAAGCATCTTACAATTTCATGTGTCCTCATGAATTCTGCAGGTTTTCCTGGCCTTCATTCTTTTTGAAATATCACTAATCTGGATAGAGATAATTTGCATAAGTTGTATTTCATTTTATGACTTAGGCATGAAAAATGTTGCAATAATGATACTTGGAATTAAACAGAGGCTGTTGGGCTGGGGTAATTAATTTTCTTTAATGATGTGAACCATTAGAACAGCAGGATAAAATAGACTTAATAATTTGGAATATATGATAGTTATGAAAATAAAAAACAAAACCAATTTATTGCATATCTTAAAACAAACAGGTAAGAACATTAAAAACTTCATTAAAACTGAAAAGATAAATATATCAACATACAGCCTGTTAATCCTTTAAACTCTCTTCACTTTGTTTTCAGAGCCTGCTGAAAGACCTCCTCTTCTTCTGATTGCAAGCTCTGAGATAATTGAGGTTTTATACCTTAATGGAAGCAGAATGTCTGCCCGGACCCCTGTGAAAGGATCTGCAGTAGTGACCCTGGACTACAGCTACAGAGAGGACACCCTGTGCTGGATTGAGTCACGAGATCTCTCCAGTCAGCTGAAATGTTCCAAGATATCCAAAGCTGGGAAGTTGCCAGAGGAGTGGACAATAAACATTGCCCAGTACCTTCACAGTAAGTATTTGGCAGTGTTTTAGCAAAACTGTGGTGTCTCTCCTGGGCTTGCAGTTGAAAACAGTCTTGAGACATTCAATATTGCAACTCATGCTGAAGCAGTTTTACGGTTTTTCACTCATATATTCAGTCTGAGCTGCAGTATTTGTATCTATGCAAAGGTTTTTAAGATGTGCACTTTTCTAGACTAACTGCAATGTATGGAAGTTACAAAATCAGCAGTGCAATGGAAGAAGAAATGTAAAAGGCTTCTTTTTCTCTGGCAGAATAGTGCTACATAGTGCTCGAGAGCCATTCTTTGCTACTGGGACAACATTAACAATGAAATGGAATCATCCTTGGCACGTAACTATCATGGGTGTGTTAGTTCTTGAAAATACCAAAGTATTTCCTGACTTACTGGAGACAAACTGCTGCCTCTAGTTGTTTTTTTTTTTTAATTAAGAAAATAAATTTTAAAATGCCTAAAGTCATCACACTGAATTAGACTTTACATTACAGCATTATTCCTCAGTCAGCTTTTCAATTTGTGGCACGCTGTTGTCTTCTGAAGAAGGTGTTCATCCACAGACACATGAGCATGTGAACAGACTGCAAAATATCATGCAGGGAGAAAAAAAAAACCAAAAACCCATTTTCTTCATCTTTCACAGAAGGTGTCCCCAGATCAGCTTACAAACCACAGCACTGAGGAGTGCAATGGTGGTGTTAATAAAGCCTTCTAAAAACTCAAGCCTGGAGTCTAATATTGGACCCAAGCTTTTGAAAAATCCTTTTAAGGTGAGATGTGCATCGAAGAATATCTCTGAACAGATCTCAAACCCTCTGACCATACAGTTCAGGAATATGCAAATCACAGATTTGATTATAAATCTTAGAGGTGCAAGTCAAAGTGAGAAATCCTGCATGACAATTGTGCTTTGGACTATCAAGATAGCTGTTGTAAGGTGTCCTCATTGATGCAGAGTAAGGGGGGTTTCGAACCTCTTTTCCCAGTTTCATATGTACTAGAATAGTAAATTGAATTTTAAAGAAACTTTCAAAACTTAGGGTTTGGGGGTTTTTTTTTGGTTTTTTTGTTTTTGTTTTTGTTTTTGTGTTTTTTTAATTCACTACCTATTGTGAGTATTCTGCTTTTAGAGGAAACTCTTGTCATGGGCATAAATATATTTCTTTGGGCAGTTTTGTTGTGTTTTGGCTTTTTCCTATTTTATTCAGTTGTTGTTTTTGTTTTGGTTTTTTTGTTTTGTTTTTTATTTTGGTTTGATTTGGTTTTTTGGGGGGTTTTGTTTGTTTGTTTGTCTTTCTGGGGTTTTTTTGTTTGTTTTTTGTGTTGCTTGGTTAGTTATTTGGTGAGGGTTTTTTTAGTGTTGCATTTTAGAGGACTTTCATACTTCAGATATCAAAGTACCCTTAAGTAGGGTGGTAGAATTTCATTGTATGTTTTCAATTCACCCAGCCACTGACATTTAGTTTTCCTTTTAGGAAGAGCAATCACACTAACCACAGTCCTGTGCAAAATGTGTTTTGCATTGAGCTCTGTGTGTTTGTGTGTTCTGTCACTTGTTTTCACCATCAGAGTGGACTTGAGCACTGTGGTTTGTGCTTCTCTACCCCTTCTCCTGCATTCCTCTCCCTCTGTACCCTGCATGTGAAGAGAATTTCTGATCCCTGTGCTGTCCAGATCTGTGTTACTGCATCTGTTTGCAAAATCGAGGCCCTGTGAGGGGTTTGAAATGAATACAGTGTCTGGGATTAATGAGCTGCTCATTTTTCACGGTGCCAGCACACACCAGCCTGTGGTCTCTAATGTTCTTCTCAAACTTCATGGAAATCGTTCAATCTTATTTAGATGAAGAATAATAATTCCCATGGACATGAACTGACTGCTGAGACTTGCTCCAACTTCTTCTTTGATTTCGATTTGGGAAGTAGTGCTTAGGGACTTAAAAAAAAAACTTTGCTGGGAGCTCTGACTGACAAAACCTTGCAGATTTAGCTGTGGGAGTGTTTTTCCCAAGCACACACATCCACAGACACTTCTGTCGTGTTGCTCAGTGGAGCAGCATTAATCCCCACGGTCTGGGCATGTCTCCTCAGAGGGAGAGGCAGCTGAAACTTGCTTTTGTCCACCTAATTAGGATCTTCTAGACACCCCTGGAGTTATTCCTGCCAGGACATGGCAGGAATCTCATGTTGCTGTGCCTGGTATATTTGCCAGGTCATTGTGTGGCTGCTGCAAAATGGAGTTTTAGTTTTAAATTCTTCCTTTTAACTCCCTCCACCTTCTGTTACCCATCAGGTCACTTCTGCTTTTTTCTCTTCATCATACAGCACTACACCTGATGAGGCAAATTAATTCATTGTAGCACTTGTTTTCAAGTGTAATGGCATTCTTTGACAGCTCAAGCCAAATAAATGGTCATGGCCATGGGGTGAGTTACATAAAATTGTACATTCTCTTCTTCATAGGAACCTTTTTTTTGGTGTTTGTGTGAAAATGAATAAAGTACTAGGGGGGAAAAAAAACCTAAAAAGTTTTCTTAGCGGTGTTTGTGGAATTTATCTTTTTTATCTCAATCTTCTAATCCGTTCTTTTTGTTAGTGGGAAAAAAAAATAAATCTGCATTTGACACAAAAAGTGCTAGAAAAGTCAGTTATCCAAAGTGACTGGGACTGCTTGAAGTGGATTTATTCAAAGTGTTTGCTTCAGTGAAGGCAAGTAAGTCTTGTACTTAGGAACAAAGAATATAGATCATCTTTAAAGATGAAAGTCTACATCTAGGAAAGCAGGGACTGTGAAAATGACTTTGTTTTCATGATGGGTCATATAGCACCAGCTCCAGGTACTGAACATAAGGTTTGCATTCACAAGAGAAAGGAGATTACAGTCCTTTAGTTTCTATCATTCTCCCTCAGCAGACAGTTCAACCTGACCTCAGTTTGGTGCGATGTGTCTGTGATGGATGGAATCAGGTCCTTTGAAGCACAGGGTAGCTTGGTCTGTGGCTGTTACTCTGCAGAAGAGGAAAGGCTGAGGAGAAGCTGATCCTTAACTCAGGTGTTTTTGCTCTGGGAGAGCAGGGTGCAACTCCAGAGCTGCCCATTGTGGCTAGTAATTAGGCTAATTTCACTCTTCCAAGGTTTATTATGTCAGGGTTTGTTTGGTAGCTGTATCCCCTTACATAGGGATAGCTTTCTGGAGGCACAGCAGTATCAGCACAGGCATTTTTGTCTCAGCCAAGCCAGGCATTGTCACGTTGTTTCATCTTTGTCTTTTTAAGACCTAGAAGTTTTTGGACGAGAAGTTGGAAATTTTCCTCTTGGAAAGATTTATGCAGATAGTACTGGACCCAAATAGGCTTTCAGGGATAATTCTCCTGTAAGGGAGCCTTGTGCAACCTCTAGTAAAAGAGCAACAGAGATGCCTCCTTGAAACCTCACAGCAAGCTCACAGCCACTTCAGTGGGTACAGCGAGATTTCAAGAACAATTTCTTTAAACTGATATCTCTAGGCCCAAACAAACAAAAATTCTTTCTAATGGCACAAATGTGGAAAACCTCTCAATTTTCTGCCCTTTTAAAGGCATAATGTGCTATCTTCCATTAATGCTTTTGTGTGTGGGAGCTGAGAGATGGCAGGAGCAGCATCTTCTGGATGCAAGAATCTCCTGCCTCATTTTAGGAGGCATTTTGTATCTTCATCACTACAAGCACCAAGCACCTTGCATGCTCTACAAACCAGCACCAGGCAGCACAGCCTGGGTTTTAGCTGCTATTCTTCTGCAGAATAGAACAAAATCTATTCTGGGATGATACTTCAGAGCATGATATTTTCTGCTTGGCTGATGTTTGATTCAGGTTTTCTTGGCACTCGGTTATCTCAGCACACCACAACCAGTGCTGCAGTGCCTGTGCTTAGCTGTGCCACCTGTGCTCTGTGCCAACAGCCAGTGAATCACACCTCACCTGGGAAGGGACACAGGCTTTTCTCTTGGCAGCTGTGTTTGGACGGGACCACTCTGGATTGAAAGAAATGTCTTGTTTCTTCCGTAGTAATTCGGTTTTTACCTGCCAAGGTTTGGAACAGGAGATGGGCATGGAGGAGCTGGAGTCTCCAGAGGGAGAGGGATTTGCCTCTCTGCTTGTGCGACCCAGCACCTTCTACTTGCCCTCCTGGGCAGAAGCCAGGCTGGCTTTTTGGATCTCCCACATTTTGGATGTGATTGCTGTGAAGAACTTCAGACAGCGAGCCCGGAGGATTTGACCACGATCCAAGAGTCTGTTTGGTTACATCACTCTTTCCTTCCCTGGTTTTGGTCCCCTAATTGCTCCTCCACCTCCTGACCTAAACCACTTCTTAGGAGTGATTATCCACAACCACAAGTGCTGGGTTCAGAGTAGCTGCAGTAATTCCCCTTCAGTCACAGAAGGAAACACCAAGCACTGGAGATGGTGCTCCTGTCAGCAATTCCTGTGAATTGCTGTGAATATTCATGGAAAATCAGAGCAGAGTTTGGCTTACTCTGGAGGAGCAAAGCTGTGAAGATCTGGGGGAAAGTGTTTATTCCTACATACAGTCTGCCCCAAACTTGCCTCCAGACAGGCACTAAGAGCTGTCACTCAGTTGTAGAATGTGGGTTTGCTTTTTTCTTCTGTGATAGACAGCCCATGTGCCTTGAAGGTGCACAGAAATGAGGAGGTTTCATGTCAAAGGTCATTCATACCTCACATGGGACTTCAGTAGTGCTCAGAGCAGCTCACACAGTCATAGGGGCCAGAACGGGAGGTGGGAAGAGTGTCCTAAGGGAGTATCACAGGATACTTTTCATGTGTGTGGCATCCACTGAGCACTTCTCAAGTCCTGGCTGATCTTGCACTGCTGTCCTTGCATTCTGGAAGGACTGGACAAATGTTGGTTATGGGATAATGAACTTTCTTACTTTGTCCAAAGGTGGGCTTTCTTGGTTTTTTGGCTTTTGGTTTTATGTTTTTTTAATAGTGTCAATATCTCATTCTTAAGTGCTCTAGACAGAACCATCAGTAAATACACAAAACTAGGACAATTTTCTCATTAACTAAATATTTGTTTAGCTTGAATTTTCCATCTCCTTTCTCTCCAGTCACTCAGTCTCCTAAGGTCCTGCAGTTCTTCAAAACAGACCATCCTCTTTGCTGTTCTGGAAATCTTGTTTTTATTTGGCCTCATCACCTTGTTATTCTTGCCATCTTCCAGGTGGCTTGTGAATGTTATCTCACACAGGTTCCAGCACAACCTGTTGCTGTGGAACTCGGTGATGCTCCACAGGGAGCCAGGTTTGATCCATGTGGGTCACCCATGGTCCATCACTGTCCTGTATGTCACACTGCATCTTTCCTGAGTCTTCCTCATGTCTTCCTCAGTGTCTGTTGAGATTTTCATGTTGCCCTGTTTATGTTTTGTTTTGATTTCCATGTGCTTTTAGCTATTTTAGGCCCAAGTCCCAATTTTAGTTCGATGTTCATACTCCATGATATTTTCTTTGCAACTCTCCATACATTCATTCCTCATTCTGGTGTCCCTGAATTTACAGAACTCTTGATCCAGTATTTGATACAGCCTCATTAAGGTGCTTTCCTAGTGCAGTATGGACTTTTATTTAGTGCAGGAAACGATGCTCTCTGATAATTGTCCTTTTTCAGAGAGTTTTTCTGTGCCCTGTAATGACAAGACTCCTTTGGAGACTTAGGCCTGTACAGTGTGCTCCTCTCTTCAGCTCCAGGCTAGTCTTTGTTGATTATTGGTGCTGCACAGCCCTTTTGATGGTTATCAGGGTTACTGGAAGGATAAGGGTAGTTCATATCTCTTCATTCAACCTTTCTGCTCCAACAGGCATGATCAGTTGGGTCTTATCCTTTGATTGTGCTGTGTTCTTATGCAAATTCCTTATCTTTTTTTAATTAATAATACTCATATAATCAGGTCTGTATCTCAATTGTTGATGGTGTTTGCACAAAAGTTAAGATATAATCTGTATAGCTGAAATCCTAAGAGGGCCTTGGCTCTAAATATTAGCTGTGAAGGGGTTCTAAATATTAGCTGTGAAGGATCTGTCTGCTTTTGGTGCATCTTTTGGATACAGGTGATACCATTTGCTTGAGATTTGTGCTGCTGGTTTGAGTATTGTCACCATAACATTGTGTTGTGTCACTCTGAGGCACAAGCTTCCATGGCAGAGAGCCTGAATTGGTGGCATTTCCCTCCCAAGTTAGGTTTTCTGCACTTAATCCTTTTTGACACCAGAGCAACTTATTAACTGCTTGTTAATTGCCACAAATGGATTTTTTTAGCCATTCAAAGATGTGATGCTATTATTTTTCAAGCTTTGTTACTCATCCAGCTTCCACAATTGATCTTGCATTGATATTGGTCAAAACCCTGTCGTTGTCTTCTGCTCTTAGCAAAGGTGGCGTGCTGTCTGTTTTTTTTTAATTTACTTTTCAGTAGTTGTGCCCTGGACAGTTAAATCTCAGACTGAGTACAGGAAATAAAAATTCTTATCTCAATGGCATTTCTCAGTGGAAAATTTTGATTGCTTTTGGTTTGGATTGTTCTTTTTTTCCCTCCTCTAAACTCCTAGGCTTTGCCTGGAACAGTCTCCTGAATGCTGTCTCTGCAAAGAGAGAGACAAAAGCTATCAGTGTTGAATTGTCATATTCCCTTTTCCCTGTTTTATCAGCTTCCTAGCTCACCATTTCTAGACTTCCTTCTTAATTGGCTTCATTGTAGTCCTAAAGAGGGACATGACTGGATCTTTTTATGTCTTCCTTCCATCCCAACCCATCCTGGGTAGAAAAGCTCTTGCCCCAGGGAGGAATTCCAAGAGCAAGCAAGCAAACTCCCACAGCAGCAGAAGGGTTTTCGAAAGAAAAAAGGACTTTTTTGTCATAGTATCAGTTACCACATAAATTTATCAGTCAGAATGCTGAGGGGCTCTTCGTCTCTGTCAAATTGAATTATTACGCTGCTTGTAAAACAGTAACATTTTGATTTTGTGAACAAGGTTTTGAAGATGGAATAAAGAAATTGTGGGGGTTATAAAGATGTAATGTGTAGATAACTAGGTTTCTGCTGATGTAAATCACACAGTTTTGTAGTGAATATTTTATAAAAGAATTTATATCCTCAGATACAACAATAGTGAAACATTGGTTAAAATAACCCCAAAACTCACAAGCAATTTTTTTTTTCCTGAGATGAGGAATTAAGTATTACATGTTTTATGGGATTAGACTCACATTTTTCCATAAAACTTTGACATCCATATGCACCATGTTGGTTTCATTTTGGTTTTTACTTGGTAGCCACTGGAACTATTCTTGGAACTATTCCACATTTCCTCAGTATTCACAGGGGCTTGTCTTCTGCCTGTCTTCCAAGGAAAAGATAGAGGAGATACAGAGGAGACAAACAGTTGTAACCTGCTCATTTCAGTCAAGTTGTTTATGAACTTGAGGCTTCAGGTGCACTCTTAGAAACTTTCTGTACTGGTAATAAAATATCTGGTTAATATTTCAGTATATTTCAATATGCTAATTACATATGCATAACTTCTTTTGCTTTCTACTGGTACTTTATTATTGTGCTTATAAATTTCACATCTCTTACAGTTTAGCCAGTGGTTGTCTTCTTGAGTGGTAAAATATCTTTGTAAATGTCTCTCACATACAATGCTAAACAAGTTTGCTTCATTTAGACTAGTTGACAGCAAATTTGCCACACTTCCAGATATTTTTTTATTAATGCAAATATTTAATTCAGACTTCATTCAAAACCTGAAACACTTCACTAAAGTCAACTGAAGAAGTCAAGGATTCTTTTTTTGGTTTTTGTTTTTGGTTTGGTTTGGTTTTGTTTGGGGTTTTTTTTGTTTGTTTGTTGTTGTTTTGTTTTGTTGGTTTTTTTTTTTTGGTTTTCCTTTTTTTTTTCATAATGCACTTTGGATTTTGTCATTAGATGAGTTCTTCTACCTCCTAAAGATTTTTCCTGAGGCACAGATCAACACTGCAGAAAACTTTAAAAAGTCTGTGTCTTCTTTGAAAGTGCTTTTGCCTTTATAGGAGCAAGGGGGACATAAAAACTATAAACTCCAAAATACGGTTTGTTTACATCCAACATCATAACTGGAACCATGTTTAGATATAAAAAACAAAGCACCAAGCAATTACAGACCAAAGTCCATCCCAGGCAGAGATTTATCAGTAGCTAAAGCCATGAGGGAACAGTATTTTGTTAGCAATGAGCCTGAGCAGTGTCAGGAATTCTCTGTGCTGTCTGTGCTACCCAGAGATCTGAATCTGCAGAGAAGTGACCCACAGGGAATGGCACAACTGAACCACACATTCCACCTGCTGTATATCTTGGGGAAGCCGCAGGAAAAGGAAAAAAAAAAAGATCTGTTTCCATGTCTTATGCAATGAAAAGAGTCATAGACTAAAATCACAAATATTGTGACTCCTGATCAAACTTGTGGCCTTCTGGTAATTGCTGTGTTTTGAAACTCAGGTTTTGATCTGATTCTTTGTTCTACTGCAGGGAAAAGGGTAAATAGAGAGCATGCTTTTCAGAAATGAATAATAATGAGTAATTGCATTAATGGAAGTAAATCTGAAATCAGAAGCTACATGGGTAATAAAATTAAAGCCAGCTGCTATAGCACCTTAAGATCTTGCCTAATCTGCTTTCTGTACTCACAGTAGCCTGGGTAGTTCTGTGCTGGACTGGAGTCTATGACAGAGACACGCCAAAAGGTTTGTGTGTGTCAGAATAAATAATGGACTTGTTCTTTCCTTATCACTTTATCAAGAGCCCTTACAAAAAGATGAATTGCATGTTTTGCAAAGTTGTGAGCATTATTTAGATTGGAATGGAGATGACAAATTAAAACCACTATCTGATTTGGGGATTTAGTATAGGATTGCTTTCTTCACTTTTTAACTCCTTTGACTGGCAGTAGCAATGACTGGCTCAACAGGTATTATCTCTGGTCCATGGAAATATTGGCTTTGTTCTCAATACACAAAATTGTGGATTTCTGCTTAAAATGAAGCACATTTGATTTACAACTTTCTTGTGACTTCAGCTTTTGAGTAGAACTTGAAATGCTGAAAGTCTTATGGATAGTGTCAGCATCATGAAATAAATAAAATGTAAGAACAAATTTTGTCCTTTTCACTATTTGTCAGTTGAGTTGAATAAAATAAAATCTTGTGTTTGCTTGAACATTTTTAATAGGTGAGTGAAGCACTTTTCTAAAACTGACAAATTGCATACAACAAATGTTTTAACCAGAGGAAATCACTTTTGCTAAAATCAGACTTAAGATTTTCTTTGTTTTGGAAAAAAAGTGTTGGGACCATTGTAAGCAGTTAAATGAGAAGGACAGGATATGCAAAGGGTCAGTTTGCTTCCATAAAATCGATGCCCTGAGGTTTCTCAGCATGTCACCCAGCAGCTGCCACTCGATGTGCTGGGCCAGGAATTCACTGTGACACTTCTGAGCTGGGGACGAAGTTTGGGTGCTCTGTGCATGTGTAATTCTGTAACATTTCTGTCACACTGTGTTAGCAAAAATAATGAGCTGGCCAAGGAGGGTGTGGGGATCTGTGCCACAGCTGGCAGTTCAGGGCACCCTTGCTCTTGTGGGCACTTTTGAACTTGACTTGAATGTCATTTCTTGCTATTTTACTTAAATATATGATGCCATTTTTTAATATGGGGGAGGTTTTTTATATTGATATATATGGAGGTAAGTATAATGTGTTTTAAAAGATTAGTGCCTTTTCTTTTAGTGCCTTTTCTCTTCTAGTTGTGCCTATACTGAAAATACGTATTTTCCTCTTAAGACTCTTTGGAGAATATATTGTTTAGTCATTGAGTCTGTACAACTGGTTGCACAATTTAGATTTGTTTTAAACAGTTATAACCACTGCATTACCTCCAGAAACAAGCCCACTGGGAAAAGGCAACTCAAGTAAGATGAAGTAATGAGAAGATGTGTTTCATGACAGTCTGTGAATGCTCTGTGATCCACGTTCTGCAGAGCAGAGCTGCTGCTGGCTGGAGGGACCTGGGTCTGGGGAGCACTTGGAGCTGTGCCCCTGCTCCACTCAGGGTCACACCATGTCCTGTGCTGCCTTTGGGATCACTCAGCACAGAACTGATCTCACATCAGGGTAGGCAAAAATTTTCTAGGCAGAAATTATTCCTTGGAGGAAGACAAGGGGACCTGGAGGAGGGTGCAGTGCGTGTTTGTGTCTCTCCTCTGCACTTCATTGCAAGGGACAATTTCGTTTTACCATTTACATGAAAGGAGAGGTGATTTGGGAAGAAAGGCAATCTGCTGGTAGTCAGGAGACCAGTGTTCTTCCTAGATGTACAGGATGACATTTCCCCTCTAAGCAGCGAGTCACAGACGCTGTGAGGTTTAAAACCTGAAACTCTGAAATGATGGGGGATACAAACGTAGGAGTGGTTGGCACAAGGTACCTGGGACTTCTCTGGTTGTGAAGAGGTGGGATTATGGCCTTGAATCTTCCTGGAGTGGCCAGTTTTGGGAAGGGCTGGAAGCTGCCTGAAAGCAAAGGTCAGGTTCTGCAAATATAAGCACACTGAGTTTGTGACATATTTCTGGAAGCAGCAGCTATTTGAGTGATTTATGAGACTTTTAATGGGATCTATGGTGCCATTCTGGTTAAAGATAATGCTCAGGTAGACCAATAGCAGCGCTATTGTGGTGATGAGAGAAATAAATAAACAAAAACACAGTGTCCTGATGTCTGGTTGAAAATGGATAGAAAAATAATTTATGTATAAATCTAAAGCCACGTTTTATTTTTATTTCTTGCATTACTGGAAATGTGTTAGGAAGGAATTTTTATTTATTTTTTAAGTGCAGTAACAATGTAGATATTTTAAGTCTGGGCAGTTGTCTTCTTTGTTGGTCAGGTCACATATAATGAATAACAGTCTTCTCAAAGGTTATTATTTTGATACTGAAAATATGTAGTAAATGGCTGAAAAAAAGCGATGGACAGAGAGGGAGAAAGGGAGGATGAGGCAGTGTTTACATGGCATGCACTGTTACTGTCTGTTGGCAGCATTAGTGGACAGAAAGGGTTTTATTTCTTTGTTTTGCTCAAACTACTTTTGTAGGTGCTGTGCAGTGGTTTCAGAATCTTGCAGAAGTGCCAGCCTGCTGCTGGCATGGTGTGGTGATCCCTCTGTTAGAGGGAAGAGAGGAGATGAAGAAAAAAGCTCAATGTCCTTCATATAAGAAGCAAGTTCTTTTTCTTTCCTTAGCAACCCTAAAAAAGAGGCTCTTTCATCTAGTAAAGTACATTATAGGGTTTTGTTTCCGAAATATTACGTGAAGAAGTGAGGTGTATGTTTGCTAACTGTGCAGGTCATATTTTTTATTATTGAGAATATTTTTAGATTTTCTAGTATTGTCTAAGTTGTAATTCTCAAGCTGGATTTAAAATGGACTCTGTATGCAGATTTTAATTATATTAAAAGCAAGTTCTATTTATTTTAGCAAAGTTGGGGTTTTTTTTGGTTTTTTTCTTTTTTTTTTTTTTTTTTTTTTGAAAGTGTAATGTTTCCTCCTTTTCCCCTAACATGTTTGAGATGGTGACAAAGACTTTCGTGCCCAATATGGATATGTCTGTATAAAAAAATTAAATACTCTACGGTCAGTATTACCTTCTGATTAAAATGCAGTGTAGTGATGTCCTTTGGGATTGATTTATAGCAGTGGGTCAGGGCATGGCCTCATTTCATATTGTGTAGACCATATATTGCTAACAGCAGATAGAGTGGGCTCCAAATGAAATTATCCTACAAAATTATGACCTGCATTGTAATTGCAAGAACCTACAGAATATCTGGGTGCTGTGAATGAGTGTTCTCTGACAAATGTGGCCTTCTATGAAAAATGTGCAGTGTGAGTTTTCTTTTGTTGCCCTACCCATTCTTTAAGAGTTGTCAGAGATAATTCACTTCTAAATTATCTCCCCAAAAGCGTTTCTTAAGGCGCTATTGCTTACCTCTGGTATTAAACTGTTAAAACTCTCTCTGGAAGTCATTTCCCTTAAATATTTTGCATTGTGAAAGTAGCTCCATATATTTATTGGCATCTCTTTACAGTGTAATAATCTACTGCTTAGCATGTCTGTGGAAAAACGTTTAAGTGGCTTTATTGTTGTGTGATGATGATTTGTGGCGTTCATAACTGCTTTCAGGGGGCAGTCCTAGGGAGGTGGTAGGTGGTGGATTTCTGGCTTTGCTGGAAGGTGGTTGAAGGAAAGGAATGTCCCAGCCTGGTGCAGCCACTCCGTGTCCCCACAGCCGCTCTCCGAGGCCACGTGCTTGATGGGACGCCTGTTGCAGCTGAATTATGCTTTAACAGTGGGTGACTTAACTGCTCTGAAGTAAATAACTGGGTTTGATTTACAGCCTCGCTAGATTTATAAGAAGCATTTGAATGTGCAGCTAAAAAGGAAAAAAAAAAAAACCAGACTGTTATGGCTATGTACCTCCATAAATCTGTCTTTATTGTTCAGCATGAACACGGGCCACTGGGACCCCATTACAGGTTTGCAGTCACTGGGCACTGTGTGTGAAACTCAGTAATGCAGAAATTAGGAATGTTATGGTTTTCAGCTATTCTTACTTATTTCTGACATGAGATTGATGTCAGAAAATTCACTCTACAAAAATCTCAACAGTCAGGATTAAAAGATAGGGCCACTCACAAGGCCCTTATTTAATTGTTTCTCACTTTTTCCTTGCTCTTTTAACCCATTGGCATCACGGCCAGCACTGTATACACAATAACAGGAATTTCATTCATCTTACTCATTCCAGAAACTTGATGCATTTCCTGATAGAATCATCCTATAACAAAAGTAAAAGAAGAAATATCCTTAAGAATTTAGGACCAGATTCTGCTGCCCTGCTGTAAAATTCCTGGAAAGGACACAAACATTCTTGGGGCATCCTCACATTTCCTCTGAGTGTTCTGTAAAGGAATATGTTAGAAGAGGAAGATGTGATTCTTGTTTTTGTATTATTAATATTGTTTTATTGGATTTCCAACAGGAGGAGGAGGAGGTTTATTGTTAAACCCACACTTTCACATTTCTCTCTCAGTACCTGCACAATACTCAGCCTCAGCCAATGTAGAATCATGGAATCACAGAATGGATTGGGTGGAAGATGATCTAAGATCATCTCATTCCCCTGCCATGGGCAGGGACACCTTCCACTATCCCAGGTTGCTCCAAGCCCATCCAGCCTGGCCTTGGACACTTCCAGGGATGGGGCAGCCCCAGCCTGTTCCACTTCCTCACCAAATGCCCAGATTTGTTCTCTTCTGTACCTGGTTGGAAGCTGAATGCCTGAATCTCAGAGTGCCTGAATCGACCACATCTCTGAGGGATTTTGTGTCTTTCTGAGCTATCAGGATGCTTTAATTAAGTATTCATAATATTTAGATTATTCTTATATTTTTGAAAATTCTTTAGCTTGGGGAAACTGCTATTGCAGTATTCACATTTATAGGTTTTAATGCAGTGTATTATGCTCTAGGGTTGAAAGAAAGCCAACAATATTTTTGTCAGTAACCAAAATGATTGAAATTTAAATGATTTTACTCCACAAAGAAAAGGAAAAGCTTTCTCTTCCTTTTAGGAACTTGGAGTCTGGATGCTTTAAAGTGCTTATTTAAATTTAGTATATTTTAGGTTCTGCATTGTGCTTCTAACAAAGAGTATCTGCAAAGGCTGATTTAACTCAGAGGAATCAGATATTTGAGGATGAGTCATTTGAAAAAGATGGATGGATATTTTTCACTTGATTTTTCATTTTTCAACTTATGTAATAATCACTCTGGACATGGCTGTTAAAAGCTGAGACCCCAGCGTGTCTGACTTATTGAATGGTGACATCTTTAATAAAAATCCTATTTTTTAAGTGGCATTGCAGACAGAATTATGGCAAATTCTTGGTAGTAGAAGGGGCACAGAAAAAATCCATTCCAGCTTCCCTTTCCCAAGTCACAGTTTCAGTATAAGGCTGTCTGGGCTGCTAATTATGATCATTAATGTCAGAAGAGAGGTACAGCAAAGGCAGTGCTGATGCAGGGTTTCACAGCTTGTCATTTACGTGTTTTAACACTACTTACTGCTCTCACCATCACTGGCTGTTGTAGAATAAAAAAACCTTGGTGCTCCTTGTCTTGTTCAAAACTTGGCTTTTTACTCAATGGAGGCAAAAAGTCCATCCCCAAGTGTCTTTCTGCATTTCTTTGCAATAAAATTTGTTTGTTCCTTGATAAATACATGATTTTATCTCTTTTTTCTTTCTAACTCAATCATAAATTAAATAAAGTCTGGCTATGCCAGTTACGACATTGCATTCAGAAGGGAGACATATGTGTTACAGAAGAAAAAGAAGTAATTTAAAATAATCAAAATAATTCTTCCTTTAAGATCAATTTTTGCAAGAGGAAAAAAAAAAAATAAACCAAAACCAACAAACAACCCAGTATTTTTGTGTCAAAAAAAAGAGATTGTTCTAAGCACTTTCAAATATATATTTTCAACTATATATTAATGTGGGGAAAATCTAAACATGGGATCAATACTGATTTATATGTGCATATATGATGAGGTCCTCATTGCATTGATGTCCAGAATAAGGAGAAATTTACTATACAAGGCAGTAGAGGCTAAGTTCTTTCTCTTAAAATAGAGAGTGTCTGTCTCTTTCATTATTGACAAGAAGCATATGGGGAGGTCAATAAATATTTTTAATTTTAATTATATTTCATCCAAAATCATGCCCCAGTTCAACCAGAAGTTTGTCAAAACCACTCAGTTCTTACATTAAAAATAAGCAATGTTTATACTAAAGTGTTTAACAGGAAAAAGCTTGCTAATTTTTGTTTCTACATCTGGGAACAATGAAATCTGTTAATGTAATACTGATTTTAATAGACGGTACATGGGCAGAATCCTTGATTACAGCAGTAACAGAAGTACAAGAATATGTCACTGATTTTCCCTCTCTTCTGCTGAAGATCTGAAGTCTTGTCCAAGTCTTGATTTGAAAAAGAAGTAAATGTAGTAATTCATACAGTACAAGAGATATGTTGGGAAATCAAAGTGAAAGAAGACAGCCATTCTATTTTTCTGTGATTTCCATAAACTGTGGTTTGGCCATAAGACATACATTTCCAAGACCCTTTGAAGATTTAGCCACCCTCATATGAAATTATTATTTTCTCTAAAGGTCTAATAATGTCTGTGTGTTTAAAAGAAATAGGAAAAGTTCACTTCCAGACACAGTTTTGCTGTGCCCACGGTCTACATAACATCATTAAGTAGAGCAGAATTTAACCTATATGCTGTCTTAACTATTCTTTATGAAGTCCTTAAGAGGAAATACTAGTTTTTATAAAGTAATAAAGGAAAGATGATCCCATTTGGCAGAAATTCTCCAAGGAAACTGTTATTAATATAGGAAAAGCCCTCATAACTATATAGAAGATTGCTCAGAATAAATGTGTGTTTTCAAGGGGAAACATTTCTTTTTAGAGACTTCTGAAATGGTGTGAATGAAAGAAGAAAAGATTCATTACTTTAAAGATGTGAATGGACCAGACATCTGGACATAGTGGGGTTTATATATGAATCCAGAAATAGGCATGAAATGAATTCAGTAAGGTCTTGAGTACAAGAAGTTATATATATATTTTTAGAAGTCCCCAGTCGAACCACAGCCTTACCTTTGTGGCTTACAGTGCATGCAACTTGTGTGATAACTGGAGAGCCATTCACAGCAGCTTCCTGCAGATTAAACTGGGATTCACAGCACCCATTATCTGCTAACTGAGGGGGATTTCCCCTGTGGAATTTGATTTGGTGGGGGAATGGACTTGGACAATTTTTATCAGTTTCTCTTGTGAGAAGGTGGATGTGACCAATGCAGAGGGCATGGAACAGAGACAAAACCCGAAGCAGATCAGTGGGATCTACAACACACAAATGCCACTGTGTGCTCAGTGTCCAGGTTAATTGCTAATGACAGGGCTGGTTTGAGGGAAGTGTTCTTTGCATAGCAGGACACCTCTCCGAGGAAGTCTGTTCTTCTGAAGAAGAAAATTACTGTGAATTAATGTGTTGCTTTTTTCTGGAAACTCTATGATAAAAGTCTTGAAACATGGAAGGAACAGCTTTACAAGGAATGCAGTTAGAATGAGCCTAAACCTCTCCAATAGCCTGAGCTGCTGGGATTTCCATGCCCTTCCCAAAAGCATCCTGCTGGGGAAGGGAAATTGGGTCAATAGGGGTTACCAGTGCTGTTTGACACAAAGGTTATGGTGTGGTATTGCTTCTGGATGTATCCCTTCTCCTGGAATGCTGAGCTCACTTTTAAACTACCTAATGCAAATGGCTATCCCTAATATGACCTTGAATTAATTATTCTTGGTTTCCATAAAAAATCCTGTTTGGTGCAATTTCTTGTGATATGTTACCAAATACCTACGGAAAGAACAGAGGAAATGTTTTATAACTGTAAGTACTGTTATGTTAACAAATCCAATAACCTGTGTGTGATGTGCCTTTCACGTATATATCACATTTATCTAAAAACAGGTACATTTTTCACACAATAAAAAGAAAAACATACCCTCCTCCAACACGCTGCTACTTAACCTTGTTCTTTTTCATCCACTTCCCAGT
The DNA here is from genome assembly GCF_020740725.1 of Corvus hawaiiensis. Classification (NCBI taxonomy): domain Eukaryota; kingdom Metazoa; phylum Chordata; class Aves; order Passeriformes; family Corvidae; genus Corvus; species Corvus hawaiiensis. The sequence continues at coordinate 35,905,411 of NC_063219.1, read as the reverse complement.
GTACAGCAATCATCTAGAGCTCCCATTGCAGGAATTTAATTACTAGTTTTATTTCTACAAATGTTTGAAATTGGATTCCTTTTGTACCTTTTGTCCTGTATAAACAATATTTCCAGAAATGCTTCTGTTACATAGAAGCTTATCTGCATTTTTCAAAAGTCTCCCTGAATCAGTAAACCATAAATTTTTCATTCCATGAATCCAGCTTCAGAATATGGCAAGCAGACACATCAAATATGCTTTAACTATTACGGATTTTCAGAGGCACAGAGTTTTCTTCTGGTATTTTTAAAAGCCTGTCCTATATTTTGCTTGGAAAAGGGGAGGGGAAAAAAAAAGTGTTTTCTTCCTATTGGCTAAAATACATCAGTGCTCACATATCTCACAGTGCATCTGACATTGGCCTCCGCTGGAGTTGGGATATTGGGCTAAATGGAGCATTCCTTTATTCTGGCTCAGCAGATCGTTGTAATAGGACCTATCAGGCCCAATATTCACTTTGAATTAAAAGGGAAATGAGTAGTGGAAGGGCATGAATGGGAGAGACAGAAGACAGCAGTGAACTGTGTAATGGGGTGGCTGAGGTGGGATACAGTTGGTGTTGCTGCTATTTCATTGAGTAAATCTTAAGCTACCTGCACTTTCAAGGACGACAAATGAGCCTCCATGTCTGTTTTAAGCAAGTACAAGGCTCATAAGCCCTGAGTTATCATCAAAAACTAAATGAAGACAATTTTTGCTCAATCAGGTTTACTTCTTGCTCTCCAGTACAGCGTGGATGTGATGGCGGCAGCAGTTTTGTATTGGATTGTGGAAAGCAAACCTAAAAATCCCACATCTGAAGGATGATAAACATACAGACAACTGAAAGTTAAAAGGAAAAAGAAAACTACTACAAGAAATTATACTGTATCACATCTGCCTTCTCTCACCATGATAGAATCTCCGCTTATGCTAGCACTGTTTTGAAACCACTGTAATATAATAAACATATATTACTTTTCTTAAAATAAAAAATTGTTAAAAGTGAACATTGAAAACATTTAACAGGGTGTATTTTTCTATTAATTGAGTTACTCTTAATCTAAGAATAACTAAGTCTTACAGAGTGTTATCAATACAGTACTGTCAACAAGAGGAAGAAAAGAAATCTTAGTTAAATGAAATTGATAAAATTATGTTCTTTGCACTTCTCTATACTTTTGCTTACTGTTAACAATAAGACTGTTTATGGGTAGGTCAGGTGACTTATAAGAAGAATGCAGGATTTATAAGGCCTTTACAGAAAGTGGTTTCAGGAACTGGGTGAGAAGTTGTGTTAGGGGGCTGTGAAGCTGCCACAGTGTCGTGAGAAGGAAAGCTTCGTTGTTAACAAATGTCTCTATATTATCACGCAGGCAGTTACTTCAATGCTACTTCTTGTGGCAATTAGCAGAAACCTGGCTGCATCCAGATACCCCAGAACTACAAGAAAAAAGTGTTTTCTATGAAAAGGAATGCATAGATCTGGTGTGTTTAGACATGCTTTTTTTGTTGTTGTTTTTATTTGCTTGAAGTATTTCTAGTCTGCTTTTAGCCCCCCTCAAATATAGCCAAAAAACTCTTTTAACCTTTACCAATGTTCCATCCCCACGGTGTAGCAGACATCCTAGAACACTAAATTCAGAATTTGAGTGTCTTCCAAGTGCCTTCTGCCAGCAGTCTGGTACCATCAGCTTCAGCCGTTTCACAGGTGCACCATCATTCAGTGGTGTTACTTCTGAGGAGACCACAAAAAAACCCACAATGACAGACTTAAAAATATTGAAGAGAGCTCCAAACAAATGTGTGTCTTTCACACCACTGAGGTTGCAGTCAGATGTCTGTACTTAAAAAGGAAAAATTCTCCCCCACCACTATTTGTGTAGTGGATTCCTTATTAGAAGCCATATAATAGATATGAAGCAGCTGGAGCTCCTTAAGTGAGTGGAGCATCTGCTGGCAGAGCAGCCAGCAGCCGCTTTCTTGGATTGAAACTGCACTCCTGAGCTTCTCTTTCTTTCTTTTCTTTTCTTTTTTTTTTTTTTTTTTTTTTTTTTTTGGCAGATGTGCAGCAAATAGCAATCGACTGGATCACAGGGAATTTTTACTTTGTGGATCACGTCAGCGACAGGATCTTTGTTTGCAGCCAGAACGGGTCAGTGTGTGTGACCCTCATCGAGCTGGACCTTAACAACCCCAAGGCCATAGCTGTTGATCCAACATCAGGGTAAGGTCATTTCTTTGCATTAGGATTTATTTTACATGAGGCATGCTTGTCTGTGACTGCACATAATAAATGTTTCATGCAGGTGTTTTAAAAACTATTTTTACTTTGCTGTATTGAGTTACTTGTATAGTTGCTATAATAAAGCAATAATGTGTAATGAACTTGGAGCACATAGTTAACTAGGTTAATTGCAATATTAATTGCAGCATGTGCCTTGTAATTTCTCAAAATGGAGTCAAAACTGAAAAAGCAATTTAATCCCTACTTGTCACAACATTTGCTTTTGCATTTGCTTTTCTGTAAGCTGTGTTTCTAACTAGGGTATGTGGAAAAGGAATTTTTGAAGGATTTTTATGCTGTATCCCCTCATTTACGGGAATATTGGAAATGAGTTTAACAAGTTTATTTACACAAAAAAGTGGAAGAAGTTTTACTGTGCTTTAGGGGATCAGCTATAATGGTAAAATTACATTGTATTTGCTTTTTCTGTTCCATAGATAGCTACATTCAGTGCCAGTTGGAAATTAAGCCTTGCTTAAAATACAGGGTACTAAATGTCTTCCATTCTACAACATCCACCAGCTGGGAAAAGCTTTCAAGCAATAATGATGTAAAAGCATAACTAAATAGGAGTAGGAAAAGGATCAAGTTAACTTAAAATCCCTGTTCAAAACTCCTCACCAAAATTTTGTTTTTATCTTGGTTTCATTAATCAGTAAGTAGTTCAGACCAAAATGCCTGATGGAATATGTCCTAAACTGCCATAAGCCCCTTCTCAATAAATACAAAAATATTTACTGTAGAACAGCTTGTCATCCATATGTAGACTTTTGTCAGTCTTTATTTAAAGCCTGACCGAATATTAAGATGCATTATCACAATGACTTCAATTCTGACAGGAACAGCTTGCATGTAAAGTTTACAAAGAAGTTTGATAATGTAATCTTGAGTATGGCTGTATTTCTCCCTGCAGCAGATGGTAAGCTTGACTCGATCTGACTGCAGAGTTGTTCTAAAAGAAAAATAAAAATTCATGTAGAAATTGATTTTCTGCAAGTTCTGATCTGAAAGAACTTGAAGCTTTCAAATTTGCTGACAGCAGCCTTTTTTCTGTACATTTACTTGTGTATTCTTTGCTGGACTTACTGGATGAATCCAAAGCTTGTTATTAGCTAATCTTATCTGTCAGGGATGTAGGAATTGTACCCAGGCCTTTGGTGCTGTGAGGAGGGACAGAAAAATGAGAGACTGTTTTCCTTCCATTGTTATCTGCTGGCTACGAACTATTCTTGCTCAGAGAGCCACCTGCTCAGTGCCATGTGCAAGGCCAAGAGTGGCTGTTTTAGGGAGATGGAAGTGCTGGCCTGTGGGAAAGGCCACAAGCAATCATGATATTTTACAGTGTGATTCTTATTAAGCAATCTCCATTTATTTTGTGGTGAAAACACTGGGTGGAGAATTTTCTCAGAATACATGTTTCTTAGAATAACTACAGTTCAGCAGTTATTTCATTACTGGTTTTATTGGCATTTTTATTAATTATCTGACATATATTGTTCTGTTAATTGGATATCTAACATACATTTTAACTGCTAAACCCCAACTTATATATTAATTCTGTTAGTTTTTGACTGGGTTTTGGTACAGAATGCAAACAGATAATCAAAAAGCATTCTGGCTATTTAAAAATCTTCTGATCCTTTCTTTTGGTTTTTGTTTTCGGTTTGTGGTGTTTTGTTTTTTTTTCTGTCCTTCTTTTCTTTTAATTCTTTCATGCTGATAGTAGTTAAGACTTATTTTGGTGTCAAAGAATTAGTGTGGTATTGCTGTCTGAGTAACTTGGTGGGTTTATTTTATTTAAAAAGTCACAAAAGCGTCCACACTAAAACCATATTGCAAGTTGAGCTCTGAATGAGTTGCTGCTTGCACAGAGGAGACCATTTCCTATGCTAAGAAATTCAGAGTGTGATCCCAAGCCTTTATGTCTGTGATAAACTTCCTGTAGTAGCACAGGGTCAAGCCCTGCTATTCTTGAATGTTCATGTCTGTGTGTGATGAGTTTAGTTGTATCGTGAACCAGAAATTCTGCTTTTATCCATAAAACAACCAAGGCACAGTGGAAAATTTGCTCATTCCAAATGGTTCCCCTCACTGCACTCAAGAATATCTTTTCTGAGTGTGGTTAATTTTACATCTCTGTGCCTGCAAGTTCTGTTAGATGTTTAGTGGTGATGGTTTGATATATTCTCCTATGAGCTTACAATGGAACTTGAACTACTAAGCTTCTTTAGTATCTCACAGGGAGTGAAAGAACTTTTCATAAAAGTTTATTCTCATAAAACTGAATTTGAAATTGAGAGAACAAAGATTCTGCTATTCATACAGCTCTTGAAGAACCAAATTTGTTTTGTTTCTAATTTAAGCATGTTACTTTGGCAGGATCTGAACTGTGTTCGATGTTTGGGTTATTCCAGACTAGGTCTAACGCACACCCACCAGAAAAATACCTCCCTCCCCCAATGAACTGGAATTTTGCTACTCAGGAGTTTTGCAGTGCTGATACTCATCTGTTACATCAACTAATCTTCTAATTAACTAATTATCAACTAAGAGTAGCACAGTGTAAGTATCAGACCTGTGTTAAGGCGAGCATTTCCAGAGGCAAAGGATGTGTCTCCACTGATCACTGGGAGCACTTCAGAGCCCAGACTTGGCAGAGAAACATGGACTGAGGGAAAACCTTGTTCAAGGATAGTAGGAAATAAAGTGGCAATTGGCAACAGAGAGGCAGAATAAATTGTTTTACAAGAATATATTATCCATCAAATGCCTTTGAACGAAGATGTTTGGCTCCATATGTCTGCCATTTGTAGTTATGATATTTTTAATGCAGGACTTCTTTTCTTCAGTGGTCAAGGAACAGAAGTGATTGCTTTTGCTGGTCCATGAAATTGGTGTAAAATTGATGATGGTGCTGCTGACTGTCAACATGAAACAAATATCAGCTGTGTTAGAACGGGTTTAGCTAAGATCCTCAGTACAAGTCTTCTGTGCTCGTGGGGAATGGTTTTTTAAAGTATTCCAGCCAGTATTCCATTGGCATATTCATGAGACTTTGATCACCGGACACTGGTGATAGGGAAGGTAACACATTTAAAACTCACAAGAGGATAGATCAGATTTAGGTTCTCTCCCAGCTCTGCCACAACCAGCTAAATGTCTATACATAGAGCATTTTTTTTTTTAATGGCTCTACATCTCTTTGTATTTAATAGGAAGCATAAAATGTGTGTTGTTCAAGCTCTGTGATATTTGAATGCTTTCAGGAATGTTAGGAATTAATATTGTGGAATGCTAACTGTGCACATCTACATGTTTATTCTGTAAATATGTCTACTTAATTGCCTCCAGTGTTCAAGGTAAATTGTTTCCTTCCACCACACCACAATGGCCATGGAGAATGCACAGCACCATTTCACAAAGGAAAATGCCTGGACAGGGGGATGTGCTGCAGTTCCCTCCCAACAGGAGCTCTTCAGTCCTGATCATACTGCTCAGACATCTGAGATACATGGAGTAATATAAATACCAGGGTGTCTTTATTTCTCCTCACACTCATTTTCTGATTTCTTTGGGAATGGCAGAAAATGGGGAAAGCAGATAAGGCTGCAGCCTCAGGGCTACTTCTGGCTCCAGAAATGTGCAGCTTGTACCAATGGCTCTGATGCTATTTGGGATGCCAGCCATAACTTTTTACTAGATTTCCCAGGATACTGGGAAAAGATGAACTTTAAGGAGAGTGTTTGACATGCGGAGGGTATTGACGTAGCATCCACTGACAGAACTGTTCCAAACATAAGGAGATGTGTGGATAGTGGTTACACAGGGTGACATTGCAAAGAGGATGTGCAGAGCAAAGCTGGAGTGTGGAAGGATGTGTGGAGCAGAGTGTGGAGCAGTACTGGCAGTGAGGAAATGGCTTAGACACCTCCTACGTGAACCTCCATAGAATCATCATAGAATTTCAGAAAAGTGTGGGTTGGAAGGGACCTTAAAACTCATCCAGTTCCACCCCCTGCCATGGGCAGGGACACCTTCCTCTATCCCAGGGTGCTCCAAGCCCTGTCCAACCTGGCCTTGAAAACTTCCAGGTATGAGGCATTCACATCTTTGTTGGGCAACCTGTGCCAGAGCCTTACCAGCCTCACAGGGACGATTCTCTTCCCAATGTCCCATCTAAACCTGCCCTCCTTCAGTTTGAAGCCGTTCCCCCTATTCCTGTGCCTCCAGGCCCTTGTCCCAAGTCCCTCTCCAGCTCTCTTGGAGGCCCTTTAGGCACTGAAAGGGGCTTAAAAGTCTCCCTAGAGCCTTTCCTTTAACACACTGAACAGCCCCAGCTCTCCCAGCCTAGCTCCAGAGCAGAAGGGCTCCAGCTCTTGGAGCATCTTTGTGGCCTCAGGAGTTGCTCCAGCTCCAGCAGCTCCATGTCCTTCTTGTGTTGAGGATCCCAGGGCTGGAGGCAGCTCTGCAGGTGGGTTCTCGCCAGAGCAGAGCAGAGCAGAGGGGCAGAATCCTCTCCCTTGACCTGTCCATGCTTTTTGTGATGCAGCCAGGACCTGGGTGGCTTTCTGGGGCCCGTGCACATTGCAGGTCAATATAAAAAAGAAGGTGGAGTTACGGGGAGAAGAGGAGGAGGGGGTAGAGAAGAATTGGAGGGGATGCACAATTACAGGCTGAAGTCATTGTAACTTGTGACTGCCATTTAAAAGTTGTATTAGGAACAAAGGGTAGAAAAGACTGCTAAAGAGATTTGTAAAAGGAGCAAGCTCACATTTTAATACTGCAACAGTGTGTGTCATGTAAATATTTGAATAAATCTTTTAATCGGCTTTTCCTTCTGCTATGGTGCAGAAATACAAAAAAACCCCACAGGCTCCACTTCTTTCTTTCACACAACATTTGTAAATGCACACAAGAAGAGATTGTGTTATGATGATGTTTGAAGAACAACAGCTATTAATGTGTTATGGTGTTATGTACCGTTTCTTGCTAATGTTACTGAGTCAGGAAAAAACAAACAAATGCACTACAGCAAAAAAAATAAAATTCCTCTGTTGCGTTTTAAGTCTGTAATAGCAATCAGTTGATACCTCTGTGGTTCACAAGGGGGAACAAGGGAAACAAGTGAAGAATTATCAGCTGAATTCATCCACTTCATCACCTCAGAAATTTGTTCTGAGGAAAAAAATATAAAAATATTTTTGTGTGCACTTCCTGTTCAATTCTAGGGATTCTAAGCACAGATTTTGCTGTGGCTCAAATCAAAGCCACAGTATGAAAATAATAATGATAATTTAAAATATATAATATCATTTTCTCAAACACAGTAGGGAAACTTGCCTCAGTCTAAAATTTCAGAAGATAGGAGGGAGCAAGGTGGTAAGAAGACATTTTGAAATTCAGCCTTTTGTATAAGAACAGAGTCTGAGTTGAACAGCAACTTTAAATACCATGTTTGAGGGATCTAGGAAAAAAATCATAAGAAAGAGTTAATTCTGCCTTTTGAATTTTTTCGTTTTAAATTTTCATTTTTAGTTTTGAATTCATTCTTCTTCTGAAATCTGGTAGAGGTAAGAGGAGGAAATTGGCCGTTGGTCATGTGAACCCAGTTGTCATCCAGGGTGATTAGATGCTGTTGCAGATGTTCTTTCTCAAGCTGTGTGTGATGATCCCCGTGGGATGTTGGCTTTTCTTGGTCAGGTCAAAATGCAATGTAAGGTCCACTGAGCACTTTGCACTAAAAATCCAAGGGAATGGGAGAAGTTTTACACAGCATTGAATGAGAAGTTCTCCTTGTTAGAGAGCCATGCACAGGAGATGGTGCCTGGAGTACAGAGAAGCCATCTCAGAGGATGGAGAACAGCCCTTAATGAGTCAGAGAGATTGATGATATAAACAGAAAGAGTTTGGGGCTGACAACTGAACCTATTTGGCATCATGGGTAGACATGTAACCAGTAAGAGCTGTCCTACTTGGTGGCATCTTAGAAAAAAGATGGGTGAAGTCTCTGATGGAATGTTTGATGGGACAGAACCTGAGGCCAGCCCTCAAATCCTCCATTGCTAAATCCACAACAGCCAGCAAAGAGCAAATCAGCTGGTGGGAGGTGGAGACCTTTCTGAATCAAATTTATTGACAGTAATTTTATTTTTCTTCTCCTTCTGTACCTATGTCTTTCAAAAAAAAAAAAAAATAGTCAAATCATAAATGACTTTGTATCAGGCACAGTGAATAGAGTTTGCATTCACCTCATATTTGCCTGGAGGTATCAATGAGGAGATGAAGATTCTTACAGGGCAGGAAGAGAAGAAATTCAAAAGCAGGGGAGGTCAAGCCATATGTTTTTCTTTATTTGTTTCATTGTTATTTAGACAGGGGAGTATTTCAGGGTAAAAATAAAACATCTGCACTTACTGTTTGCTGCCTGTTTTATTCTCTTTTTACTCTCTTGTCTCTGAGCTTTTATAGCAGCCACCAGGCTTTGGAGACACTCTGAATCTTAAAACTTTGTGGTTTTTTTCCACTCTCAGATTAGTCACCATTTTCTGCTGATCAAAGAGGAGAGTTTTAATCATTAAAGCTCACTTTTAAACAGCAAAATCATTAGTGGTTTAATAACATGCCATTATTAAAACAGCTCAGTTCCTTTCCTTGTCACAAAGATTTTCAAAGAGTTGTAAGATATATATAAGACCCACTCACTTCAAAAAAGTTTTAAAGATGACCTGAAAAGGAATTTTCTTCATTAAAAAAAAAAAAACCAACCAAAAAAAAACCCACAAAAAAACTCAAACCAAAAAACACCAAAAACTTTGTAGTAACTAATCATAATATGAAAGTTTTCATTAAGAATTCATATTTTGTATCTCCTCCTCCCCCTCCACACCTCCTTCAGGCTGTGAACAGTTGGAGATGGTGTAATAGAGGGGCCAAAATAAGATGAGAGAAGCAAAGATACTTAATCAGACAAAAATTATTTCTACTTTGTTATTATCCCTTGCTAGAAAATGATGAAAAAAGACTTTTTGTCTGATCTCAGGTTTTAAAAAACTGCCTTCAGTTCTGTGCTATTCCATCTTTTAATTTTAATTGTTGTAACTAAACTGAGGCATAAAACTCTGTCACCTTTACATTTCCCCCTGGATCTCTTTTCCCTTGATGCTTCAATTCCAGTGCAGCAGCACAGGTCTGCTCACTGGGAAACCTTGTGACTGCTGCTCTTGGTGAGAAAAAGGAACAAGGGGTATTGTCACATCTTTTCTCCTTCCCAAAACTAAGGTGAGACAATTCTGCATTCATGCGCAAAGAGAAAATAGGAGAAATTATGGTTCTTTTCTCCAGCAAACTAAAAAATAAATTAAAAAAAAAATTTATGAACATGCGAAGGTATGAGCTTGTATGAAAAAATCAGCTTATTCAGTTGGAAAGGACTCAGAGTCAGACAAAACTGAAGGATATACCAAGCATGTGACATAAGTGCATTAAAAAGGAGCTCATTAACAACATCAGGTTATTGGTTTGGATCAAAGTGACAGCTATAATCAAAACAATAAAAATGGAATAGGCTTGCACAGGTTTGGTACATGCATGTTCTCAAGTAATGATGTGAGTGTGTTTGCTATTGTGCCTACCTTTTCATTAATCAAATATTGCTGCGTTTCAAAATGGATGAGTATAATTAATATCCAGTCTTTTATAGATACCTGAAGGTGCACTGTATTTGGGCCCAAACCAAGTTGCATTCAGAGAAAAAAACAGGTACTGATAGCAGTGATAAAGGATGTACTTTTGGTAATAATCTTTTGTGAACGAGCTGGCAAAGTGAACACTGGCAGTGTTATTAAAATAGTGCAGAACTGATGTTCTGAGACTTGGTATTACAGCAGTAGTGCCTGGAGAATGAAAAGCTAACTAGAGTAATACTGATGAAGCATGAACTCAAGTGAGCCTCTTTTCTTATGCAGCATGTGCCCCATAATGGATTTCATATATTGCTACTGAGAGGAACAATATTTGAGTAGTGTCAGTAAGTATGGGAGAAAATCAGTGGGAATACAAAAACATTGATGAAATCACAAGATAGCTGTGGTTTGTAAAAAGAAAAATTACAAAAAAAAAAAAGCTTGTAAGTCAGTAAAACTTTTCTTCACTTATCAAAAGTTTGGTCCACAGGACCATGAAGACAGTTGTGTCTCTCTCAATGGGCTCAGGTTCTCCTGGAGGACTCAGCTGTCAAATGACAGCATCTTCATTACCCAAACCAGCTTTGCCTGGTGCTTTTGGTCCCTAAACATCAGAACTGTCTCAGCAAACCAGGCTGAACACATGAGCAGCGACAGCCCCAATAAAACTCCGTGAGCTGCATTGCCTGGGGCCATCCACAGCTGATCCAAGACTTGTCCTCCCACTGAGCTTTCCCCTCTCCCTGTGTGATTGGAGTAGTTACTCTGCTGCCTGTCCTCAAATCCCTCGCCTTCAGTCCTTCACCAATTAAGCTTCTGCTCAAAATGCTCATCTTTGACTGAAATTACTGTGGATCTATGAATTATAATTTGCTTTTTGTAAAGGAGACTCAGGAAATGGACGGGTTACTCTCCCTGGAATGGAAGTCTTGAAGTACTTTTTTTTTTTCTTTTTCTTTTTTTTTTTTTTTTTAAATAACTGAGATGTCCAGGCAAAAGGTACATGATTTAAATCACCCTAGCAGTGATTTTCTTCAAGTTGAAAGCAATTAAGCTTGAGAGAATTGAGGCCACTTTGTTTCTGAATGAGCATATAAATGGGAGTTTAAGGCTCCATAATGCATGGACATTATGTCATGTCCATTTGAAGTCTCCTTTTTTTTTTTTTTTTTTTTTTATTTTATTACCTGATTGTCTTATTATCTAACCAGCTTCTGTAAGGTCATTTAAGTTAAAGACAGGTACTGATATGAATTGGAGCACTGCATGAGTGGAAGAGCAGAACTGAAAATACAGCTGCTTAGGACCCATCTTTTTCTAAGATGTACATGTTTATTCTGGATTTAAAAATATCTGTGTGTATATATATATATATATATATAAAGAGAGAGAGAGAGGGATTTTTTTTTTTTTCTCTAAAATGAACAAAATGAAAACAGGAACAAAAGGTTCATGTTTAACACAGTGTATTATGATGTTATAAAGTTTTCCAAATCTGCTTTCCTAGTGCAGCCCACATATTTATTGTGGGTTTTTAACTGTCATAGTATTGCAGTAGTGCAAAATTGTGTAAACCATGAATTTTCTAATAAGCTCTTGTCATGCCATTCTTCTCCTTCTTCCCACAAGATAAATAACCACCTGTGTAGATGCCATGTTTGAAGTATAAAACCACTAAATCATAGAATATTCTGAGTTGGAAGGGACCCAAAAGGATCATTGAGTCCATTACTCTCGCTCTGGATTAACCAGAACCACCCAGAGTAGCAAAAATGATGAATTCAGTCAATTCAGTTAATTCATCAGCAGTATGATGATATCATCCTGATGGAACTGCTGTTTTCTCAGGGCTGATTACATGGATGGTTATTTTTCAAAAAATTGATTTTTCAATTTTATTTTTTTCCTGAGGTTTCTTTCATGTCAGTGCCCTTGTTGCTATGCTCAGTGGTGTGAACATGCCCTGCTGGAGCTCAGCTGCAATGTGACCCCTTTTGGTGGAAGATAGAGAAAAGCTGGAGGAAATCTGGAGGTATTAATAAGAAATAAAAGATGTAAAAACCCCATGGCCTGTGTAAAACTTGCAGGAACCATGGTAACCTAGAAGAGAAAATCCATACTATTTCCTATAAAAGACCAGTAAAATAGCAAGGGAGATTATAGTTCTTATTAAAGAAAGAACAAGAAAAATAATTTTAATTAGCAGACCCTGGTAAATAGAGGAAAAAGTTTCAAGTCTGAGGAGACATTAGCATACAACTCATAAAAGTTGGAGTATGTCATTAGGGACTTTTTGGACTGTCTGTCTTGCAGGGATGTTTAGCCTTGCATTTCACATCCTCCATACGACAGCATATAGATGTGTGCAGATCTATAAGCTTATAATGTCAAAGAACAGTATACTAGAGGAATAAATGTCAATAAATCTGTTTACTAACATTTCAGTCATTTAAAAAGTATGGCTGAATCACTACCCAAGTAACCCTTTGTTTTGTCTGTCCACTTGAAGGAATTTGAGAGATTCTAAGGAAAATGGGTCAGTATATAAATTTTAGGATGTTTTGTTTTTTCTTTTAGAGGTGATAGGATTTTCTGTAGGTAAAACTGAAAACTGGGTTTTATAGGGATTTCTATACCAAAAATTTATCATGGAACACATATAAAAGTTCCTAACCACAGGCTGCATCCTTGCTTTTTAGGAATTGCCTTGATTTGAGTGATTGAATTGTAAGTTTAAAAGTCATGTTTAGTTTTGTGTTCATAAAGTAGCACCAGCAGCTTTCTCATGTGATGGCTGAGAAGGCAAATTTCTGCCTTGGGTAGAAGGTTGTGGGCACTGGGAGTGAGAAGCAGCTTTTCTTCGGAGATGAGTGTTTCCAACTTACTGACACAATTTCTTTGTTGTGTTTGATCAGCCACGGAGCTGTTAAATAAGCTGTCCAAAGTTATCTATTGGAACACACAACTGTGCCAACCCACAGTGGAAGGAGAATCAATTTCTGCTTTACCATCCTAAAAACTCTACCAAAAGTCCTCAAAGTGTGGGAGCAGTGGCTCTCTTTTGTTTTTGAAATGAATATGCTCTATGCTAGAAACTTTTAAACCTTGCTCATTACCAGTTAGCTGGAGCTAGTTGGTTCATTTTCACACAAAACCACATTAATGCACACACAAAAAACTCGTTCCAAATTTGCAGTTGGCCTCAGTCTCGGTGTTTCTAAGGAACAGAATTTAGGAGTCTGGGCAGGGTCCAGACTGGCGCTTGAAAACTTGTTTACCTTGAATCAATGGGTAATTAGCTCACTGAGGATGCAAACTTTCAGCATAGAGCAGTCTAGAAAAAGGCCATCAAGTTAAAAAATAATCTCATTGACTCCACTTCAGTTTGGTTTAGATCATTTTTATTCGTTAGGATGTGACAGCAAATCGACAAACCCCAAACCAAAACACTCAGGGATCTATATTTAACAGATATTAAATGAGAACACCCTATTAATAGTAGGGTATTTGAAACTCACTGCCTTTTTACATGCTGAGAAACCAGCAGTTGCAGTCTGAGAGCTTTGGAAGTTTTACGAACACATGGCTTTGCTGACAGACTTCTCCGGCCCCAGGAACTGCACAGCACCACCTTGGCTGTTCTCCTCCAGCAGAATGGAAATGCACTGTACTTCTGCTGGCACAGCTGCTCTGGCTGAGCATAAGGAAAGGAGAACAAGCAAACTGCATTCTCAACAGGGATTACACTGCCTTCAACAGAAAACCAGACCTCTAACCAAAATATTTAAATTGGAACAGAAAACGGTTGACTGCACCAAGCCAAGCTCTTGTTGGGATTCCTGAGTGTCTGACATGGTTTACTGATGTGAAAACAGTGCATCTTCTGAAAGTTCAAGGATTTTTTTGTTTGTTTTTATGTATGAATCTCCTTGTTAAATTACTGTTCTGTTTCTTGTCACATAGAGTTTTCTGAGTGTAGTAATATTTTAGTAGATCACAATACTTTGGTGTATGCAGCTGTCACTTCAAAAAAATTGATATCTATTCTAACATTTTCAAACATGAAATCCTAATATTGGAATTTGCATGCATGTTTAAGTATTCAGTATGCTGGCAGCTTTATTTTGAAAGGTTTGAATGCCCACAGGTCTTACCCAACTCAGGGAACAGCTGAGACTGTTCAATTGCTGAAGTGAGGCTACTTATGTAATACATGTGTGTGTCTGTGTATGATTTCCAAGACTTTAGGAGAGGATTCCTGTCTTTTGCTGGTGAATTATTGTAGCTCAATGTTCTGCAAGACACTTCTGCCTATGTATTTTAAATATAATTGTGTATATATTGAAAAAAAAAAAAAAATGATGAGCCACCTGTGTTCTCAGACAGAAGTTTTGGCTGTGTTCAACTGTCTGTGATTTGGGATGAGGTTTTGAAAATATAATGTCTTGGTGTCACAGGCAGAATCAGGCTTTGCAACATCAGGCTTAAGCGGAGAAGTCATAATTACTGGGTAGGCTTGAAATTCTGGTTTAAATTCTGGGGGAGAATCATTTCATTTAATCTTGGGAGGATTTTGTGAAGAAGAATTCATTAATGTCTGGGAAGCAGTCGGAGACAGAGGTGTGAACACTGGTAAGTGCCTGTTGGAAATGAGCAGCTTTGCATTCTGAGCAGGATTTGAACAAAATGCATCTTTGTCGAAGGGTGTGAGGCATCACATTATGTAAGGAAGCAGCACTCTTCAGAGCACAAGGAGGGTGTTTTGAAATAATAATCAGGGGGGATGTAATCAAAGAATTCTGATTGCTCATATCATGGGATAATTTAAGACAACACAGGAATCGTAGTGCTTGCTAGCATTTGAATGCTTGGATTTTAGTCACTTGCAACATTTTTATGTGCATTTTTATTTTGTTCTTATTTATCTCACAGCCTGGAGACAGGTTACATAGATCCACATGTGTTCTACCTTTTCCAGTTTGTATGGAAAGGAGTAGAGAAAGGGGTAGAAGCTGAGGGCTTGCCTATTTTATCACATTCTTTGAAGGCAGAATAAACAAGCCTGCAACATTCCACCAGCAGGTTTTGTCTAAATTTCATAATCCATAATATTCAGAGAGGAGATTCCATGAACTCTACATTCTTTGCCTCTGTCAACTAAAGGTTATTGTCTCTAATTATGCTGTGAGCAGGCACGGAGAACAATTTATTTCCCTCTTCTTGCAGTGACTTTTTAGCTACTTCAGGACAACTAACAGATACTTCTTTTAATATAGACTAAGAAAACTCCACTTCTTGCAACTTCTTTTTTCATATATTTCCCACCCCCACCACCTCCTTCATCCAAACTTCTGATTATTTAGTTGCTGCACTCTAGATAGTCTCTGTTTGGTCTCCATTTTCCTGGAAAGCTGAGGGAAGTAGGAAAGTTTGTTTCCTGTTGTAAACACTTCAGTGTAATACTCACTATTTTTTGGAGTTTTTCCCTTTGCACTGTGATAGAATTTACTTGGGTCTAGATTCTGGGTCAGGTGTTACCTTGGTAAAAGTGATTTAATGATTTTTATTTCCCTCTTCCTGTTACATTTTTTTTTTGCTCCTGTTCTTTCTGTGCCCTTCCAGCTGTCACTCCCTTCCAACTGTCACTGCCTCACCTTTTAGATCCTTTCCTGAAGTGCTCTTGTGGCTCCAGGTGCTCCCTGTCTTGTATCTGTGTAGATGATTCACTAATGATTATAAAGAGGGGATTAAAAGTGGGATTTTGCACAGGGGAAGCCATTTGGTTGGTTCAGCTTCTGTTGAAATCACACTGTACAGACAGCTTTTCCTATACATCCTACTCAGCTGCATCCTATTTCAGCTGGAACAGTGGGATGTCTAATTCCCTTCTCCATACTCCTTGTCATCCCTTACTTTTTGGTGCTGTTTTTCAAAGCAAGATGTGTCCTGTATTCTGTGGCATGTTGTTCATTATTCTGAAAGATAGTTTTCTGAGGGCCAGCAGAACTTCAGAAAATTCTTTCTACTGTGTTTCCAGTTCCACTTTTTAAGTGGCACTGGAAGGTACAGAGGGACACAGCTGCAGAGTGTGGGGAGTGTGAACTCCTGTCTGTCCTCACCTCAGTGTTACATGACTTCGAGCAGGGTGAAGTTGGCAGCTGTTTCCTCTCAGCACAATAATGTGTGGGCTGGCTTTTGACCCTTGTGTAAAAAGGAAAAGAAAAGCCAAAAAACCCCACACACAGGATAAGACTGCTGTAGCAGAATTACAGATGCTGAGAGATTGAATGCAAAGGCTTTCTGATAAAGAGATTTATTACTGTAAATACCTACACACAGACCACAGGAGTGGATAGGGATACTCATCTCTTTCATCTCATGTACTCCTTAGAGATACGGCTGTGTATGATCTGCTTCCCTCTTGCCAGTTATTAACAGGAAATATTACTTGACTAAACTCCATTAGTAGTTTTCAGAAACATCAGCCTCAGAAATATTTCCATTTAGCCTGTAGCTTGTTAATCAAGTCCCTGTTCATCTGTCCTACGAGCCATAAAGTTCTGCAGTGAACATCTAATTGTAATGAACATCATGGACCAGTTACAAGGTGTGAGCAGTAACACATCCACCAGCGAGTGCTCTGTGCTTGCTGACGGTGCAGCTTTCACCAGATGGGGCCCTCGGTGCCTCCTGTGCCCCACAGTGCTTTCTGGCCTCTGTCAGTTGGTGCTTCTGCCTTCTGTGAGATCGTTACTGCTAAATGTTTTGGGGTTTTTTATTGCCCAAAGACCAATGAACTATATCACCTTGAAGGCATTGGCTTCAACAGATGAAGGCAGCAGGTGATGCTGCAGATGAAATGTTAATATTTTAATGTAAAGTTTGGCTTGCATTCCAGGATAGTAAGAATACAATTAAATTATATAATTAAACATGATTTAAAATGGCAACAGCAAAATGATCATGTCCTTACTGCAGGCACTCACAGGCAAGCTCCAGTCATGTCTCACAATGTGCTGCTCTTAATTAATTACTCTTTTCTTCATTTCTTTGTTAACTCTGCTCAGTTGTTACATCACTTTAAATACGGAGTGGATGCTTGTTGTGGTGTTTGGTTTAAGACATACAACTTAGGCCTAACAAACTCACCAGTTAACAGGGTTGCAGGAGGACGTAAGAGGTCAGAGCCTGAAGTACCAGAGCTGTATGGAAGTCACTGACATCAGGACAGTCGTCTTGAGGGGCAAACATTGTCTTGGAGACCATGAAAGTGTCTTGTGGCGAGTGCTGTGGCTTGGCTGCCTGAATTTACCCATGTCTCACACCTAGTGAGCAGTCAGCAGCCTGCTCCATTTCTCCAGCAACAGGTCTGACCTTTAGGCTCCTGCAGAGTAGAGCTCTGAATTCCAGAAATCCAGGTGCCCTTAGCACCAGCAAGGACAAACTGGGATTTCAGTCAGCTGATAGATTCCTTTCTTTCCTGTTAGAGAAATGCAATGCTGATGTGTATATTGACACCTCTTTTCCTTTGCCTCAGTGGCTCCAACCTCCACTTGTTAAAAAGTTCCACACAAACAAGTTTGGGCATTTTCATTCAAGTAAATGTATGGAAAAGGGGCTGTGGGACTGACTCCAATGCATAATAAGCTATAGAAAGCAAACCAGAGGAACAGCTGCTGCCAAAAATTCTCCAGAAAATTCTGCAATCAACCCTGCAATTGATTTAGAATGTTGTAGAGAAAAAGTGTTCCTGGATTTTAATGTTCCAAGTAGCACAACTAAACAAATACAACATGGATTATCCTCTAATATATAAAATGGCAAATGTTATATTGCAGAAAGATAAGGATTGAAATCCCAGGCAGAAATGCAAACGTAGTTGCTTACACAGACAAAAGATTGTACACCTCAGCTGCTGTTCAACATCTGTCCCCTGAAGGTAATGAGATAAACACATGACAAACAACATGTAAATATCTGGCAATCAATACACCTGGAATCATGGGGAGGGGCGCATAAAGCTGAAATCCACTTACTGGGGCTGGACCTCAGATAAATGACAGTGTAACACTCAAAGGATTACTTCAAAATATAGATGAGCTATAATCACAAGAATTTTGCCTGAGTCAGTGCCTGATCTGTGGGTTTTGTGTTTGTTGAACTGGCTTGTTACAAGCCAGCTGTGGAATTTTTAGGATTGTATTTGAGGGTTTGTAAAAGGTGAATGGGAAAAGTAATCTCATACACAGACTGTTGTACCACACGTAGATGAGGTTTTTTAAGAGCTGCCTCGGAGGTGCAGTTTTCCACTGGGAGAAAAAGAATTGCACCTTCAAATAAACCCTTAGAGGTATCACTAAAAGTATCCTTTCTAGAAACATCCCCCCACACTGTTTTTTTGTATTTTCATTTTGGTAATTCTGAGGCCTAGAATAGCACACAGTCTGATTGCAGTATGTGTAATTCCTTTCTATTTATCACTCTCACATTCAAATGCACCTTAAATGCTCAGCTGAATAAATACAATGCAGATTACTGCTTGATATATTAAATGCCAAATACTTTCTTGCCAACAGCCAAGTATCTATTTATGTTTTGGCTTGCCTCCGTATTCACACATAGTGGGGCTTAATGATGGGTATTTTATTCCACCATGATATGTCTCTGCATAGGTGTTCCAGGGGAAAAGAGACCATAAAAAAAGATGTGAAGTTCACAGTTACAGAGCCTTCTCTATGATCAAGTTTAAATGGATGTGTTTTAATGTCTCGAGGCCATTGCTTCTCTCTTCAATTTTGAATCACATTGCAAAGCTGTAGAAGGGAAAGTACAATTTAGTGCTTAAAATGAGTATAGACAGACGTGGAAAGGACAATATGGAATGCCAGGTTGTGGAAAGGGCGGTAAGAATAATCTGAGGTCAGACAAGCAGATACAATTCAAAGTGCAAAAGGAGCAAATTGGGAAAAAACTATACAAAGAGTGGACCAGCTTATTTGGGGAAAAAATAAGAAGAGAAAAAGGAAAGGAGGAACAAGATAAGAAAGCTTCAGCATGAAGAGCGTCATTAGGTTGTTGCAGACATGGGGAGGTATCAGAAAAAAGAAAAGCTGCGATCCTGCACGTTCCTATAAATTCCTGCAATCTGTGGATGGTTCCCAGGGCCCAGGTTTAGTTTTGATTTACTGGTGGTAAGGTGAGTTGGCCACAGTTTGAACCCCGGCTGTCTGCTCCAGAGAACCCTCTCCAGGATGGCCAGTCAGCACCTCCCCGAGTGCACAATTTCATTTCTTTGTGTTTTTTACCTGGATTTTACTTGTTACCAGTAAAGTACCACTGTAAAATCAGATAATGAAGTCTTACAGACCTCTTAGAATAAAAAATATGACAGCTAATAATAACCAGGGGCACCTGGGCTGTATTTTCTCCTCAGCATGTGGTGAATTTGAGAGCTCATATTAGGTTTGCCACGGATGAGAAAGATAATTTAGCCATTTTCTATCTGCTGAAGGAGAAATAGTAGAGATAGAAGAGCTATAACTGTAGCCTTCCTATGTTTATGAAGTTGTAGGTTCTGTCTTACTGTCAGGTAAGTAATTATGTGCAGTTACAAAATGTGCATTTATTAAATAATCCTAGGTAACCTTTCCAGTCTTCCAAGCAGCTCGAAAGCAGCTCTGAACCTACTTAAATGACATTTTTTCTCAATGTCTTCCTACGTACAGTCACACAGACAGATTATGTTCCTAAATGTGCACCTATCCGAACACCTGAGGGAAAATGAAAGGAATATATTTCTGTGGTGGGAAAATAACTGCTCTAGTGCTGTGACACAAATCTCCATTTGTTAACTGTCTGTGGTTGAATTACGTTTCAATTTAAGCATCCTACTTTTGTTTAGGTAAAGAGAAAATAGGAGCCATGAATGGGCCACTTCACATAAAGCAGAATTAAACAAATTGTAGAAGCTTTGGTTTTCCCTTACTCTTGGACGGAACCCAATTTTTTCATGATGAGACAAATCCTACCTTTTCACATCTGGTGTCCTGCTGGTGCTTTATTTTGCTGTTGTGATACTGCAGAGAAATAGAGCTCCTAATTTGCAGTTTGAGATCCACAGGTGTTGATGGGAAGCTTTTGCCACTGCAGTGTAGTATGGATTTCTGCAAATGGTAAGAAAACCCTGAGATGAAGATTGCAGAATCTTTCTTTTCTAAGCAGAGACCTTACAGGTTTTGGAGATGATACTGTTTTTCAGTATTAAGAGTAATGACTGTCACTGTCAGTGCCAAACCTCTGGGGAGAGGTGTTTCGATTTGGGCTGGGAGAGACTGGGGAGAAAAGAAATTGTACTTAACACTTCTCAGTCACTGCTTGTTTGCAACCAAAATGAGTAAAATGAGAGCTGCTCCAGCCCTTTTTACATCAGTACACCTGACTCCTGAAACCAGCACCATCATGGAACAGATATTTTCTGGGAAGCTGCACGCAGGGAAGTGCCAGCCCCTGTGAATTATGGAAGAGAGGGAAAGGTAAATTGGCTCTCAGTGTGCTCAGCAGCCCCTTTAGCCGGGGTAGTGATGGCACTCAGTCGAGCCCTAATGGCGTTTGTGTGCAGTGCTGAGCTCAGACCTGGTTTCCATATTTCTTTACCTCTCTCTGAAAGTAAATAGTATCATTTAAACCCAGTGCCATCAGGCCCAAGCCACTGAAGTGCTGAACAAGCTCACACTGGGGATGCTGAGCTCGCCCTCAAGCTGCGGGCGATGTCCATGGCCTGGATTTTCTGCTTCCCCCATTTCCCTAATCTGATTGTCAGGTAAGCTGTTCTTTAAACTTCAGGATCTGTATCCATGGAAGGTACTTGAACAGGAATTCTGCTATAAAAACAGGGGTAAAAAGGAAGCATGCTGAAGTTTTATCTGGGAGGTGAATCTGACTAACCATTCCGATTTCCTGCATATATATATATATATATAAATAATACATATATATATAATCTTGTCTGTGGCTGTATATTATTTTCTTAAGTAGAAGGTCTCATGAAAATTTAGCCAACTGTTAATTATTTCATTCATTTAATAGCAAGCAAACAAACAAACAAAACTTAAAAAAACCTGAAAAATTTTCCTTTGCTGCTGCTGGGTTTAGGCATGACTTAGAAGGTTGTTCCAGTTCTGGTTTATGTGATTTTTAACTCTTATTTTCTGTTTCTAACACCCTGCTCCCTCATAATAAATAAAGCAAAGGTCATGCTACAGCTCTGTTGGCACCAGGAGTGTTTTGCAGGGCCCTTGTCAGAGGTCACTGACTGACCATGCCCTGCCCACTGTAGGTGAAGTTGTCTATGTTACATATTTGCACATGTGGTACAGTTTAAAGAAAAAAAACCAAAAATCATGCACAGAATTAGTTTTAAGTCTTCCCTAATTGTATTTTTAATCAGAAGACTGGTGACATTTACCTTTCATTGTGTCATTTTATTTCTCATTTTGTGCTTCAAGCGAGTGTTCCCCAAACTCAGTGCTGCTTCAAAATGCTTAATCAAATGAAAATGCTTATTTTCCATCACTGGATTTATAGCTACAGTCATGATAGATTAAAGAAAAAAAAATTTAAGCACTTTTGTGACAGCAGTAAAGAAATATTTCAAATCTTTATATGCATTTTAAAATTCATAGTGTGTTTAAAATACAGTGAATTTCATGTGCAACATGAGCTCTTTTCAAGAATATGCAGTTACTCTTTATTGAATGCCAAACTCTAAGATCTTAAAAACAAGCTGTATGAATTAAGCCTTTTATTTCCCAAATGGGGACAGCTGAGACTGCTCAACCTTCGTGGCTTCCAGTCAAGGGGCAGTGCTCTGAAACAGGGAGGTGAGGATAAATATCTAGTTAAGGAACTAAGTGGTAGTGTGAAAAAATTGATGGATGAAGAGGCTTGGAGAAAAGGTGGGAATTTAGTGGGGGGGGAAAAAAAAATAGAATGGGTCTTGTTTTACCCTGGTCATAGATAAAAATAAAGAGTATAAAGAAATTTCAAAATTTAAAAATACCCGAACTTGTGTAAGTGGAGCAATCTCAGTCTTTAACTTATCCTACAAGTGTTCAACGCTCTTGGGAAACTGTGGTACACCTATTAGTAGTATTTAAATTGGCATATTAATATTCTGAATGGAATATTTACTGTAACCAGTGATGTGACAGTGGTTTGGTGGGAGAACCCGCAGAGAGCATGTGCATCTTTCTCTCACAGCCAGCGCACATCCTTGACAACTGAACTTTGCATCCTGCATGCAAAAACCAATGGGATCTCACCAAAAATAAACACAAGGACCTATGAGTACATGGCTGTTCAGTTGCAAAATCTAAGTCCCTTGGAGAGAATCCTTTGTATGGAAATATGTCTGGGAAGAGGAGAAACCAAAGAACCTACATCAATGTGTTGATCAAATTAAGCCTCTTGCCTTAATTAACTGCCACTGTGGTTCTGTGGTATTGCCGTGGCAGAGGCCTTAAACCTTGACCAGAGATGTAGAGGTTTTCATGAACCTTACCAAAACTCAGATTTTATCAAGTTTTCTATGCCTGTGTTCAGCAGAAGGCAGAACTGAGCATTTACTTTGTGTTTGTAAACTCTTGGGGTGTGTCACAGCCACACAGAGTTCTCCTCGTCTTCTGTAGTGCATCAGCTTAATTCTGCCTGACCCAAATGATGTTATTTTGAGGTTTTATACTCAATAGAGTCATAAATTATTTTATGTCAATGCAGGGCTTGGGAAATGAAAGCAAATATTTGCTGTGCCTGGCAAACAAGGCAGTGCCAATACATCTCTGTCGCCCGGTGATGTGTTTGAGCTCTGGGCATGCTGCCTGCTCCGTGTTTAGTAAAGACCCAGCTATAAACAGATGGGTAAGGCACAGGTGTAAGAGCTAAAAAACCACTGATTTTTCTTCCTGTTTTTGTACTTGTCAGTTTTGTGAGCTCACTGCTCTACATTTCAACCTCCCCACCTCTAAAAATACCGTCCTGTTGCTGAGTGCTTTGAGAAGGATGACAATTAATGAGTATTTGTTACGAATGACTGATTAGTGACGGGATTTCTATTAGGAAAACCTGAAAAGAGGCTTAATAAAGATCATCCTTTTCAGTCCTTTTACTCAGTGAATTTCTTAGCTTTCTTGGATCACTGACTTTGTTATGTGACATTAGAGAATGCATTTGAAAAACAGCTGCTAATAAAGCACATGTGTATTCAGTTCTTATGGCTTCCATTTCTGCACTTCATACAGAATGTGTTCCCATTCAAACTGAAACAAAGATTAATGAACATCTCACTGATGTCCAGTGATCTGTTATTAGCATGGAAGAGCTTTATGTCCAATTATTTATTTCTATAAATAGCTGGTGTTTTCATAAATATGTGATGGCAGTGTGCAGTTTAAAACATACTGAGCATTGATTTGAAGCAGCTTATCTGTTTCTGAATATAAAAAATAGATGGATATCCTTCAGATATTAGGAAAACACAAAATAAGACAAACAGTAGAGCTACTACCTTTCTGAGCTTCTTCCTTCAGTTTAGGCTATTCCTAAGCGTGAGGAGAGCATTTTCCATAAGGAATAACCTGGTATCTGGGATTTCTAGCATCAAAATGGGTTGAGCTTTTTTTGTTTGTTTGCAAAGAAAGTTTGATCATTTTTCTGTCTTTGTGTTTCAAAAGTAGATCTGATAAGAAGAACTTTTTCTGTCCTGCAAAAGATTTTCTGTTCTGTTTTGAGGTGAACCTGGGTACTTTCACAGTTAACATGAAAAAGGAAAACATCTTGGGAAAGCCACAGGGGATCCTCATGTAATGTCTGGTACTTCCGAGTTCAAGTATCTCCACTCCTCCAACACACCAGACAAATGTTTAGCCACCAAATAGTATCTTTATGAAGCTTTTTATCAATGTGTAAATAAATATTTTTCATTAAAGAAGAGATGAGAAATTTTTTGTCTTGCTCATGCCTGATTTTATTGCTTTATGTTCTCTCTTCTGTTTTAGATAGTAACAGAAAGCAGAAAAGTTTCAAAAGGAAATGTTGGGCCAGGTTCTCTGATGTGGAAGTAGGAACATGGAGATTTGAAGAACCCATCTAGTCAGCAACAGATTTATGCCAGCCCTTGGGGCATCTGGTACACTCTGCTGCCCTCTTACCAGAAAATTTCATGTGATGCTGAAATCACTGTTTGATAAAAAAGTCAACCAAAATTCCTAATGCAGAGTAATTTAACCAGTCAACCAAAGAAATGCCCTGCTTTCCCCAGTAAATACTTGGTTTTGATTGAATTTTGCATCACCTTTGGAACTGTCCTTAGATTTTCAGCTGTTATTTAGATACTGAGGTGAGTGCTGCCTTTTCCTAGACACGTTCAATAGCACAATGCTCAAATGGCAATTTATTTCATTTTCACAGCTGTCTGATGCTTGCAGATTAGATGTTCCAGCCTGGGCTTTGAGTGGCAGAGTTTTGGGAGCATGTGTTGAACATACCCTGACTTATTTAATTGAGTTCAGCTCATAGCACAGCCTCAATTACTAGTTTAATTAAGAAGAAGAAAAGAAAAAAGAACAGCCAAACAAGGAACCAAATAATAACAGAAAGGATGGAGTTTTGCATTATAATTGAGTGGTGCTTCTGTGGATCCTAGTTCAGAGTGCTTGGGGTTCACCACTTGTGTGGTGAGATCTTACCTGACTTCGTAGGGATGAGAACTGGACCTCAGTGATGCTGAGGCTTGGGAAGCAAGCAATCAGGATTTCCAGAAGGAGCTGAATCCCAGGGGTTTATCTTTTCTATTGCCATAGGTTTCACAGGGATTTGGGCACATCTGATCTGCTGTGCTGATTGTCACTGCTGCTGTCTCCCCATTATGCTTTGACAAGTAAGCACCTCCCTTGCCAGGCACCATCAAGGAGCAGGTTAAGTTAAGCAATTACTGCTTGCTGAACACAGGAACAGCTTTTAAGAATATAAAGTAATATCTTTACTGCTCCTCAATTCCCTCTTCTAGAAGAAAACGTGAAAAGACCAGGAGCAGATTTTTTAATAAGGTAAGAAAGGAAATGACTGCTCTGCAGCAGGTGCTGTCTGTGTGTCCCAACCCAAGCCATCTTCTGCCTCTTCACAGAGAGCAGTGAGGAATGTGAGTGATTATAAACAGTGCTGGAGGTTGTGAGATTATTCACTGGGGATGTGTCAGAGGAGGACAATTATGTTGAAACAAAGTGAGGGGAAGAAAGCCCCAACTTAATCTGTGCTCCCTTTACCTCAGGCTGATCAGAGTAAATTAACTGCTATTGCAGGTAATACGCAAAGTAGGAATTCATTATAATTCTGACATCAGAAAAAAATAATGTAAAAAATATGTTTTGTTAATGATGCCTGTAGACTACTGCCTTTATATTGTGTAAAGCAAGCAAGCAAACAGGAGTGCCCTGCTCCCCTCCAAATCCCACAAGGCTCTTTGCTGATCCACTCTGCGCTCATGTCAGTGTGTATCAATTTTGTCTTAAAATAAAGAAGTTAAGCCTTCCTGACAGGTAGGCACACCATGATATGCTTTCAGACGTGAAGGGCTATCTGCTGCAAAGGGAATCTTCTCCTCAGACTGCATCAGCTGCTTTAATAAAAGCATCTCCATCGATACCTCTTGGGCTTGCACGTGCAGATGTAACTTCACCTCCTTTCCTTCTGTCATTCATCACATGAGAAATCATGTACTCAGCATTTAGATTGGGGTTTATGTTGTTTCTTCTTCTCCTAAAATGAGATAATTAGTTAATTAATAAAACTAATGAGTTAATCTGCTCTAAAATGCAACTGTGTTCATCACTGTGTGCCTGGTGGCCTGGAGACTTGGGGAGCAGTGCTACGTAGATTTAGTTACCACTGATGTGACCAAAAGCCTGTGAGACTGAGTGGCATGACTCATAAATATGTAAGAATTCCGTTTTTCATATGGCATTAATGACATCAGCCATAAGTTACTTCTTTGAGTTCTAAAATTGTCTTAGAATTGATAATAAAATTGGTGGATGGCTCAGCTATCAGTTCATGCTGGCATAATCTAACTGCTTTGCACATTAATATATTCCTGTTCTTGGCCAGAAAAGTATTTTTATTTCATTTTTCCTGCAATTCTTGCTTCATTTTTTTTTCCATTTTAGTAATTTTCAGAAATCGTCTTCCTATCTAATTCTGCGTGGGGTAGGTTGGCATTTGAAACATTATTACAGAGATGGTGTTTGCAACCAACGTGTTTCCCCCCCCTTTTCTCTTCATTCTGCTTCGAGTTGGGGCTGCTAACACATCTCTACATTTCTGGTGCTTCAGAAACATAATTAGGAAATAGATTTGTGTGCTGGCTTCAGATTTCCTTCCTTGAGTAAGGAAATCCAGGAATGGGCTCACTGAGCATTGCAGAGGAAAATGTGGGGTGAGGTGGTACCGTTTGTCCCATTCCTCAATAACAGGGACAGCCCAGGTCAGACCCTGAGTGGAATAGGGCACGAGGGGAAGTGCTAAAGCTTCCTTTATTTTTCTATTTTTTATTCATTTATGATTAGTGACTTTCTGGAATTCTTTCTATGCTATCGCTCCATGCTTTTATTCCCAGAGAACAAGGAGGAGTCACAGTCTCATAGCAGAAAATGTCTGATTGATATGGATAGATAGATAGATAGATAGATAACCCAGTAATCCCCTGAAATAATATTTATTTTGTTGCTGTGTATTTTGGTGAAATTTTCCCATGGTTTTGTGGGTTCTCTGCGGGGGGACAGGGAATTTATTTTATCTTGTTCTTCATTTGTTTGATTTCATCTAATCCCTTCATCATTTCTGTAAACAAGGCATCATTTTGTGCTACCATATTTTGCCAACTGCTTTAAAAAAAATTATATAAATGGTGTGTTTGGAGCAGAAGTGGATGCTGTGCCTCGCATCAGCTGAGAGCCTCTTTAATCCCACAATTCCCACGTTGCTGCTCGCAGCCCCTTATCTAATTCATTACTTATGTTCACAACTCTGTAACAAGTACAGCGACTGTATTACAGATACAGCTTTTCTATAAACTACTTTGTCATGCCAGAACAGGTTTTCACTGTTCTTGAAGTGACACAAACGTCATGTGGAAAATAACGGCAGATAAATCAGTGAATAAGGGTTATTCGAATGATCCACTCAATTGAAACTGGAAATTTCAAAGCAATGACTGAAATAAATAAATATATGCATATTAATCACTTTGAGCATCAAAATACAGATCCTCTATCCATTTGCTGTTACATTCTAGTCAGTACCCACATATTATTACATACCACCACATACTGAAACTTTTTTGTCTTTGTATTCTTCATGGCACTCAGTAAATCTTTCAGGAAAAGTCTATGAAAATACTTCCTAACTAGAGCCGAATGCAGGAGCTCTTTTTTGTTAATTATTTGTATAACTTCTCTGCCACTGTAGAAATTTATTGAGTAATGTGGCAGGTCATCGATGGGCTCTCAGTTGGGGAACCTTTGGAAGTCAAAATGGAAATACTTCTGTTGTTTATATATTTCTGTTACAAATCAGCACTCTTTGGCTTTAAACTCTGAATATATGCACAGTTTCCTAGCAGCTTCATATTAGTTCTAGTAATTAGACACTAATTACTAGTGGTATTATAAATAATTCTGCCTTCCCACTAGGCCTAGCTGCTGTAAATTAAAGGTTAAGAGATCAAGAATAGAGGAGTGACAGCAAAAGCACTACAGCCTTCTCTGTGGTGGAATAAAACCAATTTTGTTGTCACTTAACTGAAATTGAGTTCTGTTTTGTAGTGCCTTAAGAAAAAAATATCATGAAGATTTAAAGAGTCTGTGATCTCAGAAGAGATGAAATAATGCAAATACAATATTTTCAACCTAATTTCAAATATTACAATTCTGTATAAATCCTGCTTTTGCTTTTCTTTCTACTAACTTGATCATTTGGTGTCTATGATCTTTGTTTTAGACAAGATTTTGGTTTGGGTTTTGGGGGTTTTTTTGTTGTTTTTATGTATGGCTTTTTTTTGTTTGGTTTTTTTGGTTGGTTGTTTTTTTGTTGTTGTTGTTTTAGTTTTGGGGCTTTTTTTTTTTAATAATTTAATTTGCAAGTACAATTTTGGGGAGAAAATGACTTGTTTAGTCAGCAGTTAATGAGGAAGCAAAACTGCCTATTTTTACTTACTGCCAAGGTGAGACATGGAATCAAGTAATTCACTCACTGCTGACATCAAATAATAACAGTTTAGGAAATTGGAGTAGAGAGATTGTAGCTCTGAGTCCTGCATAGAGATGTGCCATCACTGAGCCCGGTGTGGACCAGCAGCACCCAAACCAACCTCTCCAGCAGAAAATACTTGATCAGAAACTCAAGATATTGGACAAGTTCTAATATTCTCTTCAGAACTTACTACCTTACAAAAAACCCCACAAACATTAGCAATCAGAGATTCCTAGACAGGAGCATCAAGGTGCTGGATGAGAATTTTGTTTTTATTTCATTTTGTGCAGTTATAGTTTGGGTAGATAATTTTTTCTTGGTGAGACCTGAGCACCCCTTATTGTTGTTCACCACTGGAATCATCAATTGAATTGGAATAATTCCCTAACCTGCAAAATTTACTACTTCATCCTAAAGGAAAGCCAGGATACAGATCATTTCTGTCCATTGCTGCCAAGCACAGGCTGTCTATTTTCTGTTCTGCACTGTGATAAATAACCATTGGCACAGTTTAAACCAGCTTAAGGATTTACTGTGTTAGTAATGTTTGCTTGTGGAGATCAAATATTAAATGTTTTTGCTTCTCTTTGGCATAAGGTGAGATCATTAGCATGCATAAACTTGATTTAAATTAATTTTTTTATACAAAATAGCATTTATATATGTATTTGAAATATAAATTTCAAGTGTAATTTTGTCAGAATAGTTCTATTACAGCCTCACCTATCTCTATATCCAAGATCATCTTCAGCTTTGATGTCATTGATCATATTTAATGACTTAAATTCACTCCAAGAGCTTAAGAGTAAAGACACTGAGGAATACACCAGCACAGTTCCTTCCCACAGCATTCCCAGTGTGACTTTTCCTAAGTGCAGCAAAAAAACCAAAAACCAAAAACCAAAAAATAAAAACCAAAACAGACAAAAAACCCAACCAACAAGCAAACAAAAAAAAATAAACCAAACCAAACAAAACAAAGGAAACCAAACCAAGACAAAACAAATTAAAAACAAAAACAAAACAAAAACAAACAAACAAAAAAACCTCAAAAAAACCCAAAACACACCTTAGATAAGAAGGAAAGAATAACCAAGCATCCAGCAGCAGTTCCCACAGCAAAGCTGCCAGCTTCCAGCACTGTGCAGTGCTGTGATTTCCAGAGTTTGAAACATCACTGCATTTAATAGCAACTGATACATCCTTCCCTGAATTTGCTTGAAAATAAAAAAGCCCTCATCCTTTCTGTTGACTGCTAACTCATCATGACTTCAAATCATCTGTTTGGGGTCTAAAGAGTCCAAATGTAATCCTAGCCTCTCTGCAGGTCTTCCTGGGAAGGAGCCCTGAGGTTCTTGAAGCATGCAAACTGTGGATTTTTGATTATTTAATGTAATCCTACATAATGATGATTATTGTAGCATTTTCTGCATAAGATGGATGAGACAGGTTCTCAAATGCCAGCTATAACTGACATTTAATCTGGTATAGGTCATCAAATACCAAGGTGGAAGAACTAGTTTAATTTATTTTTCCTCATTAATAATGCATTTAAAAGAAATTAATATTGCAAAAATGTTTTCTTTTTCATTCCTTGTCACTAAGTGGAAAAAGTTGGTTGACAGAAATCACATATTTGAAGACAAAGCATCCTGTATTGTGATCGATGCTGGTGGTGCAGAAAACATGATTTTAAATCCCTGACAAGCTGAGTGGGCCCATTTTCCACATTTCATAGTGCCAAACGCTCCATCCAACCATCATTTCTCAGGCTGGGTTGAAAAGGCCATGTCTCAAATTCTGGGAAGGAAAAGCCCCTGGAGAAGTGAGGCTGTGTTTGGGAAATGATGGCCTGCTCTGTCTAGACAGTCCTTTTTAAACAATGAGCTGCTGCTGCTGCTGTCCTGATTTGCTCTGAGGCTGAGCTTAGCTCTAGGACAAAAGTTAAACCTTCCAAACTCCACTCTGCTTTAGCCTGAAGCTCCTCAGGCTGCAAGTCAAACACAATTTCAGGGATCTTCTTTATTTCTACCTTTATTCCCCTACAATCACTGAACAATTAAATGAAAACTCTCCCCCCTCCCGCCCCCCAAAAAATCCTATTTTAAAAAGTAATTTTTAATATTGTCGCTTTTCAACTGTGGGAAAAGGTTATTTATTAAGTGGAAGAAGCAATAGAGTCTGACTGCACTAATAATATCTTGGGAAGATTAAATACCTTCAGGAAAAGTGCTGCATTTATTTCTTCTGTGCAAGAGCTTCAGTACAATACTAAGGAAATCTTTGAAAATAAGTGTCTGAATATGTGTATTCTGCTGTGTGCATAAAAGAGTTCATGTAAAGAGTATAAAAGGTCAAGTGGCACCATTTTGATGCTCCAGAAGTCATTCAAAGCAGAATAATCAAAAACAGCACATTAAAATACATATCTTGAGTTGAGTTTGAAGGATAACATATATATCAGACCCTGAGCTGCCAGTGAAGAAAGAGAATTTTTATTTTCTATGGCAAAATTATTTCCCTTCATCTTGTGCATCTGGTAAAGCAGTGGAAATTAACCATCTTGCCCTCAAAAATAAGTATTCAGGATAATCCAAGGATTATTCATCATCATGTTCCAGATTTCAGTATATCTTACATCAATGTGTGCATGGTTTGAATGTAAACACATATTTTATAACTACAGAAAATCTGCTATTTTTTTTTTTTTCCCTTTAGGTAGAGTTTATATCTACTTTTTAAAAAAATATTATAGTGAATTCATGGCATTATTTGGATGTCACATTAAAAGTCTACTTAAATGTTGATATAAAGCTGTGTTACAGGGCACTTTGTTTATAAAATGAATTTTTTCAGTGGATCAGCACACTGATTTGGCACAGCTGGTTTGTGATAAAATGGAAATAATCAATGTTTCTTCATTCATATTCTAATTGATGAGCTTGTAGTAGCACATGAGGAAATACATTTTAGGCTGAAAGGACTCTAATTCCAAATTTCTGCATCTGATTTAAGTCTGAATCCTTACATTTTCAGATAAAGGGCAGTAATCTGACAAATGAATACTAATGTTCAGGGCCCTTGGTGAATCCAGGAATACATCTGCGATTTCATTTCAAACTGGCACTTATTAAGACTTTGCATGTAGTTACAAAAAAAAAAAAAAGTGGCTGAAAAGGTAATATTTGATTTACTTATTAAAATTTTATATTGGAAATAAACTTCCAAAATTCAGGCAACATCCTTTTTGTTCAGAAGATTACTTTGTGCACAAAATTGCTAAAGGTAATTACATGACTTTAATGAAAATATGTTGAATTTTTTTTTAGACAGAAAGCGGGTTAATCAAGTATAAATCTGTTAAATTCTAAGGGATGCACTTTTTCAAGAGGAAATCTCATTGCTGTAGTCTTGATGTGGGAAAAACCAGACAACTTTTGTGATGAGAATGAGTATAAGACCAAACTTTCTTTACAATTTTATCCACAAGCAAAACCTGTGAACTGAACTTTCATTTCTCTGTGTGTTTGCTTTATTGCTATCATATTCCAGATGTGCATTTTATCATGTACAGCCACAACTATTCATGAAAGGAGCACGAAAGAGAATATGGTGGGATTGATATGGGGTTATGATGTATTTACTCTGCATAGGAAGAAGTAGAGCTTGTGTGAGAAAATAGCAACTGTGACTAAACACCACTAGACCGAAAATCAGCAGTACTTCATTCCTGCAGGACCCAGAGATGGCAGAGGAGTGCTTTGGAGAGGCAACTTGTAGTCTCACCCTGTAGAAAAAGCATATTTGGGTGGAAAAAGGAGGGGACAAACACTTTCAGAGATTATTCTGAACTTTAAATATGTGTATTTGATTGACATCCCTAAGACAAAAGAAAGTGAAGGCTTTTATACCCTCTGTAGTGGAAGGGATCAAACTTGAAGAAAAACATGCAGGATTTTGTTGTTAAAAGCTATAACAATGGTGGAGTGTAGTAGTAACAATATTATAGACAACAGTCCTGAATTATCAAATTACATTCACTTTATGACACCTCTGAAAATTCATGTTTCTGTGTCTGTAAGGACATGGCGGGGGTACCTGTTTATGGCAAAACAATTCAGCTTTCTAACAGGCATATTTTTATAGATGGATGATGGACAGTTTAAATAGAAAAACAAACAAACAAAAAAAATGACAATTTATATCTCCTTTAGCAGTGAACCAGACTGGCTCTGCTCCATCCCCAAATTCTCAGCTGCTTTCCCTGTTTGCTGCTCAGGCCACCACCCTGGTGCTGCAAATAAGTAAACTTTAGTTTGACTTGGCGATTTCCCTGTAGAGAGAAGTGGATTTCATTACAAATGTCCCCACTAAGGGTTGAGCTTTTGCTGATTGTTGCCTGTTGTTGTGCAGCAAGCAGTAAGTGGAGCTGGGCTCTGTGTGGTGAGAATGAGTTGTCTGACTGGGTTTTACTTTTATCTGCAGCTCAACCCTGTGCTGCTTCTTGCATGGTACTAAATCTGCAGCTCTCTAGGAGAAGAAAGCATTATTATTTTACTCACAGGCACTCATTGCTAGATTTCCAAAATGCCAGGAACATTTGGAACATATGTCCTCCTTTACACTGCAGAAATCACACAGGAACTTTAATAGAATTTCACTCCCATGCAGCACAAAAACATCCACTCGATATTTCCTTCCAATATCAGTTACCAAAAAAAAAAAAAAAAGGAACATTGCTGGAGAGCAAAACAGTTTCTCATCCCCTAAAATAGTGTGGGTTTAGAAGGGGAAATTATCCTCCAGATGATGGGTGCTGTGTTGTGCTGGAAAGAAGCACAGGAAGGAGAAACACAAATACCCTGATCCAATGGTGTTTCAGTTCCTCGCCTGGGGAAAAATCTCCCTTTGCCCCAAACCTGAGAATTGCTTTCAATGTGTGTGTGTTCTAGCACATAGTGTTCTTTGAGTTCCTAAAATCTGTCTGGGACACTGAGGGCCATGGCTCATTTATTACCAAAAATGGGCTAAATCTGAGGGTGGCCAATTTCTTTTGGTGTAGATGTGGATGAAAAAGGAAAACTGCTGAACCCAGAAACCATCCTAAACATCAACAAAAAAAGAAATGCTCCTGGACCACGCTATGAAGCATATTATTATTTAAATGCAATGTAAACTAAATCGAATTACATTCATTTTGATTAAATGCAGTAGAAATCAGATACAGGACTGTGTGGCAGTCCCCTTCTGAGAATCCAGTCAGTCGATCACCTCATACCTGGGCTGTAAGAGAACCCCACAGGGTGTTTTCACACAGTCCTTTTGACTGGATATTTTGATCACCTCCTCTGAAGAAGGTTCCTTCTTCATCACAGTCCCTATAATTTTAGTTGTCCTATTTGTCCTACAGTTAATCTGGCTGGTGCCGCTCAATGTCAATGCTGTTCTCATTATGTTTCAAACCAGTTAAATTGAACAGCATTTCTGTTAATTCCAATTCAAACTTTTTTCCCCACACCATAATCCCGCTCCGAAATTGGTAAAAAGCCTCTAACGTTTTGTCACTTGTTCATTTTGCCAGGATCAACTGAATATCTTTAGTCACCTTCTGTCTTGAAAATTATCCTCTCGGTATAGCTGCTGAAAACTAAATGCTGTCCTCTCTACTCATAGCTCTTGTTGAGGTGTGGTAGGAATTATTTTACTTTATTCTAGTTAGATCTTGTCCACAGCAGTAATTTGGCCTAAGAAAGCATCCTCTTTTTCTATATATACTTTACTAAAAAATCGCCTCCTATAATATTTCATTGGGTTTTTGTCAAAGAGCCCCAGAATTGTGATTTTTTGCCCCCCAAACTCTGATTGTGCTGTACAGTGTTTGGCATCTTAGGTGCATTAGAAATTAGCAGTTTTCAGTCATGCAAGTGCCCAAATGCAGCTTTACAGGGAAAGTATTTCTTTCTCAGCTAATTAAATAGGTGGGTTATGAATGAGGTGACTGAAAGCTTGCAAAACAAAAGGAAGTGACAAGGGAGAAGTTGGTGGGCAAAACCAGTGGTGATAAGGGATTTGGCAACTGAACTCAGGCAGTAACTATCTGAATTTCTATTGAGGGCAGCTGTCTCTGTCAGGAAAGAAAAAGGGCCTTTTGAGGCCCTCCCTACATGGTTTTGAGGCTTGATAATGAAGGAAAGATGAATCTGTGATCACTGGTGTGAGAGCAGGGACTGGGAAGTTCACTGTGACTTTTGTCTCATGACAGCATTCTTTTCTTCTGGCATTAGTTCTATTTGGTAACATTTATTGCTGGTTTTAGGCAGTGGGTTTGTCAGTGGGGATATTTCAAAATGCTAGAGAGTTGTTGTTGCTCAGATGCTGAGGGAATCGTCCCTGTGTATCTTTTCCTGGTTGGAACCAAACTCTTTGGAAAACCTCCAATCATAACTTTTTGAGACTAAGCTGTTAGGCTGAAGAGGGTGTTTGTAAGAGCTGGTGAGAGGATAAGTGTAAATCAGCAGTGTAATAGAGCTGTGAAAGCAGCAAATGCCATCCAGGGGCGGCTGAATCTCCAGCTGTTGCAGAGAGGTTGCTGGGCCATTGTGCAGGCACTGGTGAGCTCCTCTCTGGAGCAGCACACCCAGTGCTGGCCATGCTTGTTCAAACACTGACCTAAAACTGGAATAACTAACTGCACTGAAGGGCAGCAGAAAGAGTCTGCCTTGTGAGATGAGAAATCTGCCTTCCCTTGCTTATCTCTAGCTTCTAGGTAGAGGGAAAGAATTTGATTGCCATCTAGAAATATCTCTGGAGGGGAAGACGGGTGAAAGTAGCTGTTTAAGCCAAATAAGCTGCTGCAGAAATCAGCTGGTGTAATTTAGCCTGGAAGGTATCACCATTAGTTATTAGATGTAGATTCCCAGCTGCTGGAACAACAGTGAAACCATTCTGGAAGAGTCAAAACAACTGAACACTTTTATGAGTTTAAGTGCCTGCAAAGCACCAGGACTTGATGAAGAAGATGGCCCTTTTTGTTCTTGATTAACTGCAGACAGAATTCAGAATTTCGACACATTAAGTCTATAGCTTTCAAAAGATAGCATGCCTTAATAAAATCCAGTTTAGTGCCAACATTTTTACTGTTACAGCAGCCTCAATTAGCATCCTCTTTGGCAGTCTCAGGAAATAAAGGCTGTAATGAACTCAGCTCTCCTGTCAGATCCTGTCCCTCAAGGTCAGCACCAGTGCCCTGAGCTTGGGCTGTGCAGGGACATGCACATGGCCAGTTTTCCTCCTGAAATTGCTCTGTGAATGGATAAAAGATTTCATTGCCCTCTGCTGAAAGTGGAAAGGCAAACCCAGCACCATTTGTGAGCAGAAAAATTAGCCTTGAGCTGAAATAAATACTGTACAGTGCATCCTTGACAGCTCCCAAGGCAATGGAAATACAGCGTAATTGTGGGTCAGCTTCTTGTGTTAGAAATGCAATTCTGGTTTAAACCTCACTCTAAAAATCTGCATTAGTCTTTAAATACAGAATTGCCTTTCAAGATTACACAATAAAGCTTTTAATTTTCTTAATTTAATTTTCAGAGCTCTTTGATCGTACAGCAGCAGTTAGGCAGCTACTTTCTTGTTCTGTCTTTCACCTCTTCATTTAATTATAAAGTTTTATTGTTGTCAGTCTCCAGGAGAAGAATAAAGATTTTTTGAGTAAAAGGAATGTCATTTGCACATGAAGTCATGATAACTTGCACAAATGATGTTAATATAAAACAGATATTGAAGAAAAAAAGAAATATCCCCCACTCCAGAAAGCTGGAGCAGCCACTTAAATTCTTAAATATTCTTGATTCTTAGATACTCCTTACTGGATTTGTTATTGATGTGCAAGCACTTTATTTGTTTTCTGATCTGAATAGATATTCTCATTGTAAAAGGCTAATAGTTATTATTTCGTACTTATTTTAGTCTGTAGAAATGTTAAATCATTAATAAGAAACAGTGAACACTACGCAGTAGAGTCAGTCTGAAGTCAAACTTCAGGTCTTGGTAACTGCTGTGTGTCTGGATGTGTATTTATGCATACGTGTGTGTGTATTTGTATATTTATATATTTATATATTTACACGTATGTGAGTGTGTTCGTGCCTGATCACAGCAAACCTAGTCGGTTCTATGATTGCAAAATGAGCTTTATTTGAATTATTGAATCTTGAAGTACCATGTCCCATTAAATAGCATAAATCAAATCCCCAGAAGTACAGATTGTAGTCTTGAGTACATGTAACTTTTTAGCAGCTTCTTTTAAATATATATAGGTGTTGGCCTTGTTATTTCTGATGATATGAGTGCACTTACTTTGCATATATTCTGTACTATGGACATTTTGATTTATACAAACTTGAATGTTAAGTGTATGTTTTTAAATATATTCTTAGAGTACAGCTGGGGTAAAGAATGACAATGAAGGGCAGGACAGGAATTCTGGATTATTTTGATAAATAGAAATCCCTGTCAGGAATGCAGTTATCCCTCAGGAATGTTATAGGTAAAGTTTATTCTGCCTTATGGCCTGGTGATGGACTACATGACCTTTCAAATTCTCCTCCAGTCCTATTTTATGTTTCTGAGATCAATTCATTTTGGCATTTGACATCTCCTGCACATAGACTATAGATGATTTTTTTTTGTTGGTTTTTTTTTTTTTGGGGGGGGGGGGGGTTGTTGTTGTTGTTGTTTTCTGGTTTGTTGTTTTTTTTTTTTTTTTTCACTTTTTGCACTTGAAACACTTTAACTATCTCTAAAATGTATTCTTATTTATTTGAAGACTAAAAATAAAGGATATAGGTTTCATTTGTCTATTCAGCAAACAGCCTAAAACTGGATTTTTATAAGAGGTTACAAGGCTATAAATTACTGCTCGTTCACATAAAGATATCTGAAGGTTTATATGCAGATGATCCAAAGTTATTCCCATTAGTGGTAATAACTAGGAGATAATTCACTTCATTTGGATAATGAAATCCTGGTTCTCAAAGTAGTTTTAGTAACATTCAGCCTGGAATCAGATTATTCTTTACAGCATGTTAAAGTCATGGCAAGGTGGTCTTCAGCTTGCAAGTGTAATTTGTTCTCACAAATAGGTAATCTTGTTAAAATATTGTCATGTTAATCAAAATTGATTTGCGTGTGCTAAAGCCAGTGAATGCTAATCAAGTATCAGGGTTAGGCAGCTTTAGCAGCAGTTCTGAGTCTTTGATAGTTTCCCATTATTCCTGGATGGAATGACTCAGTGGATTTGTGGAAGCATTTTGAAGCCTGAACACCTTTCCAAGGCTGGATACAAATGTGCTACAGATTAAAGCATCTCCCTCAGAAATAAATTTTAAAACACCTGGCAGTGGGAATCACTGTATTTGTTATAGCTTGTGTGCAATGTTCTGTTCTCCAGACAACGTGAGTGCTTTATGCTTTTGTCACTGTTATCTGCAACTATCTTGTCATTTTTTTACAAATAATGGTTAAAAATATATTTAAGATTGTAATTTTAGAGTATTACATGGTTTATCTGTTTTGTAAGAAAATGCATTTAGAACTTCTGTGCATTACATTTGAAAGATGGATCTGTGTAATTGTTAATTTGTTTGAAGATACGGTGAATTTTTAAAAGTAATTATGTGATTATCAGTATGGGGTATCTAGGAAATTGGAATGACAAAGAACAAAAACTTCCTTTTGCTGGAGCCAGCAGGAGCTTTGCACTCTGCTCACACCCTTTAAAACTTACAACATCTTATTTTCTTTCAACAGAAAGCTTTTCTTCACAGACTACGGGAATGCTGCCAAGGTGGAGAGATGTGACATGGATGGAATGAACAGGACGTGGATAGTGGACTTGAAAATTGAACAGCCAACTGCTCTGGCACTAGACCTCATCAATAAATATGTGTACTGGCTTGACATATATCTGGAGAGTGTGGAAGTTGCTGACTATCAGGGGAGAAGGAGGCAAACAATAACTAAAGGCAGACAAGTAGGTATTTATTTGCAAATTAGTAAAAAGTAATAGCATCAGTAAATGAAGGCACATAATGCTAGCAGCTACAGGGATTTCATGTTTTTTTTCCCTTTTTAGTTCAAATGCATTAGACTTCAAAAGATCCATCTGAATGTTTTGGTTTAGCTGCAATTTAGCCCATTTTGCTACCTATGAATGTTTCCATACAGTGTCTCATTAGCAGTGCGCCAGGTAAGTCACACTCCCCATTGTAAAAGACTTCAGGAGGGAAAATATGGGGTGGAAAGGTGCTGGGAGATAAATCCTTAATGACAAGATGTCCTTACCCACTCAGGAAGGAGAGACTAACAGGCTCAATAATGTGAAACAGAATAGCAAAAGCTATTCACCCATTCAGACTAATCTGGATGCCCTTAAATCGTATTTTTGTTGATGGCAATGATGCTTTTCACAGCTGATCCTGATGTTTAGAGTCATAAATACAAGCACTGAGACTGTGTGAGTCTTTGAGCAGGAGCATTTCAATCCATTAGCTTGGAGAGTGGAAGAGTTCTCTGACAGTTGTGAGTCTTATGTAAATCCAGGGAAAATCAGCAAAGACCAAACTGTTCTGGTCACTACTTGAACTGCCAGAGCTGGTGTGGGCACCAAGTTGCATCTGCTTCTGCTTGAGGTTAAACAGGGAGTGTAAAAATGTGCAAGCAGAATAAACATTTTACGTGTTTTGCTGTCATTCCTTGCTTCCAAATAATCACTGTTTACCGAGACACAACTGGTTAGACTAACTTACCTAAAAGTAGGCAGAAAATGTGACAAAAGGCAGTCTAAGTGGTGGTTTGGCAAACACCTTCCTGTTTTTTACCAATCTATTCCCAGTATTTAACCAATTTTGGAACAACAGGTCTTGTAAACTTTTGGGTTTATTGTTTTGGTTTTGGTTTGTTTGGTTTTTTTTTTAACGTAACATTTTGGAATAGATACTTAAAAAGCTAAAATCATTTTCAGAAGCCATTAACAAATACCTTTACAGGCTTGTAACTGAGTTGTACTGGTGTCATAGGAGAGATGCTTGTTTTTTCTCTACTTGCTGAAATTTAGATGCGAAAGAGGATACTTTCTCAAGTTCAGGGGGATTCTTTCTTCTCAAAACTAGCTAAGAAAAGAGGAGATCTGTGTCTTTTAGGATGGGTGAGGGGTAGTAAAAAGTTTGGCTTCTCACTGCTGTCACAAAAAGTACCAATTGTCTTTCCACTCAAATGACGAATTGGTAATTTCAGTAGGTTTTGTGCTGCATTTGCCATAATCTAGAATGATTGTTTCTCCAAGTTACTCCTCATTAGCCTGAGGAAACAGCAAACCACCAAACTGTTCACAATAATTTTTAGGGACTAAAGTTTATTGTGTAAATACAAGCATATCAGAGATGTGCTTTCGAAACAAAACTGGATTTTGTGATTGTCAGCCTGGGTGGCTTTCAAAGGATATCCAGCAATTTTTTCACTCGTGCATAAGATTGCTGGAAAGCTTCATGAGATGTAAAAAACCCAAAAATAAAAAACAAATACAAATAATTTGGTCATTATAAAATGCATTGCAAAAAGAGCCACATAGTTTAGTAGTTTTAATAAAGAAAAATGATAAAGACTTAAACTGAGTGCAAATGGAAATAGGGAAGAAAGGATTGTAATTCAGGGCAGAATTCCACAATTTGGTACAGATGCATCTTTATTTTCAAGGCTGTTTTCTCTTCCATCTTGCTATAATTGCATTGAATTTCTTTTGGGTCTTAATCAAACACTTCCGATGATGTCAATTATTATTTATTTTTCTGGATGAGGACAGAATACAATGGCAAGACTTGGCCAACTGTGGTATAATTTCCTGAACGACTGAAATACTTGATGCACAACAGGGTTGTTTTGTTTGGGTTGGTTTTTGGTGACGTAGGTCTGAATTTGTGAGTGAATGAGATAAGTAAATACTTTGTGGTGAGCAATTTAATGATTGAAGTAATAAGATATTCAGCCTGTGCATATATGAACATCTGCCAAAAAATTCTCTTTAATTTGTCCAGCTTTCAGAATTGCCTGTGAGATATTTTACATTTTCTAAATCTATAAATCAAGAACAGCCTCTAAATTTTAAACACTTAGTGTTTGAGCTGTGGTTGTCTTAACTAACTGCAATTAGGTAATTTTTAATCTGTGTGCTCAGACACATCAGAAATTAATACGATTTTAGAATTCACTTTTTGAGAAACAAGTGCTGCCAAGTGGCCACCACCATATTCAAAGACACCAGCACAAAAGGAACCCAGCAAAGCTGACAGAATTTGTATTTCTCATGTACTCAAGAAAATATTCAGCAGGTATATCTTGCACCATTTGCCTTGATTGATCATAAAATAATTTTAAAAAGTGGATCAATTACACTTATGAACTGTGTTTTAAAATTCTAAGTTTACTATATTTATTAGTTAATGCTAGTTAATAATAGTTAATTTATCTTAGTTACTATTAGTTAATGATCATTAGTTAATACTGAAATAAGTTGTTGCACTTAAAGTATGCAGAAGTTTTTAATTTAAAAAACAGAGAAGTGGGGAATTTGGAGACTAAATGAATTTAGACTGCTAAATAATTATAATTTTATGCCTTCCTTGTACAAAGCTTTTCTAATTATAAATTTCAGACTACAAGAATGGGAACTATACTTCTAGTGTAATTTTTTAAATTTTTACAAATATTTACTGACATATTCAGAAAACCTTTTGTACAGTTTATCACATACAATTTACGCTAGTGTTTGATGTTTACAACTCCTGGATATGCCTAAAATATTGAGCTAAAATAATGATTCCATTTTTATTCTTTTCCAGATTAGGCATCTTTGTGGTTTGGCAGTATTTGAAAGCTATTTATATACAATTAATTCAGATAACCTCAGCATCTTGCGAATAAACAGATACAATGGTACTGATGTTCAGGCTCTTGCTAGGCTGGACAATGCTAAAGAGATTCGTGTGTACCAGAAAAGAACTCAAGCAGCAGGTAAGATCAAATTTCCTCTCTCTAGAAAACGTAAAACCGGGCATTAAGTAGTTGTGTGGTTAAAAAGTGTCTGAAGATGGAGTGAAAATTTGTCCTTGTGGCACAACTTTCTGTAACTTCATCTGCCCAGTTTTCTGTGTGGTTGTTGCCACTTTTCCTGTGTCTCTAAGCTGCCGACTCAACCTCTTTCTGAGACTCCAGTTTGGAGAGCTGCCGAAGAGCCCTGCTCTGCGCTGTGGGGCTCAGACCTCTGAGAGTTTAACACCTTCAGAACTGTTGGATGTCCCAGAGTTGTCTGCATGCTTGATCTCAGATCTCAGAGATTCCTGGTATCTCTGGGCCTGCTTTTGAGACACCACCTCATGTGAGCTCCTGTCTTTGGGGCTGCCAGAAGGGCACGGGGGTGTGGGCAGCCAAGCCGCCGAGCTGCCAGCACAGCACCGGGGAGAGAGGGAAAGGCTGACAGTGTTTCCTTGCTTTGTGTGCATGTCAGCATTGCCATCTGTGAAAGAAATCTTCATTTTCCTCTAGAATGAAAAACTTTTCTATAATCTCAGAATTTTTTGGTAAAACAGCAATTTCTGAGGTCCGTAATCCTGTATGACTTTAATTTGTTTACATCCTTTCTGCATGGAGAAGAGCAGTGGGACTTGTGGGAACTTTGTGTAAAGGTAGCAAGATCCATAACATTTACAATGATTCTTCATGAGAATTTTTGAAGTGACTGATAACAATAAATCGTTGCCATGACTGCTTAGAGTGAAAAGCCAACACATCAATTCTCAATGTTGATGTTTCTAAACAGAATGGCTGCTTCTGGAGAAGTTTGTGAAGTGGGAACGAACTCTAAATTGATGTAGAGTGGGTGAACTGATTTCACTCTGGAGCTGAGGGCATTGATTTGCAGATGTCAATGTCTGAAGGAGGCTGCAAAGACTCTTTCTTTGCTATTATCATCCCTCTCGTACTCCTGAGGGAGTCAGAGAGGTT
Source organism: Corvus hawaiiensis (assembly GCF_020740725.1). Classification (NCBI taxonomy): domain Eukaryota; kingdom Metazoa; phylum Chordata; class Aves; order Passeriformes; family Corvidae; genus Corvus; species Corvus hawaiiensis. Next base: position 35,863,063 of record NC_063219.1, on the reverse strand, counting down.
GAGTAGAGGAGAGACGTGAGCACAGTGTAATCTTCTGTTACATCCTGTCATTACTCCACTACTCCTTTTGTTTTGAATGGACATGTTTGTTGCTTGTCAAGATTCTCTGTAAAGGCTGTCTCAGCTTGCTGGAGTTTCTGTATTACCTTTAACTATATCGACCTTAAACCACTTGATTGCTTTGCTTTTTTTTTTAAAAAAAATAAAAAACTGAAAAGCTTGAGGTAAAGTAGGAAGAAAAGAAAAACAGTTTTCGAGCTAGAATACTCTTTTCTGTTTTAAGCCAGCTAGGTAAATGCAGGATAACCTGGTACATTTTGTTTTCTCAGCACACTGCCATAAACAGATTAAAAAAAAAATGGCAGGCTGCTAACAGAGAACTGTGCATTTGGAAATATGAAATCAAGGGAAAGGAATCCTTTGTCTTCCTCAGCTGGATTTATATCCCAACTGTACAAACCTCCACCCCCTCCCTGGAAGTGTTCAAGGCCAGGTTGGATGGGGCTCTGAGCAACCTGGTCTAGTGGAAGGTGTCCCTGCCCATGGCAGTGGGTTGGAATGAGATGGGCTTTAAGGTCCCTTCCAACCCAAATCGTTTTGTGATTCTATAAATATGGAAAAACACTACAAGGCTTGTTCTGTTCTTTAGTTTCAGCACTGGTATCTGCCCAGAAAGGTGCCGTCTAATGGAGTTGAAGGAATACCAAACTCTGTGGGCATGGGTTGCACTCTGTCCTCAGAAAACCCCAACCAACCAAATGAACCAAAGCAACAAATGACAAAGGGGAGAAGTGTCAGCTCCCCCAGGGCAGCGCCGCCCGGCAAATGCTGTGCAGGAGCTTATTCACAGAGGGGTGATTGCACACAGTGATGGGCATGGCTTGATAGCCACAAGATGGCCCTGGGCTTGGGTATCATCTTTAAAAAACACCTTCCTTAGTAGTTACAATCTGGGGAAAGATTTATTGTGACATAAATCCCCTTTATTTTTTTTTTTTCCTCTGTAAACTTTCTCCATGCTGATGCATATCGTTGTCTTGCTTTCAATGGCTCTGAGCCGTGCTGTTTTCCACTTGCCATAGTCAGAAGCCACGCGTGTGAAGTGGACCCATATGGAATGCCAGGGGGATGTTCCCACATCTGCCTGCTCAGCAGCAGCTACAAAGCACGGACGTGTCGCTGCAGGACTGGCTTCATCCTGGGGAGTGATGGCAGGTCATGCAAAAGTATGTTATTGAAATCCAACAGTCTGCCAGCCATGAATAGTCCAGCGTGTTCTTTAGTTCTGGGTGTTCTTTAGCAAATCACGTGAGCTGCTTTGGGGTGAAGTTTGTTTGTAACATGTACCTGGTGCTTTGTCCACCTGCTCCTTTCATTCCCTTAAAATTATTTGATTTGGCTTAGTTCACAGGAGTGACAGTTTAAACCTGGGATGCTGCTCAAAGAGTACTAAGAATTACCACAAGTTTTACAATAATCAGCCTCACTCTTTATTTAAATGCCACGCATTTTCACAGCACACAGGGGCTGGAATGCTGCTTAATAGTTTGTCACATCCAATTTCCACCCATACAATCAGCTTATAGCACAAAAACAGAACATTCTTGTGAACAAGTCAAGGTTCTTCTCAGAATACTTTGTGAAAGCAAATGTGATTTGTGCAGCTGTGGTTATACCTAACATAACATGAACACAATCTGTTGGTCACCTACAGCCAACAGGAGGGCACCAAAAGTTTTTGGGAATGCCTGTTTTTTGGCTGGTTTTTCGGTCAAATGACATTGATTTAGTTCAGATGAAAGACATGCAGTTAGATACTCTGATGAATGCTGGTAGATGGATTTATTTGACCTCAGTCACACCTGATGCAGTTTTCTCTGACAATTCCATCAAAAATACCTAAGAGGCTGCAGGAAAAGTATATAGAGAATTTTAAGAAGTATATTGATAGCATTAAGCCTCTAAGGATATCTGTAAGTATATTTAAGGAAAGAAAATCACTTTGATAAGCTTCAGTTGTTTGTAATCAACTTATTATTTAAATTGTAAAAGTCTGAGAAATATGAACTTTTGATCTCCATGTTTTGTACCTCAGTTGGAAAGAACAGAGTATGTTGATTTGTTGTATTCCTTTCAATTTGAAGGAAATTTACTTTAATCCTTTTTGTTGTTTGATTCTGAGAAACTTAAGGTAGATACAAAAGTGTTTTGTACATGTTGGGGTTTATGGTATTGTTACATTTTAAGCTGACTTCAGTCATGGTCTGTATTACCTTGATAGATCCTAATGAATTGTGAAATTAAATGTCTACAGAGCTATATATGTCCACTTCACAGCAGATGCAAAGTTATTCTGTGATCTACACACAGCTTTTTCAGTGTGAGCTTTTACACAAAAAAATAATTAGATGTAAGCAGCTCACTGAAGTAATTTGTATTTTAAATAAGGGAATGTAATTAGCTAGATTTTTTTTTTTTTTTTTTTAAATCTAGATACCTTCAGAATATATGAAAGTTTAATTTTTGGTATCGAATAAGGCTCCTGCTCCCCACTAATTATGCCAGTTAATTAAACAGTGACATTATGCACTGGGAAGAAGATTAGGCAGCATCAGTTGTTTATGTTTGTTGTAATCTTTCTTTTGCAGGACCAAAGAATGAATTGTTTCTTTTTTATGGGAAGGGACGCCCAGGAATAATCCGGGGAATGGACCTGAATACCAAAGTGTCTGACGAATACATGATCCCTATAGAGAACCTGGTCAATCCTCGTGCTCTGGACTTCCACGCTGAAACCAATTACATTTACTTTGCTGATACCACCAGTTTCCTAATTGGACGGCAGAAAATTGATGGCACAGAGCGAGAAACAATCCTCAAAGATGGTAGGTGATGCTCAGTGATGGTGACATTCAGAGATGCTCACTGTGGAGAAGTTGAACTGACATTTGCAGATAATTTAAAGTTTTATTTGAATTTCTTGTGGAAAACAGACACAAATTTGACCTTGAACAGAGTTGGAGCTACTTTTTTACAGCTTCCTGTTTATTTTTCCTGAGGACAGAAGTGTAAAATTTGTTTGAGTCATTCTGTTGTGAGTTCTTACTTTGTCCAGTTCCCCATTAGTGATTAATTTCTGTCTTCATTTTGTATCCTTCCAGTAGCTGGGTATTTGTTGAGCCATCCCAAATCCCTGTAGACTTTAGAAGACTTCACTCCAGCCTGTAGCACACTGTGGATTCTGGAGTTTGTTTAAGTTTGGCAGAATGAGATTGTCTGTTGTGCTTGAAAACTCATTAGGAAAAAAGCATTGTCTTTCCTGATGCATTTTCCATTGTATATGTGGAAGCAACAGGAAGACCTAAACATCTATTAGAACCTTAATTAAGATGCTTGTAACATTTATTATAGCAATGAGAGAAAATGCCAGCAGTTCTCTAGTTTCCACATCTCCCATTACACTGAATCTCTCTGGGCTAGAATCATATCTCATCATACCAAATGTTGTTGCAGTGAAAAAAGCTTCCAATGTGTCAGTCAAGATTTGGTTTTCCTTTATGGCCCCTTCTCTGAAATGCTGCTTCAGCAGGAGGTAGCAACTGCCACGGCTGAAATCCATGCTACAGTAATTATTTTCTAGTCCTCAAAGTAAGAAGCAGCATAAATATTCATCTTGGCCTTCAGAGAGCTTAATATCATTACTTGTGAATGGAAGCTCAGGACAGTGAAAGTAACTAAAATACAATTGTTTTAGCAGGGGGATTTCCATTCCCTGTCATTCATAATGCATGTTTTAATCCACCCTTCTAAGGAACCATCTCCACTGTGCAGTGATATGATGCTCTTTTAGTGTAAAGTCTCCCCTCAGAGTCTGCACAAAGATCCCTTCAGCAGCAGTTGCAAGGAATAGTGGCAGGCTCTTTACCCTGCTCTGGTGAATGGTTAATAAAGGGCATTTGTTTCAGAAAATAACAAATACTCAGCTGTCAGTCTGGTAATTCTTCATTTCACTGCCAGCATGGGAATGGATAATGCACATCTCACATCTTCCATTGCTGACTTTCTTTTACTAACTGTGCATTTCATTTGACAATGAAGTAATTCAAATGTGGAATAGAGGAAGGAGCAGGAAATATGAAAATTTGAGCATTATAAGGGAGCAGCAAGGAGCATCCTGGCTGAAAGGTGTCAGACAGGTCAGGGTCAGACAGGTTGGGATTAGTCTATTTCAAACATGCCAAACCAGAAGACTGGTGGCATTCCTGTAAATATTGTTTAAATGCAGTGTCTACTCTTTATAATTACAACATAGCAAAAATATCAATGCAATGCCAAAAGACTTGAGGATTTTCTGATGATTTATTATTGGTGATTCCACTATTTGCAAAGACCAAAAAATACATCACTGTCATTCTCCCCCTCCTTCTTCCCCAGGAGCTTACATTGTTAGTTTTAACTTGGTATAGTTTCATAACTTTAAAGTATATTTAAAGAACATTTGTTAATGTATTTTTTATGATTTAAAAAATTAATGTGGCCTCCAGCCATAACACCTCAGATTTTATTCTTGTCAACTCTCAAGAGCTCAGCAGGGACAGATGAAATCGTTCCTTGGTGGAAGGCTACTACAGAAAATCAGGTGTGTCAGGAGGTGGTGTATTCGCTCTGAATAGCGTGCTGCTAAGGGCTTCTAGCTGTGGTAGGTGCCACTTCTCTGATTAGAAGTTGCCTTTTTTTGGTGACTGTCAGGTTTTTCAAGAATGTATTCGCTCATTCAGACAGCATTGCAGCTCAGATAATTACAGTTTGCCTACGTGAGAGCCTGATCCTATGCGCTGTTGGCTGGGAATTGGGATCACTGAGCGCCTCACTCTGCTGGAGTTGGATTTCCCATATACTTTCAGCTGTGATTTCTTATTCTTCACTTTGGGAAGAAAACTGCTGTGTAGTGTTGATAACAATTTGACAGCCCCCAGCACAGCCTAGCTTAGAGCCGGTGGCACAGCTGCAGTAGTACTGTACTTCCACCAGCAACAGAAATTATAATTAACATTTCAAACTTGGGTGTAAAATCAGTCTTTTACATTAAAAACTGGGAAAAACCCAGACATTTTGAAATGGATTTAAATACTGTTCAGTCAATGTAACTTGAGCACAAGCTCAGGGTTTTTTACTTGTCTTTCTATCCCTAATGCTTTTTTAAGATGTTGCTGCAATTCTGAAAGTCTTATATTATTTACTTGCAATTTTAGTAAGGATGCTCAAGGCTAACCTGTTGCTTAAACAAGGCCAAAGTAAGTCTGTAGAGATCTTTGTTTAGAAGGTTGGTATATAGAAGAATTATTTTCCCACCGATTTTTATGTTAATCTAGCATTTTCATCATTATTACTGCACATGACCTAACCAGTATTGATGAGCTTGGCCATTCTGTACCAAATTACATGCTCTGCCTGTAATCTGTTCCACATTGAAAATCAGTGTGGCAAACTGCTGCCTCTAGAACTTTGAGTTTTTAAAAATCTCCTATCTACACTCACTGTATTTGGAGCCCTCATATTACTGTTGGTAGTAAAATTCTGGTGGAAATTCCAGAATTACAGGTGTTAATTTTTCTTTTAGCAAGTGAAAAGTGATCACAAGGGTATTTTATTACCTCCTCCCTTTTATGCTGAAAGGGCTTTACTGCAGAAGGACTGGCTTACTGTAGTCAGATCAATTTTGTTTAACCAGAATGGCAGAATGGCCATTTTCTTGTTCCTGTTTACTTCTTGGTGTGAAACCCATTTGAAAAGTAATTAATATATTTAAAGCTTTTAGATAGTGCAATAAAAGTGAGCTTGAAATCATAACTCCACAAAAACAATGAAAATTATCTCTATAGGGTTGTGCTGTAGAATTGTCCTTTATTTTTAAAACTTTCTTATATAGATAGTATTTAGTTACTGTGAGTTTTTTTGACTTAGATTGTATTTAGTTTAGAAACACATTTCCCCCAAAATTCCTGCAGAAGGCAAGGCAGGTCAGAGACAGTGGCTATTATGTGAAGCTGAACAGATGTGGAGCAATAGTCTTGTAAATTTTAGGAGGTATCCAGCATTCTAATCTAACAGTTTTGCTGCTGATACCAATACAGCCCATATTTGGACTGGTTTGTCTCCCAAAGAAGAAAAAAAAAAGGAAAATATTTTCTCTAAAAAGGTGATCTTATTAATATCAAAATCTGATCTTATTAGTATAGAAACTATGTTTAGCCCAAATTACCTTGGTCAGACAGGATAACAATAAAATGAGTTTTGAACAAATCACTCCTTGTCCTCAAGCTTCATTTTACTCATGTCACTGCTTTCTTGACTTGAGCAAAATCTGCTGAGGCCCCTCAGAGCTCTAAAGCACGTTTCTTTCACAGCTCAGGTTTTCTGTGTTGCCTGTTCTGTGCAGCAGTTTTTCCCTGAGCCTTGGGCTCCAAGTCCTTGGTGAAATTCTCTTTTCTTTTCCCTTCCATTCTTAGCACTTTTCTCAGCCTACTTGACCACTCCAAGATCAAAGGCCACTCTCCACTTTCAGGAACTTTCAGCTCCCTCTGACATTGTCTTTTCAAAAGAATGTAGCAAAGGCACTGAGAGATAAACAATAAAACTGGCAGTGTCCATCAGCCTGGGGAAGCTGGCTGAGCTGCTAGCACTGCTCTCAGACACTGCCTGGCCCACAGTAGTTTTGTGCTTTGGGTGATTCTTGTCAGACCAGGTGGTTGCTGGGTTAGAAATGTCATCATTCTGTTGTTTCATGTCCTGGAGAGCTCATTCTGACACCTTTGCTTCCCCCAAGCTTCTTAGATCACAAGGTAAATTCATTCCCTAAAAGTGCAGGTATATCAGAAATACGGATAAAATTGTTAAAACACATTTTGCAAGACCTCTCAGCATGTGCCACCTTTTTTTTTTTCTCCACATAACTTTCTCATATTGTGTCTCACAGGACATATTGTCATCTCTGCACCTGTGATTGATTTACAAAACTTAGGTCTAGTTTCTTAAGTGAACAAGGTTTAGTTGATACTTTGGTGGATACCAAATATCTGTAATATGCTTTGGACCTTTAGTAGATAAGGGAAAAAAGCAATTTCAAAAATATAGCGTGGATATCACATAATAAATAGTGAACATAAGTAAATATAGAACATAAATAGTATTAATTTCTTACTACTCTCCTCTCTCTTTCAACAGATCTTGATAATGTGGAAGGCATAGCAGTGGACTGGATTGGAAATAATCTTTATTGGACCAATGATGGCCACAGGAAAACAATTGCTGTTGCCAGACTGGAGAAAGCTGCTCAGAGTAGGAAAACTTTATTAGAGGGAGACATGTCCCACCCGAGAGGAATTGTTGTCGATCCTGTCAATGGGTATGAAGCAAACTGTTTCTTCTGTAATGATTGTCTTTGTAGCATAAACATAGGATTGACTTTGCTCAGGATGAGGTTTGGAGAGTCATGTAGCAGTCTGCAACTCTTCAGGAGTCTGTAATATCTGTGATTCCTGTCCAGCATTCTTGCCCTGAGGCCTCCAGAAGAATTTGTATGCCTGTCACTGTTGAATGTCTGTCCTGTTAATCTGAGTGTGAGTCACCTTTTTCTCAAACAAATTGAAGGTGTAAGTCCTGTATGAATTTTTAATATTAGGGGAATTTTAAGATGCTCTCCTGTAAATTATTTCTCTCTCTCTCTAAGTCTCATTTTCTGGAGATAATTATGACCCAATCCTTGTACACATTAATTTACAAAACTGAGACAGTACTCTTCATTACTTATTAGCATTAATTAATGTTGATAGGCTGCAAAATAAAAAAAAACGAAACAAAGCATCACTTTATATTACTGTGGAATAATGGTGGTTTACTTAAAAAATCAGTGTTATATTTGTTCAGGGAATTGTCGCTGAAGAATGATGTAGGTGGGTAGTTTTAGTGTGGCTGGATTGATTGCTATTTTCCTATTACAGAAAATATTTACACTATCAGGTTTTCCCTTTTGAGCCTGTCCTTTGAGGAGGGGAAGTGACTGTGGAAAGGCTACAATTCATTAAGGTCAGATAGTGAGGGCATAAAATCAGACCATGAACCATAACCACACCTGCAATTACTTTGTTAGATTTTCCGGCTCAGTAAGTGCATGGCACAGGAAACAGTGTATGAAGATGTATTGCCTAGAAAGGGCCATTATATAAAACACTCCTCCAATAAAATAGCATGTCCTTCATGATTATACTTCTCATGGAAGCTCTTCCTGAGGGATTTCATTTATTATGGCTTTTTAATTGTGTTTCCAAAATTTTAGTCTTGATTTAACCAGTGTTGGAGCATTAACTGCATTTTGAGATACAATTAAAGCACATTGACTTAAATGTCTGTCACTGTGAGCACGTTTTAGCTCTTGACAGGATAACTAAAATAAGTGCAGACAAAGAGTTGATGGAGAAAAGTTTAGTAATTGCTGTTGAGAAGTCATGTAAATATTTGTAAAACATATTTTGTCTCCCAATAAAATAAGTGCCATATTGACCTGCAGCTGCCTGAGCCTCAGGGCATGTGCAAGGTTTATCATTCTGTGATTAAAGCCGGTGCTGTTTGAGTCAAACATGCAACGGAGTTTGTAAGGCTCATGGATCAGAAATTGACTGATGTTCTTTGCACGTGTTTACAAAAACATTAAAAGAACCCAAAACAACCTTCTAGTGGGCGATTTGAGAGAAATGAAAAAGAAACAAAAAAGCTGCATTTGCATATCTGCAAACCTGTGTAATGATGTGCAATTTTTTTTCCAGTTTCTCATAAATCTTAAATAATGCTTATATATAAAAGTGCATTTGAATATATATTTTTTTGGCCGGTAGATTTGACATAATTTACACAGGTGTGATAATAAAATAATTTTTCACTTCAGTGTATTATTCCCTTGTAAATTCAGTATTTAAATATCAGGACTTTATTCTTTAAAGTACAGGCCAATTAAATGGTTTAGGATCACAGAAGTTATTTCAGAAAGATAAATCTTGTGAAATAAAATGTGAGGTACATCAATAGCAATTAAATCATGATAACTTTAATAAATAGGATCCATTTAAGATTGGCATGATGTTTTTCCTCTCTTTAATGCTTGTTAATTGAAATGCTATCTTTGACTAAAAGTAAGCATCTGCTGCCTGGCAAACATTTTCATTTATGAATGATGTGACTGTATCTGATACAACCTGAGATGATTCACAGATTGCATACAGGTTTCTATGTATTACTTTCCATTAACTCATTTTCCTTATGTAAAAAAAGGGTAAAAAAAAGAAAAAAAGTGGTGTTTCTTAGCATATTTTCTGCCCTCTGCTTTTGTACAAGTTGAAGTTGTGTAATTTAAATGGTTGAAATCACAGTTTTCATGGGCAAATTCTATAATAGAATATGATAATCAGAAAAATTTAATAAGGAAAATCAAGGTTTATTCTGTAGTGTCCAGTAGAGAATGGCTCATAGAATTCCTCTGAGACAATACTTTTAGAGGAGTTAATATCCTTTTTTTTAACTTTTCCAAAGTAGTATTGGTGCCTTTCTTTCACACTTTGTTGTGGTTTTTTTGTTTTTTTTTTTTTTTTTAATCTGTTTTGCTGTACTATAAGCTATAAAACTATGCTAAAATTGCCTGCTGGCTATTTTTCAACTAATTTTCACAGCAACTATTTCTAAACATTTTTGTGATGGACAAAGTACTTGTAACAGTTTTCTGTGTAATTTAGCTGCTTTCATGTAGCACCTGAAGTTCACAGAACGTCAAGGTTATGCTTTAGCTCTGGAACCAGAGTGCAGATAATTACTGTGTTGCAACTTCTTTGGTAGAATTAGGTGTAATAAAAGTGAGAATTACATCATCAAGGCAAATTAGACCTGGCCAGAACCAGCTCACTGTAAAAATTTGAAGTTTGTGATGAAGTCAATACAATTGATGGTTTAAAAAAAAGCGAACAAAGAAACCCCATAATTCTGGTGGGATTTAATAAGGTCTTAATTCTTTCACATTTCTTGTCTATTGGTCCATCTGGTATTCATGTAATTTATCACAATATGAGCAAAGTAATAGAAGTGTCACTTCAGCAGCATCAGGGAAGGTAACACAGTTGTAGAAACAGCAATGGAAAGCAACATGCAAAAGTCAAAATTGCTCTGGGTTAGATGAGGTGTTGCGAAAAGCCTATGGTGTAATTCACCTGATTAAAATGGGATCTGAACACTCATTTTTGTAATTCCCTAGATGGATGTACTGGACAGACTGGGAGGAAGATGAAATAGATGACAGCGTGGGGAGGATTGAGAAGGCCTGGATGGATGGCTACAGCCGGCAGGTTTTTGTTACATCAAAGATGCTCTGGCCAAATGGTTTAACTCTGGACCACCGTGCCAATGTGCTGTACTGGTGTGATGCCTATTATGATCACATTGAAAGGATCTATTTGAATGGGACTGACAGAAAGGTAAAAGAGAAATGCTGCTGGTTTGCCGCAGTCATGTTCTTTCTCCAGATTTTACTGTGTTGCATTAAAAATACTTCTCAAGGTTTTTAAAGTCTGCGCAACCCTGCCACGTGTCCGGCGTCACCTCTGTCGGAATGATGGTGGCAGTCTTGAGTGAGAGACTGAAACACAGCTTAAGATGTTCCTCTGTACTAAGTGACACCAAACCTGATTTTTTTTAAATCTATTTTTTTCTCATGTGGCAATGAGTTATATTTTGATTGAGCCATTAAGCTGCAGAGTTTTTCAGTAGAAAAACGCTTTCTTTTTTGGCTTTGCCAGAAGGAGGCTTTTCTTTGAACTTCATTGGACAAGCTGGTTTTGATCAATTTCTGTGCCTCTTTTGAGCATTTGTGGTAATATTCAGAGGGGCAGCACTCAACAAATGCTGTCAAAGATGGAGAGAGGTTGCTTTAGTTGTTACTAATGCCTGTACTAGCTGGATACAAGTCTGTGCAGACATTCTGTGTGGGTTTGCAGACGCAACAAGCACAGAATAAGACACTTGAAAACGGTTAAAGCTTACACTGGAGTCTGATAATTTGGGCAAGTTTTACCATCTGCTTCATAAAATTAGTAGGTGGTGAATAACAAGAAGCACCTGTCTTTACAGGTTTTATTTTGAAGTGTGTCACAGAATTTTTATTTTTTTTTCCTTTTTTTATAATTCTGGGATATTGAAAAACTACATAACTATTTGAATAAATGTATGTAGCCAAAAATAACTAGAAGATGGTTGCTTTTGATGCTTAATCATTTGTATTTAAATATGGGATACTTTAGTCAAAATTTAACTGGATCAATCACATCTTTAATTCTGTGTCAGAACAGTGAAGATTCTGGGGACGGGGAGGTCTTTAATTCCACCAATAGCTTTCAGATTATTGACTGATTGATTAATTTGGATCAAAAGCAGTTCATTGAGGAGTTTTGACTATAAGAATTCCAAGTCCAAAAAGAAAACTTGAAGGGCAAAAGAGGATGATGCTTGTCGATCACCTCAAAGTAGTATTTTAGTTGTCTTTATCTCTGTATTCTCTTGGGTTTGTGTCTATAAACAGACAAGGCAGGGCATCTGAGGAATTGCTTCCTTCTCTCTAGAGGGGAGGTAGGAAAAGGGCTCTTGGTTCAAGCAAGGATCCCAGCCAGAAGAAGGAGACCAGTCATTCCAAACTGCAGCTGTTGGGACAGAATCACAGGATCGTAGAATTATTTATATTGGGAAAGGCCTTAAGATCTTCAGGTCCAACCCTTAACCCAGCACTGCTGAGTTCATCACTAACCGTGACCCTAAAGCCCATGCCTATGTCGTTCAAATCCTCCCAGGGTTAGTGACTCCGCCACTTCCCTGGGCACCCTGTTCCTGTGATATCTGATGGGGGCCGCTTAAAGTGAATTTATATGAAGTTTTTTGAAGTTTGATATTGATAATGCTGCACAGTAGGGCTTTGCACTCTTTATTTAATTTTATTGCAATAGATTGTTATGTTTGGAACAGTAATTATCTCAGTTTTCCTGTTTCCTGTTTTACCTTCCCAGAAAAATTAATAATTCTTTTAACCTTGCTGATGCTCACCTACCACTAATGAATTGCAGGTAGTCTACAATGGAAAAGATTTGAATCATCCTTTTGGACTGTCACATCATGGAAATTACATATACTGGACAGATTACATGAATGGGTCAATTTTCCAGTTGGATCTGGTAACAAGGAATGTGACATTGCTGAGAAGTGAGAGGCCGCCTTTGTTTGGGCTCCAGATTTATGATCCACGCAAACAGCAAGGTACTTACGCAGTTTCTCCAGAGGTCTGTTATAAAAGGACATTTTCCCTTACAGTCTCCAAGTATTTTGAGGTGACTGGATGAACAAAAATAGAAAAACAAATATGGGTTGTGGCATGAGAAAGATATTCTCCAACATTTCAGTCCATTGGTATAGAAATTGAGCCTCTTGTAAGTACTGAAAAGTGAATCATAGCTGTATTCCTGTCTGAATTCCTTCTGTGCATTCACACTGCCTTTATTGCCCTTTTTCCTTGTGTGACCAAGAAATGCTGTGCAAGTATCAATTATAGTGGGTAACATATGTTCATTGGCTCAAAGATATAAAATATATTATTACATTTACCTTCTCTTAAATGAGATCATAGATTCTGCCTGTGTTTTCCTTTTTTTAAATTTTCTCCCTCATCTTGGCCTACATCAACACTGTATGTTGCACAGAATAAAATTAGTTCTTTGAGAGTAGTGGAAAAATCCATAGCTGTTGCTACTTGTATCAGTAGAGAAATGAGATAAAAGCCGTAGGTTTCCATAGATGGAATTTAGAAAATACAAGTGCTACCGTACAGGTAAAGTTAAAAATGTGTTTTACTGAAGAAAACTTTGCATTCCATTTAGTACATACAGCGTTCCTATGAGTTGTTGAGTATTTCCTCGCTTCAGTGAAAACGTATTTCTGGTTAATGTCTGCCACCAAACATGAAAATGAGCGTCAGGAATTAGTATAGCTAAAATACTGTTTAAAGATTTTTTTTTTTTACTGTTAAAAGTTTCTCTTTTCTGCTACTGTAGCATCCAAATTTCCTCTACCTAAAGCTAGCTAGTATATGTAGCACTGTGCAATGTCAGGGTTGCTGCAACAGCGTTCTTCTGATCAAAGATGCTTTTCAGGGACTCTCTCTTAATTTCAAAGACATGTAAAAGTATCATTTGGGTATTTTTCTTGGATTTATTGTGGATTTTGCTTGGTTGGTGTTTTTAAGGCAAAATCTGGTCCCAATTCTACCCTCAAGGTGGCTAAATTTCAGATTGTTTTTTCTGCAAACAGAAGATGCAGTGTTTGCTTCAATACTTAGTACTTTTGTTGCTTTATTCAGTACTTAGAATCTTCCTTGCTTTTTTGAAAAAAAGGGACGTTTAATGCAGTTTCTGTTAGTTTCCAAGTGAGCTGACACCAGAGGGGGAGTGCCTCTTAGGCAGTTTTGCTGAATGAGCTAAAAGAATTTGGCTCGTTAATATATTCTTTGTTTGAAATTGGAATTGGAATTTTGCAAGCTAACTGCAGCCTTTAGGAACTTCCCTTTTTGTCATGCTCAGTGAGGTTGATCCTGCCATTGTTCCCCAAAGGAGCATAAAAATTTATTTTAAAGAAACTGTTTGTGTGTTTGTGTGCATGTTTTTCTTCTAAAAGAGCAGGCTCAAGGCTGAATTGTGATACAGAGAAAATCATGGCAAACCATTTTATAGACGAGTTGTATGTTAAAGATTACATGCACAAACCTCAGAAACTTTTGGCTGTGATATTTTGAGGTGACTGCTTTGATGCTTCTGGTATTGTCACTGTCTACACAGGCAGAAACTGTGTCATTTCATGTAGGCATAGTTCAATTCAGACGGGCATTTTTACCATGGGGGCTTTTCCAGGATCCTGTGCCAATCCTGCTTTGCTTTGTGCTTTGGGTAGCGACATTAAGCTTTTGGGATCTCCTCGAGGAGAGGTGTTTTTCATTGTCTCTCTCTCATGAGGCATGATCCTCTTGTGAAGAAATCTTTTTTTTTTTTTTTCCCCCCTTGCTTTCAGAGATTAGAATTCACCTTCCTTTCTTAGGCTTAGTCTTTGGGTCTCTGTGCATTAGTTTTGGAACCCTGGATTTAGAAAATTTAAGTTTCTGGGGTATATGTAACAATATGGAGGATTTGGGGTGTGGATTTGTTCTTCTTCTTTTCTCCTTCTTCTTCACAAATCTGGCTGTTCTGATACTGGGTCAAAAAAACCTGCAGTGCGGATCATGAATAGTTAGTTATTGGATTAAAAGTAAAAACAAATTACTTGGCATGCCATAATTGGGTGTTTTGGACCTTAAAAGGCCTTGGAAGTTAGAACTCATGGCCATTTTCCACCTTGTTAACTAAGAGGCACATCCCGTGCAGCTGTGCTATAGATAAATAAACATCTAAGTCTGAAGGACAACCTCGGGTCCTCTGCCTTTTAATCCAAACTCTGAGTAAAAGAACTCAGGAAACAAAAGTAAAGAAGAAAAGAAATGATAAAAGAGAAAATTAACACATTAGGAATCCCTAAAAAATGGGAAGGTGAAGCATAGTAATCACAGGAGTTGGATTTACACTCAGAGTATGACCCTGCCAAGGCCTGCAGGTATTTCCACTGCCTTGAAAGGCTGGATTGATACTTACATGTAAATAATTCTTGAGTAAGTGCATTTACAGCAGTTAAAGTAGCCTCTTTTGAATTCAGCTAATGTTTTAACTCCTCAGGCTGCAAAGAAGAGCTTGAGCACCAGGCTGCTGCTCTTCATGTGTGGAGGATGATCCTAAGAGTGAGCTTACACAATTTAATAGTACTTGAGGTTAGGTTATTAAGAAGGTACAAATGCGATAAATGCTTCAGTGTATCTGTTAACTGAGAAGATTGAACAAATGTGCATGGTTGCCATCATTTTTTTTCTGAGAATGATGACTGAGATGCAATTACATTGTTGGTTTAGCTCTGGAATAATTTTTTAGCTAATTAAAATGGAATTGGCCTAATTTAATCACGTGCAACTGACAGGGCAGCAGCTGCTTTTAAAAGCTGTCAAAATATGAAAAATATGATAAAAGCTTTGAAAATATTTTAAAATTTTGGGACTATTTTAAGAACACCCATATAAAATAGCTGTTATGAACTGTAGTCGAGGAAATTTAATTTCCCAAGTACCTGATAGCTTTACAGGTTCTACAGCTTATTCAATAAAGAGGCTTAACCTGTTTGAACTGTGTTTTGGGAGTCATTTCAGCCTAGGAGTCCCTTCAGCAAGACTGATGGGACTGAAAGTCTCCCTGCACCTTCAGGTTGAAGACTGCACTTTATAAACCTTTTTATCTTGAATCTTTTTGCTTTAACTCTTGGTACTTCTATTTTCCTTGTCATTATCCGCTCTTTTATCACTTTACTTAGCACGTAACCCACTGTGTAGGAGTTTGTCGTCCCAATTATGAGGTTAAGTAGGAACTTTTCATCTTCACAATGGACCAGTTGACTTTGATCTAGTGATTTAATTTTTGATGTTACTTATGTTAAGCTTGCATTGGGCTTCAGAATCATCATGGCTTTTCAATGTGTTTTCTATATTTGCCTGAAATAGTCTTTTATTCTGTAGGCTTATTCTATTTTAGTGAGCTGACAAACACATGTACATTCTTTAATTAAATCACTGCAAATGTTTTGATTTTTGCTATATAATATTGGAGTCACTTTTGAAGATTGTATTTTGGTTTGTTTATTTCATCAGCTTCTAAGAACTTTTTAAATCTTTATGTTACTGACATCCTGTATTTTTACAATGTAAAGATGGAGAGACTTTCAAGGCTACTTTTTTCGGAGGCTGTGTTTTACTTAAGGTTTTCCAAAATTTAGACTCAAATACATTTCTTACATTTCTGATGTTTTGCTCATATTATTTTGGTTTTGGTGAGCAGAGACCTAATAGTTGATTTTTGTAATGGTTTAGGTTATAGTCTCAGACTTGACAGCAGGACAATAATGTATATTAAGTGTCCAGTCTAAGCTCTGTCTAAAATTGTGATCAAGCCCTCAGACTTCACAGAGAATTCCTGTTTTTCCTGTTTATGTGTTTTTCCCCATCTCACTCACACCCTATCCAGTGAAAATACAAGTACCACAGTGGCCTTTCACATCATTCTCTATTAAACATTTTGCATTTAAACATTTAAAACAAATCAGTTTGAAAGTTCAGTGGCATTTTAATGGATGGTTTACACATTTTCTTCTGAGAAGTGTTGTGTATGGTGGATCAGAAAAAGTATAGGAAAAGGTTATTAAGCACTGCTCAAGGTCTGTATTCTAAGATGTATCAAGGTATATCTTAAAATTTAAAAATTTTCAAGATTTTGAAATATTTGCTCATTATCTGATATTCATTTGATAATTTGAAGAGATTTCCCTTCACATGCAGGAATGGCTCTGACAGGACAGTTTAATATCCATGTTTATAGCTCGATGAAAACTTAGTATTATATTTTCCATGAAAAGTGAAATGAGGATGTTTGAGGAGAGGGAATTGTGTGGGGTCTGTTTTAGCCCAGGAAGCTGATGAATGTTTTGTACACCTTTAAAAGGAGGAATTGCTTTTTACTAGGACAGGAAGATGAAAAAAAAAAAGTAGTTTTAATTTAAAGGTTCATCAGACATGAAATTTTACAGCTTGCTTGGTCATTATCGCTTCTCACCAGCACCTGGAATCAGCAGAGCTTTGCTCCTAAGAGGCTGGGTGTCCTCAGCAGTGCAGATCTAAGCAATTAGGTCATGACCGAAGTGACACAAACAGAAATGGTGACATTTGTGGGCTCTCGGTGACTTTAAGTCTGGTTGCCTCAGGAATGAGGTGGAGAGGATGCAGCAGCCCTTGGTACATGGTTAAAACACCTGACAGCTGTGAGTGTCTTCATGGGAACAGCTTTGGGGAAGGAACAATAACGTGGAAAAACAAAGCAGAGCAATGGCAGATGTGTTCAGAAAGGAGTAGTGGAATATTTGTCTGTATTCTATCTGTCGTAGATCTTTTTGTACTTTCAATTTGTTTCCTTTCTCTTTTTTCTTAATCTGCATTTGTAGCCACATTGTTTTAACGCGTACAGATGCCAGTTAGCTTCAGAATATTCCTTTATGTTCTGTTTGATTCCTTGAAGCCACTATGTGCATGTAGCTGTGCCAAATATTTTCAGTATTTGTTCCCCTCACAAAACAGGAAGGTAGAATGCTGTGAGCTGATGGTGCAGGTTTTTTTGTGGGGTTTTATTATTATTATAGAATATTGGAACCTGTAACTAAATATGTTTAAATATTATAACCCACCATAACTAAACTATGAGAATAATGTGCTCCTAAAACAAAAGGAAAATAATTGCAAAAAATTCTTCATCTGTTTATGTTCCTAAAGAAAAAAGAAAAAACAACTAAAAACCCTCCCCAAAACCCCATTGTTTAGTCCTAGCATGGCTGTTAGTTTTAAAGTTGCTTTTTCTTTCTTTTCCCAGGTGATAATGCCTGTCGTGTTAATAATGGAGGCTGCAGCACTCTTTGTTTGGCCATTCCTGGAGGCAGAGTTTGTGCCTGTGCTGATAATCAGCTTTTGGAGGAAAACAGTACAACCTGCATGAGTAAGATTCTTACAGAATATCTGAGTTGATGCTGCTGTTAAGGGATCAAGTCAGACCTGAAAATAAAACCAGAAAATGTGGCCTCCTAGAGGTTCTATAAGACAAATAAATTTACTTGAATAAAGATTCTAGTTAAAGACAGTTTACAGAATGCAAAAGATTTTCCAGAGAAAACAGAATATCAAATACACTATTTAAGGATAAAATGCGTTGAAAAATATTTCAGCATATCTGATACGATAAAGCACCCAAATAGTACACTGAACTCTTCTAAAATATCAGAAATTAATCCATATAATTATTAAATTAAATATATATGAACAGTTTTCAGATTATTTTACTGACTTAGTATCTTAAACGGAAATGTGACATTGAAACCTGCATGATGAAACTGTTCATAAAACATGTTAAGTAGATGTATTTATATATAATAGGTTCTGACACAGAGTATGCAAATATTGCTGTCTTTGCTCTTTTCTTTAGATACCTTCATTGAAACAATGATAAAAATTGGTATAATAAAAGGTGGGATTTTCAGTTAATATAATAACTTGCCAGGTACTACAGGTTTGGTTGTTTTTTTTTAATGTTTAGACTTGGTGTCTGTAACTGTCTAAAAATTTTCTCTTTTTTTTTAAGTCTCTTTGATCTATTTCTTGAAGTGAAGTGTGTAGCATTTTACATGAGTCTCCAGCAATAAGTTCAGTAGAGATGAGTAAAGCATAAGGATTATTTCATAACATGATGAACATTATGGAACTTGTAATGACCTTGGATTTGACCCAAATCCATGGCAGGCAGAGCCATCAGTGTTGTTAAAAAAATGGCTATTTTTCTCTTTTAGCAGAAATTACTGCAAGGTGGACTCCTCACTGGAAAGATGGCATGTAGGCATTAGGAAGAGAGGGTAGAGATGGAGATTGGAATGAGACAGAGTTCCTGCTTTTTCCCCAGCACACTGGCTCTTTCCAAGGACTCTGGTATTCCTCACAGGGTCCTCACACATAGACTGATGTGTGGCATTTACACACGGAGCATTCTGAACCTGATGTTGAGAAATACATCTGCCTGGCTTTATCAATAAGCTTGTAGCTTGCTACATAACTCTACCCCAGCAGAATTTTATCCTTTCTTCTCTGCCAAGTCTGTACCAGTGCATAATGCAGGTGTTTGAGTTGTTGCTTGGATACAAGAATCAGTTTTTTAGTAATCATTTTCTATCCCTAAATGTGCTCCAGATTTTGGCCAATGACTGTCAGAATATTTCCTTTTTGCTGTTGATGAGGTATTGCAATATTTTAAACAGATATTTTTACACTGTCCTCTAAGCAGCAATTTGAAAACCAGTTTGAGTGCCATTCTATTCAGAGTTTTTCCCTTTATTTGTAGTACATTCTACACAGTGTAGTGTATACTACTATACAGTGTAGTGCACTCAGATACTTGTGCTACTACGGGCTGCAGGTGGAATTACCTCAGACACGCCGAGCTTACGTAAAAATGTTCCTAATAGCAAGAACAAGAATTGATATGTATTTATGTAGGGGCAGCATTGCACTCTGGATTTATCAAGCAGATAAAGAGATGTGCTTGTTGGATATTTTTCCCAGTTAAAGAGGGAGAGGTGATGCCCCAGCTGTGCAAGGCTGAGCAGTTCCAGTGCAGCAACAAGCGCTGCATCCAGGAGCGCTGGCGCTGCGACGGGGACGACGACTGCCTGGACGGCAGCGACGAGCACTCCGACATCTGCTGTACGTATGCATTTGCCTTTTCACCCACAGCCCGTGCTGGATTTCAGGGATTGCAAACTAAGCAATGCCAGCCAAACAAAAGTGATCACCCTTAAGCCATCCATGCAAATCTTTCATTTCCTCCTTTCCCTGCGTACGGTAATAGTAGCCCTTTCGAATCTCACTGGTGCACTCATTTCATAGCGCAGTGCAAGAGCAGTTATCTTTTGGGGTTGGCATCATCATTGCTGATTCTTTAAATATTGGTGGTTTTTGCTTTGTTTTCCACTATTTTTTGCATGGGTCACAGTATAACACCTGTTGGGAGGGAATGGAAAAAGGGACCCATGCTGTTCTTGGTAGTGTCACTAGCAGGACTAGAGGTAATGGGCACAAACTGCAAAGCATTAACTTTATCTGAACATCTGAAATATAACGTTTTTTTACTGTCAGACACTGCAGTAGATTGCCCATAATTGGTTGTGGAGTTTCTGTCTGTGGAGATGCTCAAAATTTGTGTGGACACAGTCCTGAGAAACCTGCTCTATCTGGCCCTGCTCAGGCAGGGGATTACACCAGGGGATCTCAGCAGGTCCCTTCCAACCATGAAAATTACTGAAATTGTATAATACATTTCTTAAAAAAAAAAAAAAAAAACCAACAAAAAATCCTCAGGGGGAAAAAAAAAAAAAACAAGAAAAAAAAAAAAAACCCCGAAAAACCAAAAACAAAACCCAAAAACCCCACAAACAACCAAACCAACAAACAAAGCAAACAACTCCCCCCCAAATCCCCCCCACCAAGAAAATCAAACCTGCAGCAAAACCAAAACCCAAGTCCCTAAACCACTTCCAGTACTAAATTAGATGTACTTTGTCTTTGAAGTTACAGTTTTACAACAGATGTATTTTTTTGCTGCACGGGAATTCCACTGTTGAAATGAAAAATAATAGAAAACGTACCAATTATGTACCTGTCATTTCTGGAAGGTCCTTAAGTAACCTGCTATTATATTAGTGTAGCAGCACTGAGAATTCTTTTCCTTATTCTATTTGTCTCAATGCTTTCTATTTCTGTCCTTAGCTTACTTCTCTAAACCAAATATCCTTTACAGAATGAAAGTACATTATTTCTCCCAATCAGTTGTAGAAATGAACTCTCTTCTACTCTGCACTGTTGTTCTCTGTGTCTGAAAACTCTTATCATAGTGTCTCTTTCTTATCTCTTTGAGACCAAACAACTCTAAACTGCTCTTGGGTTTTGTTAGTTTTTCATTGGGTTTTTTGGTTTGTTTGGTTGATTTTTTTTCCCCCCCTTGTAGATTATGTCAGGTTTTCTTTAGATTTCATTGCTCTTTTCTAAGTGATTCTCGGGGATGGATGTCCAAAACTGGATGTGTGTATTTCTGCTGAGGCTTTTGTGAAGCTGGTTAGGCTGAGAGAGTGTGTTTGTGAAGGGTGATGGTTTATTCATCCTTGAGTAAGTCTTGCCTGCTTCACGCAGGCCTGATGCTGCTGATGCAAACTGATCTTGTGATCATCTGTAATGCCTAGACCTTTTTCAATATATCTATTAAATGACCAGTTTTGGGTTTGTTTGTTGTTTTTTTTTGTTTTGTTTTGTTTTCCCAGCATTTATGTATTTTGATAGCTGCATGTAGTAGTCATTCCTGATTTCAACAATATTTTTTGAAATATTTTTTCTAGTTTTGAATTTTGTTTTGATACTGGGGTCTCAATGCAGTTCAACTAATAAACACAGTGAGAAGGAAAATCTTTCAGCAGATTTGACTTGATTGTCTTTAAAATTAGTGTAAGGAAGACCAGTTCATTGATCAAAGCTTGTAATTCTCTGAGGATTTATACAGATATAAATGAAATCATAATGTGGTCATAAACCTGAATGTGATCTACAGTTTACATGGCCAGTGTGATAACATTGAGCTCAGCAGTTGCCGTGGTAACTCCAATAGTTCTTTATGAGTTTGAAATATTTGCAATTATGAGTAGAATACACACATGTT